>NW_024340849.1:28386588-28777284 GCF_902729225.1 Pteropus medius | reverse complement strand
TTACAAGTATGTGACTTCTTGATCAATTTTAGAGAAATAGAAATTGGACATTGTAGATGAAGCAGCATGGCTGTAGAAAAAAAAAAACCACAGAATTCCAACTCAAAGAAACTCTTGGTCAATATCAAATGACCAGAACAAGTGCACAATGTTTTAAGTTAAATTAAAATGTCCAAGATGTGTACATGTCATTTTTAAGAGTCCCCACTAGGACAGTCTTCTGACTGACTTGCCTGTACACATCATTTAAGAGGTAAATAACCACAGGCAAGTCAAAGTTATTTTTATCAGAAATAAAGAGTCTACTGCTTGGCTTCATACTACTTTCTGATGACAATTTGCAAAGGGGGAGTCTGTGAAAGTTACATACCCTTTCAAATAAAACAGAATACTCAGCTACTGGGTGAATAATTTAATCAGAGTTAATCATAACTACCAATAAATATTGATAGTGTATCTATTATACTTTTTTTCTTAAACCACTTTACTGAGGTATGATTGACATATAAAGCTGCAAACATTTAATGTATACAACTCAATGAGTTTGGGGTTAAGTATACAACTGTGAAACCAATGCCAACATCAAGGCCATAATCACAATGTTTCTGATCTTCAAGGCCTTGCTTGTGCCTTGTTTGGTCATTTATATAGATGTTTATCCTTGCCTTTCTTACCCTCTCATGAGTTTGAAGAGAATTCAGAAGACAAGAGAACTCCAGGGTCATAAAGATACAGAATTGCTCTCCATTAATGCCTCTAGGAGCAAAAAGTATCTCAAGAATACTCAACCCATCTCAAATGAAGATCATATACTCTGGACAAGCTCTGTTAACAGTCCAGTTACAGTGCTACTTTAAATAAATGTCCCGTGCATAGTAAGTACTCAGCATACTTTTTCTTACCTTCTTCTTCTTGTCTTTAAATTGCTTTATCAATGTGAGTACATGTTCAACAAGAAACATGAAATACAAGCCTCCCAGAGCTGTTAGACCCTTCCATGTGGAATCAAAATAGGTACTTTCTTCTATGTTTTGAGAAGATAGATGACTGAACAGTGGCCCTCTCTTCATTTCCACTGCTAGTTTTTCATGGCTGTGACTATGGTGGTGACTTGCATGAGACTAAAAGCAAAACAACATGTATTTTATAAATTCATTAGTTTCACACATGTCAGAGAAATTGGCTAAAAATAAGGTCAAATTTGAAATCATTCAGAATTAGGCAATTAATGGGATACTTCAGAATGAAGAGAAGTTTAGGATATTAAAAATAAAATGACCAACAAGCAGCTAGCTATCTAGAGCTTAACATATACAATCTACTATGGCATTTAATACAGTGGATTTGTTCAGTGTAAAGACAGCTACATTCCCCAATGACCCTCATAATGGGCAGTGGGTGTTTTCAATGTTTGACAAGTTATCATGGCCACAAATAATAGGAAACTGCCAGGTGAACAGTGTTTACTGCTTATACTCTCAGCTGAAAAGCTCATACCAGTATCATCAGTGTGCTTACAAAAAGCTCAGTCTGTGTAAATGGCCCTTAGTAGGTACCTGAGATCCAGGTGCATTGCCCCAGTAGCCTACGGCTGAGTGCTGTAGGAACTGTTACTGCATGTTAGGAAATTGGGTGTGGCACATAACAGAGATGAGATAGGGAGGGAGTCATAAGCACATGCTACTTTGTGCAGCAGGTATTCCTGAACATCTGCCTTCTGATGGTCAGGGAGTTTATCACAGCAAAATAGTTTTCATTCACTACTAAATGAAACATGATGAGATATGTAGTACTCTAGGAATAATTCCTCCACCCCCTCACTTACCTGCAAACCTCTAAAGGAAATTTATAAAATGGAACTCAAGTATTTTCTCCCTGTGTACCTATCCCAAATATTTAATGGAAAAGTAAGTTCACGTTACCAAACTTGCTTTAAGAATTCAGTTATATTACAAGATATAAATCTCTAAATACACACATAAATTCAACACCGAAGAAAAACTCTTAAGTTTCTTGGGTACATATAGTCACATTTTTTATTTCTGTGGCAATTACACTAACATGTAACCAGGTGATTCACATTATTGCAGTCTGTCACAGTGCTAATATGAGTAGAATCAGTCTTTTTATTAACTGGGTTCCAACAAGTTAAATTAGTCTGTATTTAGTAAATTCCCTTTAAAAAGAAAAGCAAGAAGTGAAATATACTAACAACTAGCATAAAAAAGCAGCTTCTGGTTATCAAATATATTTTAAAATCAACTCCTCTAAACCAAATTTCTAACCTTTTACACATATCAATACAAAGAATTCTGGTACCAACCAACCAAATATATTTTCAATGTTGAATAAAACACACTAATAGGACAAATTACCATACTTACATGTGGAAGAAGGTGCAAAAATGCATCACCACTCAATGTCCCAACAGCCAATGCCACAAGGAAACTCAGGAGAAACTTGAAAAACACCCGGTTCATAAGAGGCACTAAGATAACACCCAGCAAAGACAGGAAACTGATGATGGAAATGGCTATAAAGCCACCAACCCAGGCTGGCAAACAAAACAGAGCAAAGGAAAAAGCATACAATTGATTAACTTTAGAAGAGACACTTTGGAGTAGCATAAAGCAACTTGTAAAAAGTAGAGAAGTTAAAGAAATACAAACTCAGTGGACTGTGATGGTGGTAATAGAGCAATAACTAAGAAATGAGGTCAAGTAAATAATCTGAACCCTCCATATAAAGAGCATTAGCTTAATGAAAAATTCTTCAGCTGGGGTACAAAGATGGGTAAAAATGATAAAACAGGATGAACTCTAGCTCATTTGGGAACTGAGTCTTCAGACTCCCATAACACCTAAACTATGAAAGAGGGAAAAGTTAAAAAAGGTAAAAAGAAAACTGGGAATAATTTCCTCAGTAAACAATTATTTCCTTATTATATTTTGAGCACTGAAACTACACTATAGCAGAGCTTATTCTAGTTTCATTTACTAATAAGAACAGACTAGAATTAGGCTTCTAAACAGTAGAGATTAACTTCGACCCTTCCTCCCAAATGGTGTGACAATGTATAAAAAGCCCAAATTTCAGATGACTCTGATACTTTCTGTGGGATAACCTCAGACAAGTTACAACCTTTATTTTCTTTTCCTTTTTTTTTTTTTTTAAGGGTGAGGGCTAACATGCTTGCTTTTCCTATTTTCAAGGCAGATAACAATTAAGATAGTACATTTGAAATTATGCTGAAGAATAGGTTGATGTAAGTATAAGAAAAACTACAACATAAATGTATCTATTGGAAATTGTTTTTACATAAAAAATGCAATTCTACCTATTTGTAAAGAATAGGTCTTTGGAGGGATTTCAGCTTTCTTCTCACTCGTTGTATGAAGTAGACACGATCTAGCATCAATTTGATTGATGATGGCTGGGCAGAGATAGTTGAACTCTGTTGCATTCAGTGGAACCTGGATGCCCATGCCATGAGACGTAAGTAGCTTTGATGCATTGAAACACTGAAGAAAACAAAGCAGTGAAAATCACCGAAAGGCATTCCCATTAGAGAACCCCAAAAATGTTGTTCGATGACATAACACCCTTTCCTTATTGAAGTTTGATTCTTTATTTTTTTAAAGTTAACACTAATTAAAGTCAACTTTTGTTTTGAGTACTTAGGAACTTGCCTCAAGCTGTGGAGAGTTACTATGTCACAATAGTGGTATTCTACCTCTCTGCCTATTTCTTCTTGGCAGAAAGGGTCAAATCACTAGTCACCTATGGAGAAAGCCTTAAATGGAATAAGCTTGAGGGTAAAAGAACATTCACAAGCCTGTTAACTCATTCTATAAACCTATTAAGGAAATGAGCTTTAATTTCGAGATGGGATTCATTAGAGATTAAGAAATATGTTGTTTTAGTACTAACGCTACCCGATCTGGCCTAAACAAGCCCAAGACATGCCACTCTTCCAGCAATGACCATAGTTGCAAAACTTAGCTCAGTTCTGTCTACACACTTGGCAAAATAAATCTCTATGACAGAATATTGAATTGTGCACATTACTCTCAAGCAGGGCAAGGCTGGTAATAAAACAAACCTGTACCGGCAGGCAGCTGTTTCAACAATTAGATGACAAGTTTAGTTTGAACAGAACCTCATCTGATTATTATAAGCTGCCCCATTCCCCTTGAATTGGCAGTAGCACCTGTTTCTCATCTTCTATCAAGTTATTTTAATCTTCCATAATTCTTGGTGAATATTATTAAGAACGAACTTTATCACCACAGCTGCTATGGGAATAACCATCGTTAGGATTATCCCAGAATCAGTACAGTCATAAGATGGTCTGAATGAAGTACTTAAGTTTTGCTTATTAGCATATACCAGCTAATTCCTCGTTCTTGCACTCTTAGCCAAGGCAAACTGTGTACAGTCTGGAAGTCCAGTCTCGAAAAAACATATGAACTCAGAACTTCACTGCCCAAACATTCACTTGTCTAGTACATCATTCTTGGGAGTAGCTTCAATTTCATTACTCCACAAGTCATTGTGATCTCTGCCAAGGAGGTAAAACTGTTCTTGCATTCCTTAGCCCCTTCAACCATACCTTTACTTAAAACATGGATTCTAACTCTTGCTTTTTGAAGCTCTATTTTCTATTTTTTTATTAATATTCACCTATAAGAGTTTCTTCAAAAATAACTTTGATATCTACTTTCTATACTTTTAAAAAATTCTATATTAGAAAATAGTTTGAGCAGGCATCACTATTCTTACTATCACCCAAGTTTTGTATCAGGAACATTTACAACACATTAGGGACACTTTGGGCCAAGGGCCTTGTGGGAGAAAGTAGAAATTCCCTTTTCAATAACTTCACCATTTTATTTTTTCTTTAAACTCCTTATACTTACAGATAGAATGGCAATGACAGGACAAACAAGTAGGCATATTGATTAATAAAAGAACAGCACTCATCTTACCTCCTGAGTATTTTCAATCGTGTTTCTAGAATACATAAAGTCTTTTCTGGGCTCACTCACAGATTCATTTGTTTTTCTCCTAAACAGCCGGCTCAATGGGCTCTTTTCGGTGATACTGGGTGGAGTGGAACTGCTCACGTCTTTGGGGAGTTTTCCAGGTTTTAGAGTTTCTATGGTCTCTAGAAAGTGAGTTTCTTCAGAAACAGCATTATACACAGTTGAAGTCACTTCACTAGCACCAACACTATCCTTGATTAAAGCATTCCTTCTACCACTGGCATGTTCTGATCGGCGAGATCCTTTTCCCTGACTGTTTCTAGGATCTTTACCTGAGCTATCAGAGTCATGATCTGGGCAAAGAGCTTTCCGATTATTTTTATTGGAAGCAGCATGATTATGGTGAGAGTGATGATCATGGTCAGGGTGATGATCATGGTCGGAGTGATGATCGTGGTCGGAGTGATGCTCGTGGTCGGAGTGATGCTCGTGGTCGGAGTGATGCTCGTGGTCATGGTGTATATGGATTCTTTTAATCTTATCTATGCCTATACTCTGAAGCAACTTTCTGAACCCTTCAACTGATAAAGAATTATTTTCTCCATAGCGATGGAAAAGTTGCTGTAGATGATGTCGCTGTGTGGTAACTGCCAAATCAACATTAATGCCAGATTCCCAGTTTGGAATAATTTTCTCAGTGGTCTGAGGGAAAGCAGTTGCTGGTTCTAGTTCACGAAGGGGATTTGTAACTGACAGTGTGAAGGTCAGGAACAAGATTACAGATAAACTCGTCGCCATTGTACCTTCCTAGAGAAGACAGAAAAAAAATTGTTGCTTTCACTTCTAAAACAATTTGAATTAAGAAATCTCATCTTGAAAATTGGTGTCTGATGAAATAATCAAGGTTTATACAGCATTATTTAGTGTGGCCAGGGTACTGCTAGGTACTATGAAACTACAGTATAGATATCTAAAGTTTTAGCCTCTACTCAGCTAAAACATGTGAAACTGGATAGCAGTTGAGCACTAAAAGACTGTAATCAGCACTGTCAAAGCAATAGTAATTCAGAGACTGAAGAGATCCATGTGGCCACAGCCATATTGGCAACTTACTGTGTTGAGAACAATGATTCAAGACAAAACCCAATTACCTCTACCACCATTCTCTCATCATTTCATAAAACAGTATTTTAACACCAAAAAGAGTAGATATGGCAATCAGAATAATTCCCATTTAAAATTTTTCTTAAAACTACATACTAATCAATTTAAGGCTTCTTTCCCCCAATACCATTTCTCAAACTCACCTAATTTCTTGTGTATGCTACAGGTTATTTCCTGTGCATACTCAAGTATATGTGTACTTTATTTTTATTTTTTTTAACACCTACAGCATCTGGTATTCCTAGGTGGTCTCCCATCCAAGTGCTAACGAGGTCCGACACTGCTTGGTTTCCGAGATCTGATGAGATCGGCCACATTCGGGGCGGCATGGCCGTAGACTTAGATGTGTACTTTAACCACATAAATGGGATCTTTTTTCCCCACTCACAAACAACAACTTTCCATGTCTGTACATATATATTGATCTCATTCTTTTGAATGACTGCATAATAATAGTTCCTTAAATAAATTAAACTTCATAAAAAATTATATCGCTTATGTTGCTATAAACCAGTGAAAATTTTACCAATCACTCAGACACAGACACGATTCCAAAGAGGAGTTAGGAATCGAGTTTAGCTTTGAAAAGCAGAATTCTGTTAAGCTGAGGAAGGTATAGTCCAGATAAGTGGATAGACTGGTATCAGGACCCCGCAGATGTCCAGCACCTATGATAGATAATAATCATTACTAAACTCATTTAGCTACAGCGAAAGAAGCAGAGGTGGGGTTTTGGAGCGAGAGAGCAAGAGCATGGGGAAACTTAGCTCTACCACTTTCAGTTCTCCCTTGCACCGAGAAAAGCTGGTAACATCTATTTTACATGACTGAGGAAACCACATGAACGATGTACGTGGAAGTGCTCCAAAAAATGTCAGCAGTGTTGCACACTGCTGCTTATCATACTGGAAACAGTGGAAAATGTAAGTATATAAGTACCATACAGCTAGACTCCTGAAAGAACAATCTTGGGGCCTGAAGTTTTAATAGGAAAAGAGAACCATTAAAAAAAATCATTTGGAGGAGAGAGGCAGGAGCGGGTGGGTGGGGACAAGCACGGGCGGAAAGCTCAGGGGCAGCTCCATCCGTGCCTTTTCTTCAGGAAGGATGCTTAAGGCGGTCGCAGACCCGCGGGCAGATCTCCAATCCCTGCAGGTCCGCGTGTGTTGGAGGAAAAAAGAAAGCCGAAAAAAAGGGCCTAGAGATAAGGGCAAGTGGAGAAAACGGGAAAGAGGGTGCACGAATGCTTCTAAGAGCTTTTTATTTTTAAACACGACCCTACCTTCTTCGAATAGGAGATGAATACAGACCGTTTTATCAGAAAGTCCTGCGTTGGACCCCAAAGTCCATCTGTGCACCCCAAACTGGGAGGTAAAGCCTCAATGCCGCGGGGCTTACCTCTCCACAGCCCCCTCTGGACCAGCGGGACTCACCTCTCCGCGGCCTTCGCAGTCCCACAGCCCGACCCCGCGTGCTAGTTCAGCTCCACTCGGGCGGTCCGGAGGGCTCGGAACCGGCCTGTGCTTCTGTCTCTACAAGCCTCTATAGAGCACGGAGAAGCGGTGGTCTCATCCGCGTGGCTGCCCCTAGCACCGGGGTAACGCCACGCAGCCACCGGGAAGCCGCGCCCCACGCGCCTTCGCCTCTCTGGGGCAGGACAATTACTAATTACCGCCGCGCGCAGCGCGCCGCCTGGAACCACCGCCTCCGCCGGCCCTGACTGCCGGGCATGCGCAGTGCGGCTCGGAAACCCGTCCCGGGCCGGTGGATCCGCGTGTCCGCCTGTTCCCGGGCGCCTCGGGGCCCGCAGGGCCGGGCGGGGGGATGAAGGGAGGGGCAAAGGCGCCGTCCGAGCGGACGCAGAGCGCGGAGACCAGTTGGGGACTCTTTCTTTGAGGCCCTTTGCGCTCCTGCACCTCTCTGAGGTCCGAGACTCGCTTGCCAAGGCCCCCCTGGGTCAGCGCCGTTCGCGGCTGGGAGCCCTGGTGTGAGGGGCAGCAGGACGCTCCTGACACCGCCCGGGCACTCGAGCCGCTTGTCTTTCTGGAAGGTCCTGAGGTACCCCTGGGGCGGAGGCAGCGTTTGCGCGCTGAGATACGGCCCAGGCAACAAGAGGTGGCAGTGGAGGCCAGGCACTGAGGGCAATTCGGTCCAGGGCGTGGGGCGGGGCCGGCGGGATCAGGGCCGCCTCCGCCACGCCCCCGGCTGCCTCCGAAACGCGGTGCGGATAACGCCAGCGGGAGAGGCGGACTTGTGAGTAGTTCCGTTCAGAGGGCGGAAGTGTGGGTCCTGGTCTCAGCAGCTGACCAGCCAGCAACATGGTGGCATCGATGTTGGAGACCTCTCACGTGTTTTGCTGCCCGAACCGGGTGCGGGGAGCCCTGAGTTGGAGCTCCGGGCCCAGAGGACTTCTGGCCTTTGGCACGTCCTGTTCCGTGGTGCTGTATGACCCTCGGGTAAGAGAGGTGGCTGGACGCCTGACCCCGTGTGCTTCTGGGACTGAATCAGCTGGGTGCACTAGGGGCCGACTGTAGACGCTGCACAAGAGCGAGGAGACTGGGTGTGAGGTCGGGTCGGCTTCGGGAAGGGTGTCCACCTGGGCGAGGACTCTTGCGGTGGGCGCGCCAGACTCGCTCCCCGCCTGGGGTCCCTATATCCTACCTGTGACCTGTTATCCTCACGTTGAAATTCTAATGATGACAACCTTTTTCTGAAGCCTTCTGTGGGAACTGTAGTGCTGTTAAAGAATTAGTTTGGGTTTTAAAAGGTTTGCAATTTAGGTGTCGATTAAATCCATTATTACATATGCTATCTCATTTCTATACTTCTCGCAGTGTTACTTTATAAACTTTCATTTTATGGAATTTCAAAAATATATCACTTGTATTTTAGCTTTGAGATTTTAAGGGACGTGCTATTGGGATAAGGCAGGACTTAACCTATTTCCTGAACTTCACCTAATCAGTTGATTGTTTACTGGGCCCTTTTCCTACCAAACTTCCCAAATGGCTAGTTTTTGCATGCTTCCCAGAGCTTGTTTTGACCCCATTCCCACTGGCTATTTTGGATCATACAGTTAGTGTTGCTTAAAAAGAACTTCAGTATAAAAAGTAAAGTGCTGGGAGTTAAAATGTGGGAGATAGCTGTATGTATTTCTATTGTACTGCTTTATTAATTTGATTAAAAATTTTATTCTCTTACCCTTTGCAGATTCAAATTTATATAGTAAATAGTTGTATTTGCTTTCCGTATTTTGAGCTTGCTTGCCTTTTTCCAGTTTTTGTTTCTTGTTATTGCCATGCACTCTCAACTGGCAAGAAAAAGCACATAAGACCAGGGATAAACTTTACAGTGGCCCTCAACCAAGAACTGACTCAACTGTAGAAGCCTGTTTTCCTGCAGCCACTTAATGGATTTGCGCCCATGCCTTACATCACATTTTAATTTTTTTGAAAACCTGGTGGCCAAGTTAGGGGATTTTAACATATAAAAAAGTATATATATTGAGTCTAAAAAGTACTTTGTTGTGTTAAATATTTGCTGGTTTGGCATTGAATTAAATGTAGGAATAAGACCATGTCAGATGCCAAAATAAAGTTTCGGGGATGATATTTATTCATTTAGCTAATTTTTGAGGACCTTCTATAGACTATGCCTGGACTGGGTGGTAGTGACACAAAGATAATGGATAATAACTCCTGCTCGTTAGGGCATTCTCAATCTAGTGAGTGAGAAAATGAAATACTGTAAATTGTTTTCTAGCCTCAAATAACCCATGTGTGAAATGTACTAGTTTATGCACATTTACCTCTTATACCTTTTTCTCAGCCATGAGAATTCTAGTTAGCATTTAAGTGGATATGAAGCCAGTGCAGTTGGCAATAAAGAGGCCATAAAGAGGATGACACTGTTGTCACAGAGTTAATATCTTCATCAGTGGGTAAAGAAAGCCCAAGCATTGAGTGATGTTGGTGAAAGCAGCGGTCTGAGGGTCTGCTGGGAACCTGGGCTTAAGCCCTGAAGGGATCCGACGTCTGAGGAACTTAGTAGTTATGGCCTGGTGACCTTGTGTCATTAAGGCTCAAGAACCCAACACCTGATTAGCCATGACATGCAAAGTAAGCTATGAATTTGTATCCACTAATCATGAATCCCTCTATTGAAGGTTTTTGTTTGTTTTTGTTTTTGGTTAAACTCTCAAATTGGTGCAAGCATGGTAGAGGTAGGCCCTGAGACCTATGGGAACCTGAGGAAGAGGTTCCTTGTCTGGCCTGGGGTGTGAAGACAGATGAGAAGGAGAGGGGCTGGGGGTGGTGATCAGGAGCTAGGGAACTGAAAGACCTGAGAGCTCAGTGTGATAAGAGCATAGGACCCTGGGAATGTGGAGTGGCGGAAAAAGAATGAATTAGAGTGAACTGATGGTTTAAGCCACTGTTACAAGTTTATAAATTAAGGAAGTTGATTCTATTTGAAGTGATCCAGAACTTTTTATTAGCATCATAAACACTGAAATCTGATTTTTTATTATTTTAGTAAATTCACTGAAGAATAGATTCTAATTTACTAACTGGTGTTTTCTTCATTAAAGAAAAGAGTTGTTATTACCAACCTGAATGGTCACACGGCGCGAGTCAATTGCATACAGTGGATTTGTAAACAGGATGGTTGTAAGTATTAATCTGATTGTTAAAGCTGATTTCAATTGTTTTCTGGTAAAGTATGATTAGTTGTTTTTCTTTCATCATTTCTCTTAATTTACCAATATTATGCAATTGAAAAATAGAAGAAAAACGGTATGTCCAATGAAATAATCTGACCTGTACTTTTACTTTATAGCAGTTGAAGCATTGATAACACAGCAGTGCTGAGGGTGAGGGTAGAGGCAGCCCCTGACTATGGCAAGACCCCTACCATTGCCCACAGCTTCTGCTTGAAAGCCTGTAAGCAGGCCCATGTTGGGGCCCTCCCTGGCTGCAATTCTGGCTCATAGGGCTGTTTCTAAACAAGCTATTGCTTTTTTAGACAGGACATTGCATCTTTGTTGACCCCAGTTTGTACCTTAGTAACATATGAAAAGTACAGGCTTAGACTGGATCAGGGGACCCTTAGAGGGTCGTGACACCTGTGGGGTCAAAATTATTCTCAGAAATATGAGAAGATTTTCACAGTTTTTATCCTCATTCTCTCACAATTATATAGTGGCACTTTCCAGCAGCTACATGGTGTGTGTGATGCTGCATCAGATTAAATACAGAAGCAGATGTGAAAATCCAGCTGTATTCTTTTTTTTTTTAATGCCTACAGCACCTGGTATTCCTAGGTGGTCTCCCATCCAGTACTAACCAGGCCTGACCCTGCTTAGCTTCCGAGATCAGACAAGATCGGGCACGTTCAGGGTGGCATGGCCGTGGACATCAGCTGTATTCTAATACAGTCACCTGTTAAAGAGATTTGCAGAAATATAAAACAGTGCCTTTCTTCTCTCTGTTCTTTTTTTGTTTTGGAAAATACAGGTTTTTTTCCCCCACCACAAAGATGTTATTTTTGTTGACGTGTAATGGAGTTCATTATTTTTACGTAAACTGATAAATATTTTTTTACATTTCTCAGTTTAAATTTCTAATGTGTTTAATATTGGTACATATAGTCAGTCTATATAAACAAAAGTTTTATGAGCTCCTCGAAATATTTTTAAAGTGTAAAGGAGTCCTCATTCCAAAAAATTTGAGAATTGCTGGACTAGATTATCTCCAGGTCTCTTTCATCTCTAAGATTCTGTGACTCCTGAATTTTTAATAAACATATTGCTTTTAAATGGTGCTTCTAAAATCTCATAGAATTTTCTCAGATGTCTTAAATTTACCTATTGTAGTATTCTCGTGGAGTCTGGATTAATTTTATTTTTTATTCCATAAACATTTATTGAGAGCATTCTGGGCCAGGCACAGTCGCACAAGTTCCTGAATAAGTGAGACTCTGCTATGATTTTATTTGTGATATTTTTTAAAAAGACATCTTATTTCAATTGGCAATGCAGGATTGATCATATTAGGTCAATATAAACCATTCAATAGTAAAAAGAGTAGCTGTTAGTGCACATATTAAAACACAATTATAATTATGTTAATTGCCACCAAATGACATCAAAGACTACTTGACTCTCAGTAGAGGGATTCATTATATTAATTTGGTTTGTATATTTTATCTTCCTTTTAAAAGCAAGCTTTTATAAAATGAAGCTCTTAATATCACTGTAATCTGTAACTATTAGGATTGATTTCCTTTAAGAATAGGGCTCTACCACCAGGTAATTCAAATATTCTTTCTAACCCATACATCAGTGAAATACAAGATTTTAATGATATCATTTCATATTCTTAAAATGTCTGATTTTTAATATATTACTTTCAGGTACATTATAGTAATTCTCAAAATCATGTAATTAGGTAAATGGCTTAATTTTTGTGATGTTGAAGAAATTAAAGCCCAAGATCACAACTGGCTGGCAGCGGGGTTAGGATATAAACCTGGAACTTCTGTGTACATATCTAATGTTCTTTAGACAGTCCCCCAGCTGCTTTCCCTGAATATCTAGCACGTAGGCCAGAAGATGCAAATAAATAGAAAATCCAAATAAAAATTATATTATTTTCACCTTTTTTTGGTTTTTATTCCTTTTTTTCTGTTATCAACAAAAGTTGATGATATGTATCTGATCTCTAATATATGTCATATACTTGATAGCAGCAGCTGACTGAATGTCTTAGATATGTTATTACTGCCCAAAGTGTGTTTAGTCTGAATCTTATATGAGGAAACACCCAGACAAATCCAGATTGAAGGACTTTCTGCAAAGCAGCTGACTAGGACTCTCATTGTCACAAAAAAGGAGGGACTGGGAAATTATTCAGTATTAAAGGAGACTTAAAAAGCTATGACCACTAAATACATAATGTATAGTACTTAGATTCTGAATTTTAAAAAAATTTATAAATGACATTATTTGGACAATTTGGGGAAATTTTAATATGGGCTGTATATTACATAGTTATAAGATTCAATGTTAAAAATCTTGAATATGTTAATTGTACTGTGGTGATACAGGGGAATGTTCCAGTTCTTAGGTGATATATGGTGAACTGAGGTTCAGAGGTCCTGATGTCTACAACTTATTTTTAAGTGGTTTGTCAAAAATAAAAAGTCTGTGTATATAGATATATAGAGAGGAAGCTACTAAACAAATGGGTCAAAATGTTGTTAATTGGTGAATCTAGGTAAAAGATATATGAGTTTTCTCATATCTTTTCTACAGCTTTGAAAGTTTTCAAAATAGCTGGTAAAAAATATTTACTGAGATAAAAATTTTTTTCAGTTTCTTCAACTGAGTTAGTTTCTGGAGGATCTGATAATCAAGTGATTCACTGGGAAATAGAGAATAATCAGGTAGGTAGACACATTTATAGTTATAAGAAACGACTGTTATAGCTGCTTTTATTTTCAGTTTTTTTCCTCATTTCTAGTGTTCTTCCTTTGTGAAGTTGCCTCATTCTTGCTTATCAGTAATTCAGATCCTATATATCTTTCGTATTTCATAGGCCCTGTACTTTCCCTCTAATATGTTCTCCCATATTCGTATATTTTCAGTCATTTCTGTGAATTTTTCATCATTTTAGAATAATTTTCCAACTTCTCTTACATGGGCTGTTTGATCTGTTTTCAGTGATAGCAAAAATTAATAGTGCTCTGTTCATAGTATAGCTGTTGCCATGAATATAGATTTACACAATTTTGACTGATGTTATGCAATGCTGGGTGTGGATGGACCTCTATATTTAGGTTGTACATAGTTGTAAACAAAGATTAAAAGTGAAAAGTTATTGTGTTAGATATTTAAACATCTGCCACACAGAAGATGTAGATGAGACAAAATCCCGTTCATGAATCATGCACATCAGGGGTCCCCAAACCCTGGGCTGCAGACCGGTACCATTCTGTGCCTGTTAGGAACCAGGCCGCACAGTAGGCAAGTGAGCAAGGCTTCGTCTGTATTTGCAGCCACTCTCTAGTGCTAGCATCACTGCCTCAGCTCCACCTCAGATCATCAAGGATTAGATTCTTATAGGAGTACTGGTCCCTGGTGCCAAAAAGGTTGGAGACCGCTGATGTCATAGTTTTGAAGCCAAACTGTACTTGAATAACTAAAGTACAAGGGTGGCTCCTGGGTAGGTGCTCTAACTTGCTGTACTATCACCATGGCGCAGTCATTTCAGAAGAGATTTAAGAGGTGGTTTTTGAGTTGGTTCTTAAAATGTGAGAGGATTTTCTTGGGAGGAATTAAAGAGGTGAGGATTCTTGGTAGGAAAAATAGCATGAATGAAAACTTAGGTGAGAAAGGGACCACCTGCTCAGGAGCATCCACTTTTAACCAAAGCCTAAGATGTCTTTAGGGCAAGACTTTCTAAGATTAATCATCTCTCAAGAAGTTCTGTAAAAAAAGGAATCTGTGGGCAGTCAAGTTTGGGAAACATGGCATATTCTATATCTCTCTTAGAGAATCTCAAAGTAGTGAAGGCTCTGAAAAGTTTTGACATGGACGAACTTGCTTATCTTTGTTTAACTAGCATTTCCCAAACTTAAGACTGAATTTTTTTCTTTCTTTCTTTTTAAATCTCTTAGCAGCCCTTGTAACTCTGAGGAATACAGTTTTGGAAATGTTTCCAAAATTATCATACAATGTGAGTAGTAATACTAGAGACATAGAATAGGAGACAATTGTATGGGAATTTGAACACTTAAAAGAGTTTGTTCTTTTTTAAAAAAATTTTAATGTTGAGATTATTATTTAAAAATTATTTTTCAATTACAGTTGACATTCAATATTATATTAGTTTCAGGTGTACAGCATAGTAGTTAGACATTTATGTAACTTACAAAGCAATCCCCCCAATAAGAGTTTGTTCTTTATTAGCAACATTCGGAAGTCATTGATGATTTCTAAGCAGAGGAATATAAATATCAAAAGAAGACTAATATGACAGCAGTGTGCCAAGTTAGAATAGGAAAAAATATGAAGGGATATAGGATGTATTTTTGAAGGAAAAATGATTTTGGCATTAACAAGATAGTTATCAAAGGAGTGGAGAGCTGGTGGTTAGGGGAGTGATTAACCAACAATAGCGGGATTCTGTCTTAGGCCCAAGGAGAAAGGTGCTTCTACAAAGGAAAATAGGCAAGTGGGAGGGAAGATGTGGATTTCAGTTGTAAACATGTCATTTGAATTGCCAACCAGATACCCAGACTTGTCCTCAGAAAGAGAGAGAAGGCATAGAGGTGGGGATTTTGGAGTCATCTAGACTTGAATGAGAACAAGGGAAGTGTAGCAAATTCAACTCCTGTTTGGACTGATCTTGGCAGAGGAATTCAGAGAGAGCAATTTCAACATTCATTTTTGAGACTTTGAGGTGAGATTTGGCAAAACTATCCTCAGTGCTGCCCAAGCTTCCGTTGATAGAGTGGACTGCAGGCTAAGCAAGTGTTCTATGTCAGAGAGCAAACTTAGGAGGGGCCAGAGGAAAGAATGTGAGGCCAATCAGGGAGGAGGAGGATGAAAGACACAAAGAAGGACGAGGGAATAAATAAGAGGATTTAGTGGAAGGGGCCACACATTGTAACCTTGGGGGCTTTAAAGTTCCTTTTCATATGCATTTCCATGCAAACAGGTGCTCAACACACCCCGATATCTGATAAAAGGAAGTAATTCTAAGCTGCTATAATGAGAGGTTCAGGTCTTTAAACAGTGAGCATTGTTTTTTGAAAAGCTGGTGAATTTGAGAGATTTCTTTTGTGTGAGTTTTTAAAATTCTCTCATAGTTGAAATACAACCCTGCTTAAAGATGTGAGGTGTTTTCAATAGATTTAATTTTTTAAGGAAATAATAATAGGTTTATTTTTTTTTTTAAGTTTAAATACAGAAAGGTATAAAGAAGGGAAAAAACTATACACAAAAACTCAACAGTTAACATTTTGACAAACATTGTTCCAGATCTCTAGTTATGTGTCTAATTACACTTAAAAGAGGTTGTACTGTACCTGAGTTATTTAAAATATATTTTTTTAAAGAAGCCAAGGGTTAATGATGAAAGGAAGTTAGTGTACAGACCCTTATACATAACCGTTAATTAACTTCTTGAGTGGCAGAGTGCTGCCTAAGTAATTGCACAAACAACTGAGGACATCTCTATTTCAACAGACAATTCATAGAAGATACTTTTCAAAGGAAGTGGTGATATCTCATACATATAGTATTCTTAAGAAATACACTTAAAATAGCAGAAATGATGCCACAGGGAAGGATCTTGCATGGCAAGCAGGACTTGATAAACAGGTCGGTTCCCAGTTTTGTTTGCGATTTTTCCATTTTGTAGCTACACTAGATGTAGACAAGTATAAGTAGATACTAAAAGTACTTGGTAGAATTTTGATGGACAATAGAATATTTGCTCAGTCCCAAAGTATAATCTCACATATTATCACACACAAAAAATTTAACTTCATGTTGAAAAAATCTGGCAGGAGCTACCTTTACTAAGATATCAAAGTTAACTTCACTAAAATTGGGACAAACTGACATCATGTGCTTCCTGATGTGATACATGATATACTTCAGTGGTAATGATCTCAAAATGTATATCTCGAATCTGTTTATGACAAAACATCAGACTAATCCAAAAAGGAACATTCCACAAAGCTGGCTTTATTCTTCAAAAGTGTTAAGGTCATGTACATCTTTCTCTGGTAATAAACATACATTTATCTACATTATTTATTAGCTATAGTGTTTGTCTACAGTAATTTATTTTTCAGTTTCCTATTAGTAATTTTAGGTTGATTGCAATTTTTCACTATTATAAAGAATGTGAGATGAATATTTTTCTGCATTTGTGTTTTATTATTTGTTACATTATTGCTGTTAGTGCCTCTAAGTAGATTCTTAGATGTGAGATTGCTATGTCAAGAGAATGCACACTTTATGTGTCATTAATATGATCAGATTTCTCAAAAGTTTATATTCTCTTCAACTGAAAGGACCCATTTCTAGGTTCCACATTAATCCTATGATTCCAGTTAGATAGAGGTGAAACTGATTATTCCTTTTTTTTTTTTATCATTTTTGTCATTTTTTTTCTGATTCAGCTTTTAAAAGCAGTCCATCTCAATGGCCATGAAGGACCTGTTTATGCAGTGCATGCTGTTTACCAGAGGAGGGCTTCTGATATTGCATTACATACACTAATAGTTTCTGCAGCGTCGGATTCCACTGTTCGAGTCTGGTCTAAAAAGGGTTCAGAAGGTAGGTTTAGAGACATTATAATCCAGAGTCATGAAATAGTAATTGATAAGCGAATGACAACCATAAGGGCATACATATCATTTTTTTAAATCTTTCAAGCAACTCTAAAAATGTTAGAATTACAACATGCGTTTATGTTCTTTGTACTTTTTTAAAATATCAAACTATTAATGTAAATTCTTTCATATAAGTCATTCTGTTCTCTGTAACCTTGTTAAACATTGACCATTTAAGTGCACATGGTCAGTGGGGGCTCAGGATTGACTTCTCTCATCTCCCATTGACACCCAGGGCTGTGATGATGACCTAGCTTCTCTCAGTGGATAAGCTCAGAGTTAGTTGTTCATGGTATTTTTTTAATTATTTCTTAGTAACATGCCTTCAGACCTTGAACTTTGGCAATGGATTCACTCTGGCTCTCTGCTTATCTTTTTTGCCTAATACTGATGGTGAGTATCCTACTGATGGTGAGTATCCTAAGTATATATTAAAGGGCAGTATATTTTCATATCTTCCTATGACTAAAACCTAACAGAAACATATTGGGCCTCAATTTTGTATCTAAATTTCTTCATGAAGCAAGTTGAGACCTAGCTAATATACTTTTGTTTTCAATATTCAAATGATCTTGAGTATAGAACATAATGTTAAGGGAGGCTATTAGGAACTTTGGCAGCTGTTGGAAATTTAAATGACTTAGTAAGTACTCAAGATTGATACTGCTATTTATCAAATATATTGTCGATGTATATAAATCTAAATTGGAGAAATTATCTTTTTAATGCTTTAGAAGGTAAAGGACTAGGATCAGTAGAAAAAATACTGAAGATAGACCATGTGAGCATTTCACTCAAGATGACAGCCCCTTCACTCCTGCATGATAACATTTTTGCCTAAAAGCACTTAAAATCTCTTAACAGAAAAATTTTTGTTTTGCTCTGAAACCCATCTATACCTCTCTTTGATTATCCTCTATTAAAGCGATGGCCAGTGTGAGTCTGTCTCTTTGCCTCCTCAGTAACCTGGAATTCAGGTCTGGTGGAGGGAGATAGGGCCTAGAAGTCACCAGCCTCTTGCTCTCTGTGGCAGGAGCTATGACTCTGGTTTCATGTGATGCTTCCACTTTGTGCAAGGGCTTCCTCAGAGGAGAAACACACATTCTGGTTTCATAACATAGAATTTAATTTCTTCCCACATATACAGGCCAAGTGACTGGAATTTTTTGGTTTTGTTGTTAGTTGATTTAAAGTGAAAAAATTTTTGAACAATACAGTCGATAGCAAGGTGTTTCCTTAGGAAAAGAGTTTTGTTTTTTTTTCATCTTATCAGTCATTAGGGCTAGCCTTTGTTAATGTGAATTAGTTTTTTGTCTTATTAACAAAACTGATTTTACAGTCGTACTTTTCATAGCTTTGTAACCACATATTTAATTACATGCTCTTTTGTTCTATAATTGCTTCATGAATTTTGTTTTACTATTGAATTCTCAAACAAAAGAATTCAATAAAGAAACAAACGTACCCTTACATCTTTGTGCAATAGCCATGATGTTAGGCTTATAGTAACTCTTCCATTTTATATTCAGTTGGGCTAACTTTTCATATTGGTCTTCTGGCTAACAGTGAAAATGCTCCCAATTTGCTCTTGAGCTTTTCTCTATCACTGCTCCTTCTATCATAAATGACACATGATGGAGAAGAAGAGTCTCAGTTAAATTGTCATTCTTTGCCAAGTAATCTTTTAATAGAATATTTTGGAGTGTTCATTTTATTCCTATTGACATTTATTGAGCACTTTCAACTTATTTGTTCAGTGGCGTGGGAAATAGAAGTTTGGATTTTTTACCTAGAGCTTAGAATCCAGCATAGGTGGTAATTATGACACGACGGCATTACTTACAGTGAAGCTTCTTTCTTTCTGCAGTACCAATATTAGCATGTGGTGATGATGACTGCAAAATTCACTTATTTGTTCAACAAAATGATCAGGTAATTAATGATGTTTGTTAAAAGATTGGAATTGGGTTCTGCTTAATTACATATTTTAATACAGACTATTTTCAGATTATAGAATTGTAGGAATGTTTCTATCTAAACCAAAATAATCTAATAGAATTTTTTTTTTTTTTTAATAATTCTTTGTTAGATGGTTTTCTACTCTGGACACCAAGCAACTGCTGCCCTGATTACCAGGTCCAGAGTTGTTAGGGGGAAACAGGTTGTTTGGTGGAGGAAGGAGAAAAGGAAGATGCCGTGATAGTCTTTTTTCTTAAAAATTCTAAATGAAGTATACCATACCTACAGTGAAAAACTGTAGTGTTTATTTGTCCTTCTAAGTTTTACCTGCCCTTTGAGTAGTTAAACTAGGGGACGGAATTTCTGAGAAGGGGACTGGTTAACTCTAGGCTCATTTATTTCATAATGGAGATAGTTGTTTCTTTCCATTCTGTAAGACAGTTTAAAATGGTTGTGAATGTCTAACTGCTCAACTTTTATCTATATCGTGTCACAGCATATATCATTTTATCTTGTAAACATTTAGAGTATTTGAGGTTGACAGATGTTATCTATTCATCATTGCTCAATTAGATGATTTAGATGATTATGAGATTTTTTTTTACAAACGAGGCCTCTATATGTCTAATTAGATAGTGTTCTCAGTGGGAAAAAAATAATGCGGTAGGACTTGCTGAGACCACATAAAATTAATAATCTACATGAAAATATTAAATTCTTATACCAAGTTCAATGATTTTTATCTTACTAGTTTCAGAAAATGCTTTTTCTCTGTGGACATGAGGACTGGATAAGAGGCGTGGAATGGGCAGCCTTTGGTCAGTATGAAATTTTACTAAAGTGCATATGATGGCGACAAGTATGTGTAATTTCCAAGAAAGCAGCAACCTATGTTTGAATTTAAAATTTTCTTTGTATGTAAAATTTTTCTATTGTCCTAATTAGGAAAGAGGATACTTATCCTCTCTATTAACTATTAATTGGGGTGGTAGAGGATGAAACAAGTTAATGTTATAAGAGGACATGAGCTGACTACTCCACATGCAGACATTCTTGAGAAGTTTTTTGTAGAACTTAGAAGACTATATAAGAATACCACATGTTATAACCATTTATTAGCATTACATGTATATTTGTCAACGTTATTTAAAAATACAGGTTGAAGGGTAAGGAAGAAAAGTAATTTTTTTCAGGAAATCTAGAAATGTACCTGTTGTAGAGGAGAAAATCTTATATCTAAATTTAAGATTATAATGTTTTTAACATAATAAACTTTGTTTTTTATTTAGGTAGAGATCTTTTTCTAGCAAGCTGTTCACAAGATTGTCTGATACGAATATGGAGGCTGTATATAAAATCGACGTCATTAGAAACTCAGGATGATGACGATATAAGACTGAAAGAAAATACTTTTACTGTAGAAAATGAAGGTGAGTAATAATGAAACTATTCGGTGTAATAATACTTAGGTCTAGCTGATTCATTTATCTTTTACAGCACACCTATGGGAAGGTTAGTTTTTTCAAAAGTAGCAGAGGCCTACATGACACCTGATACTGTGGATTTTTCCTTTTTTTGTTTTTATGTGATGATGAGTCATTTTTTGTATATGAAACATTTTTCTTTTAAACCATATTAGTAACATTTTTTAAATTACTAAAAATTTTTAATATTGTATCATTAAATTAATTTGTTAGTAAATTTGTTAGTTTACTAAAATGTTAGTAAATTTGCAGATTTAGCATAAGAAGATCTAAAGGAATAATGCAGATTATCCATACTTTTGTAGGAAGACATTCTACAAAACAGGCTAAAACTATATTTGAATAGTATGTGTAATTCTGATTTTCTTATTGTCCGGCATCTGAACAATACCCTTGTATGGTAGATCCTGTTGAAATGTATTTGAAGAAGGTATTTTTGGATGTGTACCTAAATTATAAAGTTAGTTCTTAGTGCGCATTGTTCATTCAGGAATTTTCTTCTTTGTTATTACTCTTCCTGGTTATAAAGCCCATTAGAGTTGAAATTTTGGTAACAGTTTTGTGAGGGGAACCAAGAAATACTATAAATAGAATGTTATGAGTAGCTATTCCCAAATTTGAAATTTTTCATGATATTTTTATTAGCTATTTTGTTTGAAAGCTCACTGATTTGACTTCCTTTATTTCTACATCTATCTTAATTTTTTTAAATGGTATTTTAGGTTATGATACTAGGAAGCTAGCATGTTCGTTTTTGCTTTTTAATTGCAGTATAACAGCTATTCCAGAAAATTTAAAATAGGACATATTCTTCAATATTTATTTATGACTAGGTAGAGACAAATGTAGAGAAATATTTATCTTTAGAATTTTTTTCTTTTGTAATTTTAAACAATGGTTGAAGTTAATGAAATTTAGAGTGCATGTTCTTTTTGCTGACTAAATCATGTTCTGATTTTTTTCTGGACATAACTGTCCAATGGAATTGGTTATGAAAAAAATTTTTTAGAAGAGCTTTGAGGAAAGAATATTTCATTCCTTTTGTTATAGGTATTAAAATAGCATTTGCGGTTACTCTGGAGACTGTACTGGCCGGTCATGAAAACTGGGTAAATGCAGTTCATTGGCAGCCTTCATTTTACAAAGGTAGGAAGAAAAATATACGCATATCCCTCATTTCAGTTAAATCTCAAATACAGAATTTTAAGCTGACCAGATGAAGTGAAAGATATTTTTTAGTGTGATTAAAAATCTCGAATATGAGACGTTTTCAAGTTGGTAAAGTGTATGTAGTACTGTAAGCTCTGTTCTGCTTGACTCTCAGTTCCATTGAAAATTGTCATTCTGAATGGGTAAAGTATGATTCCTGCCATAATGCCAAAACCACCATACCCTTACTCACTTTTTCTCTTAAAAGTACTCACCTAGTCTCAATAGGATTTAAGAGAGATTGATTTTCAAGCCAACTTCACTGCTAATACAAAGTTGGTAATACTGAGACAAATCATTGATGAAAAAATAAGACTCTTTTCCCTTCTTTCTTTTACCCTTAACCTCCATTTATGAAGTGACAATTGTATGCATGCTCAAGCTGGTGCTTGGGTGTAGAGCTGAGCAAGGCACAGCCTCATATTCTTCCTCTAGCCCTTTCCCCAACACAAGAATAGAGACTAGCGATGGTTAATGCTCAGGTAACCACCATTCAGCTTTATTATGCCATATTTGCTACACTTAAAAAAATTTAGCTGTTGCAGACATTGATGACCCCTGTGTATTCTTTCCTGAACCCTTTCCCTTCCATTCTTTTCTAGAGACAACTACAGTACTGAATTCAGTGCATTATTATTCCCATCTGTGTTTTTATACTTTACTGTTTTATGTGGCCATAAACAAATTGTTTTACAGCTATAACGTGTAACAACTTGCCTTTTTAGCTTATTATGCTAAACATTTGGAGCTATATTCGTGTTGATTTATGAAGCCCTAGTTTGTTTATTTTTATTGCATTTTAATATTCCATTGTCTAAATATACGACAACTTGTTTATCTGTTCTTCTAATAGTAGACATTTGTATTGTTTCCAAAAGTTTGCTATTGCAATGCTATAGTGAACATTTTTGCAGTAATTTACAAACATGATGCCTGTTAATCACCTAAAGGCATTAGTTTTTATTTTTTAGATGGTGTTTTAAAGCAGCCAATGAGATTGTTGTCTGCCTCAATGGATAAAACCATGATTCTCTGGGCCCCAGATGAAGAGTCAGGAGTTTGGCTAGAACAGGTAAAAACATGAATATTTAAGAAATAGAAAATTGAGCTTAAAACAATATTTAAATTCCAAATCTTTTAGAGCTACAAATGTTTATGCTTTGTGCATGTTAAATAAGTAAGAACATAATCTCTGGAATCAATTGTTTCTATTGTGAGATATGTGGACCACTGATTATGAATTGTTTTCTGTCTGTTATTGCATAGGTTCGAGTGGGTGAAGTAGGTGGAAATACTCTGGGATTTTACGATTGCCAGTTCAGTGAAGATGGCTCCATGATTATCGCTCATGCTTTCCACGGAGCATTGCACCTTTGGAAACAGAATGCAGCTAACCCAGTAAGAAAAGCACTGTTAAAGCATTTCTGATCAAATACAGTAAATCTGAAATGAAACCTAGGTTATCAGTGTTCTTTTACATATAACACTCTACAGAAACATAATAGAGACATTTAAGTTCACATGACATCACTTTTTGTAAACATCATACTGTTACTTTACTAGGTAGGAAACTCATGCTTTTCTAAGAATAAAAGTATTCATTTGTCCGGCATTGCTGAGGAATTGAAATTTACCCATAGTAAATTCCCTATATAAGTGAACTTCAAGCTATATAAATTTTAAGCTTTCCCTTTGAATTATATAAGTTTTTGATGGGAGTTTTTCCTAAAATGTATAACTTCTCTATCTTAAGGTAGCATATATAACATAGTTTGATATTTTCTTGTTGGACAGCTAGGTACTGCATAGATAATGAATGATTGACAAAAAGACATTCTGAGTACCTGTTATTTTGTGATGGAATATATTGATGCTCTTAGGGCTGTTAATATGTGTAATTCTACATGGCCCTTCAAATATTGGGCTCTTTTAGATCTTTTTATTTTCTTCTCAAAGAGAAGTAATCTTCTAATGCTCAGCATTGTATCATTTTTCACTTTCTAATTTACTTCTGATCTGCTGCTTCTGTATTGGGAAATGAGGTAGCAGGAACGTAGCGACTAAGAGCACAGGCCTTGGAGCTAGACACCCTGATACAGATCCTACCTTAGCATTTAATTAGCTGTGTGTCCTTGAGGATATACATAACCTTGTCTCAGGTTCCTCATCTGTAAAATCTGCATAGTAATAGCACCTACTCACAGGGTTTTTATGATGCTTGAATGAGTTAATATTTGTTTAGTATGAAAAATAGGGCCTGGCATATACTGGATACTATGTAAGTGTATTTTAAATTAAATAAATGAAAAAATGAGAACATTGAAATGTGTCAGTAGATTCTGAATGTACATCTGAGGACTTCTTTTATAAAGGAAAAATTTATGGATTTATATAACCTTTAGTTTGTGGGTTCTGTCATAGTTATCTATGAGGATTTGACTTCTCTCTACATTGAATGACTATTCTTTTCTTTGTGTCTTTCATTTGGAGTTGACCTTCAAAATTGTTTCCACTGTTAAATTGGAAATCATCAGCTACCACACTTTTAAATAAGTAATATTTTGGGGGATAAATTTAATTTTGTTCTTCTCTGGCCTCCCTTTAGCTATATTTCAGGTGGTCTTTGAGGGCCTTTATAGAAAATCATCAGATGAGTAAGGAGAAACTCAAACTGGAAGACAGAATTTTACTGTGCTTGTGTTTATAAATTTATAATAGGTACCTATCAAGTATTGAGGGAGATTTTTAAAATAGACTTTATTTTTTAGAGCAGTGTTAGGTTCACATAAAAATTGAGCAGAAAATACAAAGGGTTCCTATATACCACTCCCCACACATATGCATAGCCTCCTCCACTGTCAACATCCCAAACCAGAGAGGTACATTGTTACAATCAAGACTGATTTCTAAAAACAGTGCCTTTTAGGACTGTCATAGTGGAAAACTATACTGATAGTCTCAAAGTGCTACCAGTTGTTAAGAACTTTTTGGAAACTCTCATTAGTACTAACTTTAGAATTAGTTTTTATGTCACAGAGGAAATTAATATCATTTCTTTGTCTCAGCCTTTTTGTTTTTTTTGACCAGAATATAGCTTAGCTTAATCATTGACCCTATTCATCACAGTTGGCTTCGAATGACCTTCTAGGTATATACAAAAACGTAATTTTCCTCTAAAGGCAAGTTTTACCACCACTTGAGGTTGTTCAAAAAGATGCTCTTTGGACCAGGCATATGACATTTTCTATATGTCATTGTGTCACTTTATGTGGTTGCTTGGTATAGGCTCCCTTAATAGGTGAACCAGCTAGATTTGATTGAGCCTTCTTTCCTCTGTACCTGCAACTCCTTTTACTTAATAAAGTTGTCAGGCTCACACTAAGTCTGCTAACTCATTTTATATAATATTACTTACTATTTAATTTAACAAATAAATACGTACATAGTACCTAGTATGTGTCAGCATCATTCTGCATGCTTTACAAATACAAACTCATTTAATAATCATAATGACCCTGTGAACTAGGTAACTTTTTGACAGAAGAGTTAGTTTAGACACAGATAGGTTAAATAATATCTGGCTTCTAGGAGGGATTCAATAAGTGAAAAATGGAGTGGAATTTCCCAAGATTACTGCCTTAAAGGACAGCACATATTTGAATGTTTAAGTTCTAATATGCTTGACTGGAAAACAGATCTTATTATTTTAAGATCCCATCTTGTTTACTTAGCTTTTCACCTTGCTCAGGGCCTTCAGTCTTTCCCATTATCAAGTCTGAGGGCTGTGAAGGCATTATCAGACATTATTTTGAGTGGTAGTGGTGGTGGTCTTTGATTATTTTAATGCGTCATAAGCACTTTCATTGCAGAGAGAGTGGACTCCAGAGATAGTCATTTCAGGACACTTCGATGGTGTCCAAGACCTAATGTGGGATCCAGAAGGAGAATTTATCATCACTGTTGGTACTGACCAGACAACTCGACTTTTTGCTCCGTGGAAGAGAAAAGACCATTCACAGGTAAAATGTTGTACTGCTTGACTCATGCACTTTAAAAAACACCCATGAACATATGAAAAGTGGGGCAACATCTATAGCCATTAGGAAAATGTAAATTAAAACCATGACAAGATGCCGTTACACACCCTCTATAATGGTTAAAGTAAAAAATACAATATTAAGTGGTGATAAGGATTCAGAGCAACTGGAATTTTCTGCATTGCTAGTGGACATGCAAAGTGTTGCAACCAGTCTGGAAAAGCTTGATATTTTCTTAGAAACCTAAACTTACATGTACTCTTCTTTACAATTCAGATGTTAATTGTTGTGAAAATTTATTTACTTCAGTTCCACATAAAAGTTCTGTTATATCTTATAATTTTAGCTTTATTTCATTGGGAAACACTATCAAGTCTGCAGTAAAAGCTAATTTCTGAAGTCATATAGTATTAGATAATAGTGATTGAGGGAGGTTTTTGTTCAGGAAACTTCATTCTTGGCCCTGAGTTAAAAAACATCTCACTAAAACTTTACCACTGGTAAGTCATTGAACTGTGCTATGTATACTCAGCTTCAGTTTCTGACAGAAATTCCTGGAATTGCCTATGAGTCAGTTCCTGAGGTCTGATGAAATTTGCCAATGCCATGACTGCTTTAGTCACATGTGGTAGATTCAGATTAATGGAGTTGAGGACATGTCAAGCAATACTATAGTCCAGCGGTCTTCAACCCCTGGGACACAGAATGGTACCGGTCTGTGGCCTATTAGGAACCAGGCTGCACAGCAGAAGGTGAGTGGCGGGTGGGCAAGTGAGAAAAGCTTCATCTGTATTTGCAGCCACTCCCCAGCGCTAATGTCATTGCCTCAGCTCCATCTCCAGTTATCAGGCATTAAGTTCTCATAGGAGCACCAGTCCTTGGTGTCAAAAATATTGGGGACCACTGCTATAGTCAATTAAAAAACAAGGCAAATGATTTGGAGTGATTTTCTATGGTTCTCGGAGATTTGTTACCGATATTGCTTAGTTGTTTATTCATGATCCATTAAAAAACTATAGTGGACTTAACAAAAAATTTAAAATTTTTGCTCTTTGAAAGACACTGTCAGGAAAGTGAGAAGACCAGTCACAAACTGGGAGAAGGTATTTACAAAGCACATACGTGATAAAGGATTTATATCCAGAATATATAAAACTTTTTAGAACTCAGAAATAGGGAAACAGACAATAGGGCAAAAGATTTGAACAAATATTTCTCCAGAGAAGACTTTGGGATGGAGAATGAGAACAGGAAAAGATTCTTGACACCATCAGTTGTTAGAGAAATGCAAGTTAAACCTACAGTGAGATACTATTACACACCTATTACAATGATTAAAATTAAAAGACTGACTAGACTTAAGTGTTGGTGAGTTGAGTGGGCAACTGGAACTCTCATATACTGCTGGTGGCATTGTTAAATGTACAACCAGTTTGGAAACTAGTTTGACAGTTCCTTAAAAATTTAAATATACATCCACCACATCACTCAGCCATTCTGCTTATAGGTAGTATTTATCCAAGAGAAATAGAAGCTTATATCTGTACAAAGACTTGTACAGAAATGTTTGTTTCTGCTTTTTTTAGTAAAAGACAACTGGAAACAACCCAAATGTCTATCAGTAGGTGACTAGATCAACAAGTAGTGATATATCTGTTCCAGGGAATATTACTCAGCAATAAAAAAATCGAACATTTAAAACACAACAGCATGAATGAATCTGCCCTGTGGTCATATTTTCATGGCATAATAAATGATTTTGTGTCTGATATTTTGTTTGTTGAAAGGAATTTGATTTTTGAAACGTATGATTGTTTTTGTTTATCCTATTTTAATACCCAGGTGACTTGGCATGAAATTGCAAGGCCTCAGATACATGGATATGACCTGAAGTGTTTGGCAATGATTAATCGGTTTCAGTTTGTATCTGGAGCAGATGAAAAAGTTCTTCGAGTATTTTCTGCACCTCGAAATTTTGTGGAAAATTTTTGTGCCATTACAGGCCAATCACTGAATCGTGTACTTCATAATGTGAGTATCCCTCTAAATGTTTTAACTAAATCTTGTTACTTCGTTTTAGATTTTAAAAAGTTTGCTTAAGACTGTAAATGGAGTATGTGGATAGACAGAGAGTCAAAATGTTTTTTTATTGTCTTGACAAACTTGCATGCTCTATAAATTAAATATTAAATATTTAAATATTAGAATCATAAATTTTGTAACAAGTTAGCCGAAGACACTAAAGAATTTAAATATTAAATTAAGGCCTGAATACTACATATCATCACTGTGGCTGGTTTTGATGGTTACCATATAGTTTCATGTGGGATAAATTGATGGATATAGATTGCAGACTTTAAGCAGATTATTGACACTTTCAATGGCACTCTGCAAAAAATTTTTTTTAATATTTGGTTATTTAAATATGTTTAAGAAAAATACTATGACTACCTTTCTGGTAAACATCTGTGTTTGCATGAGCCTCATCAGGGATGTGCCTGTGAGACTCTTGGACTAGAGCTCCAGGCCTTCCATTTTCAGACTACGCTTTGCTGGAAGGCAGCCTATTGCATTCCCTAGCAGACCCTGAAACCCATTGGGCTGTTAGGATTCGATGAACTCATCGATGAGAAGATCCCCATCTTTCTGAATTCTGTAGAGGGTTTGGGGTTAGCTGGAGCCTGTCTGTTGGAGATTGATTGCTTCACATTTTTGTAGTGCCTGAAGTAACAATAATTTTTAGCGTTTAAAACATTTATACTTTTTATTCCAGCAAGATGGTGATCTTCCAGAAGGAGCTACTGTCCCTGCTTTGGGATTATCAAATAAAGCTGTCTTTCAGGGTAAGGCTTTAGTTTCCAAAATAATTGAGCCCATAGTGGTATTTAAAACCTGGTTACACTCTTAACATGTACTTAATGTTCATTACAGCTGATATTTTTTTAAAAAAACAAAACCCATAGTACATGCATCTGTCTTCCCCATCACATATTTTGTGACAAGTACTCAGTACACATGCAGACCCCGAAATTTGTGCAGCTTTCACAGAGTGTGTCATGGAGCACTACAACCACAGATGCTAATATAGTAGTCTCTAGAATCTGTTCCATAGTTTTAAAAGTTTGGCGAATGTTACATCAAAGAAAAAGGAAGGAATATTTATAGAATTGACTAGTGCTCCAAGGAGCACAGTTGGAAAATGCTGGAGTAGTAGAAATACCCTTGGCTATGGAATTGTGTGAGTATAGCTTTGAATTACTCTGCTTTGAAGTGCCATTACTTTCTAACTGGTGGCCTTAATATTGAGACATGCATAGGAGACATAAAGATGGTGACTACATTCATTATGTTGATGTGTTTCTTTGAAACCAGGAGATATAGCTTCTCAACCTTCTGAAGAAGAAGAGCTCTTAACTAGTACTGGTTTCGAGTTTCACCAGGTGGCCTTTCAACCATCCATACTTAATGGTAAGCAATGGCAAAATGATGCTTTAATAGAATTATTAGTATACATTATATGATATCTCGCTGTTGGCATAAATAAGTGCTATAGAATTCACTTTTTTATTTGCATGAAAATAGAAACAATAATTGCAGTGTTATAAATTTATTGTAGAACCTCCCACTGAGGATCATCTTCTGCAGAATACTTTGTGGCCTGAAGTTCAAAAACTGTAAGTTAGCTCTTTGGTCTGATTCTGTTAATAACTTGTGTTCCCCCTTCTCCCCAACTTGATTTTCTCCTTCTCCTTTTTTTTTTTTTTACCTGCATTCCCCACGCCCTAAAGTTCTTTTAGTGTCCTTCATAAGGGTTAGGAGTCAAACCTCACATAGATTTTTATATTACTATATTATATTTACTAGATTTGTTTACTGGTCTTGATTTTTAAAGTGGAGAGGCATAGCATAACATTATATATATTTTTTCTTTTTTAAAAAGACAAGATTTATTATTCTGGTTTTTGTTTATTTTGTGGTTGCTCATCAAAATCTTTTCATGGTTTATTCATGGCTGTGGGTAAAAACTTGTATTTTAATCTATTTGTTTGAATAAGTTGTATTACTTTGAGGAAGTTGGTGTTTTCTTCTAGTCTCTCTTTTCACCAAATGTTTGCTTGAAGAGAAATGTAATGGTCCCTAAAAATACTGTATATTAGGGACATTGATGATATTCTTTTCATATTTAAAAATTTTACAGCATGAGAATAGATACATTTTCTAATACAGGAATCATGCATTTCCTCTTTAAATTTCAGATATGGACATGGTTATGAAATATTTTGTGTTGCTTGTAACAATTCAAAAACTCTACTGGCCTCAGCTTGTAAGGTAGGGAATTTTACTTTTTTATTTTACTTGGTCACAGGTTATTTGAGTCATCGGGCTTTTGCAAGTTTGATAGTATGGTCAGAACACTGTTTGTTGGCCATGCCACCCTGAACGTGCCCGATCTCGTCTGATCTCGGAATCTAAGCAGGGTTGGGCTTGGTTAGTACTTGGATGGGAGACCACCTTGGAGTACCAGGTGCTGTAGGTGTTTAAAAAAAAAAAAGAACGCTGTGTGAATGGCCACTGAAGTTTGCTTTTTCTGAATCTTGTTTTCTGATTCTCTTTTTCTTTCTCTCCCTTCAAAAACTGCAGTTGCGTTTTATTTTTATTTTATTTTTTAAACCAATAACCATCATTTTTTATCATTATCAATGCAGTTGCATTTTAAATCTATGCCAGCTGCATATTTTTTGTTCCTAAATGCTTGATTTGAACTGATTTATGTCCTTCCTTAAAAATTACTTAATCAAATATCTTAAAATGAGACCTAAAAATGCAATACATTTTAAGTAATTAGAGTCCTGGAGACACAGGGAGAATGAAAAGGTGAAATGCAGAGTGTACTTCATCTGATGATTTCTCGAAGATATTCTTGGTACACACCTAAGTGAATGGAATCTGTCTGCCCATGCCAGGATGAGGCAGAGCGGAGTCTGGCTCAACTGGCCATCAGAACATGCTACTACAGAATAACAAACTTCAAATATTTGCCTGGGAGAATGATCTTGAACTCACATTTCAGCATTTATCTATATTCTGTGGAGTGTAATAATATTTGTGGAGGATTGTTTGAAGGGTCAGAGACCCACACATTTCTCTAAATTTTCTAAAAGTTATTGTTTTAAGCATGATAATGACTGCTAGTCAAGATGGGTCACTCTGTCCCTGCTTTTGCTGCGGCTTCTTTCCATTGGCCTATATTGAGAGTCATCATAAGAGATTATTTCAGGGCCCCTCCTGCCTCACCCACCTTGTTTGTTGTCTCCTCTGTGAGGGTGGTACTGAAAGTACTTCCTTTCGTTGGAGGGGCTTGTGGGAAAAAGGGGGCTTAGTAGTAGAAATATTATGCTTTTGCTGAGCAGCTAATTTGATTTTTAGCTTTGGGCACCGTCCATCATATAACTGATTGTTTTTTCTTTTTCAAGTTGGCTCCCTTGTAGCCACCATGTGCAACTAAAATTTTGTCATTTATATACTTTTTCTGTGTGTTTTTTATTTTAATAAACAGTAAAAAAGAGATGTGATTGCTAGTGTGGCTTGGGAAGTTTGAACCTGAATGATTCTATAAACTCGCCAGCTCTAAAGAGTCAATGACCCATGGAAACGTCTGGCAGCTTTATCCTCGAGGCACCAGCCTTACCTTACTAGGTTTCTTGAATGGAGGGTGCCAGCCACACGTTTTGATTGGTAAAACAAATGATTAGATGCATTCTTTTAAACTAACATTTTTAACAACTTTTTTAGGTATCATTAGTGTTCTATAAGTTGCATGTTGAAAGTGAACAATTTGATAAGTTTTGACATATGTTTATACCTGTGAAATCATCACCACAATCAAGATATGAACACATCTGTCAACTCCCAAAATTTCCTGTGTCTCTTGGTAATTTCTCTTTCCTGCCCTCTCCCTACCCTCTCCAGCCCCATCCCATAGAAACCACTAATCTGCTTTTTGTCATGATAGAGTACTTTGCATTTTCTAAAATTTCGTGTGAATGGAATCATACAGTATGTACTTTTTCTTTTTGGTCTGGCTTTCATGCAGTGTAGTGATATGGGATTCATCCATGTCATGTGTATCAGTAGTTCATTCTTTCTATTGCTGAGTAGTTTTCCCTTTTATATATATATCACATTTGTTGATCTATTCATTTATTAATAGGCATTTGAGTTGTTTACAGTTTTTGGCTTTTACCAATAAAGCAGCTGTGAATATTCATGTACAAGTTTGCATGAATATGTGCTTTCATTTCTTTTGAGTAAATAACTGTGAGTGGAATTGCTAGATGATGTGGTAGATGTATATTTAAAATTTTAAGAAACTGCCAAACTATTTTCCAAAGTAGTTGTATCATTCTACAAGCCTGCCAGCAGTATATGAGAGTTCCAGTTGTTCCACACTCCCACCAACACTTGGTATGGTCATTCTTTTTTACCTATTCTAATAGGTGTATAATATGTCATTGTGGCTGTAATTTGCATTTCCCTAATGACTAATGATGTTGAACATCTTTTCATCTATATATCTAATATGCTAATTTTCCATCTATATCTTCTTTGATGAAATATCTGTTCATATCTTTTGCCCATTTCTTTATTGTTGTCTTTTTACCGAATTTTGAAAAGTTCTTTATATACATTGGCTACAGCTATCAGACAGATGCTATGTAGATAATTATTTCTAGCGGCTTGTCTTTTCATTTTCCTAACAGTGTTTTTCAAAGAGCAGAAGTTATATATTTTAGTGAAATCTAATTTACCAATTTTTTCTGAATTGGGTTGTGATTTTTGTGTAGTATCTAAAATTTTTGCCTAACTCAAGGTCACAGGGATCTGCTGTTTTGTTCTGGGAGTTTTATAGACTTTACGTTTTATATTTCGATCTGTAATACATCTTTAATGAATTCTTGCCATTGTATAGATTAAAGTCGATTTTCTTGCACGTATATATCCAATTATTTCATCATCATTTGTCAAAAAGACTATCCTTTCACCTACTGCATTTTGCACCTGTGTCAAAAATCAGCTGTCCATATATGTGTGGGTCTATTTCTGGACTTTATTCCATTCATCTTTTTTTCTGTCTTGATTCCAATTCCATATTCTCTTAATAACTAGCTTTTAATAATATGTCTTGAAACTAGGAAGTAATTGTCTTCTAACTCTTCTTTTCACAGTTGTTTTGGCTACTCTAGGTTCTTTACTTTTCCATATGCATTTTAGAATCAGATTGACAGTTTCTACAAAATCAATTCTGGAATTTTGGTGGATATTGCATTGAATCTATAGATTAATTTGGGGAGAATTTTAACAGTATTGAGTCTTTTGGCACATGAATGTAGTATGCCTCATTTAGTTTAGGTCTTTAATTTCTCTCAGTAATGATTTTTTTAGTAAACTTTTTATTTTAGAATAAGTTTAAATTTTATGAGAAATTGCAGAGATAGTACATATATATACCTCTCACTCAGTTTTTCCCAATGTTAGTATTATCATCAGGAATATTAAGTAGTTTTTGGTGGCAGGTCTTACACATATTCTGTCGGACTTATCCTTACTTCGTATGTTTTATCTGATTGCTTGTTGCTCACATATGGAAATATAGTTGCTTTTTGTATATTGATCTTATATCCTGTGACCTTGCTAAAGTTATTTACTAGTTCTTGTAGCTTTATTGTAGATACCATAGAATTTTCCACGTAGATGCTTATATTGCTTATGAACAAAGAAAGTTTTATTCTTTTCCCATATGAATGTCTTAATGTTAAATAGAAGTGGTAACAGCAGAAATCCTTGCCGTATACCTCATCTCAGGAACAAAACATTCTGTTTATGTCCAGTAAGAATGATGTTTGCTATAGATTTTTCGTGACTTGCTCTTTATGAGGTTGCATAATTTCTCCCCAATTTCTAGTTGTAGAGTTTTTATCATGGAATGAATGTTAGATTTCATCTAATGTTTTTTCTTCATCTATTGGCATGATCATATTGTTTTCCCTTTTGAGTTTATGAATATGGTGAATTACATTGATTTTCAGATGATAAACCAACTTTGCATTCCTGGAATGAGACCCCACTTGCTCATGATGTATTATTATCTTTTTATATATTTTTGGACTCAGTTTTCTAAAATATTGTTTAAAACATTTACATATAGTACATGAGGAGTAATGTGATGTAGTTTTCTTTCCTGATAATGACTTCATCTGATTTTGGCATCAGTAATGATAGCCTCATAGAAATATTTTCTTTTCTGCAATTTTCTGAAAAAGTGTGTAGAATTAGTAATATTTCTTTTTTAAATGTTTGGTAGATTTCACCAGTGAAGCCAGCTAATCCTGGAATTTTCTTTGTGGGAAGGTTTTTAACAACAAATGTAACTTTAATAGATTTTAATCTATTTAGGTTATTAAGTTTTTCTCGAGGGTGCTTTTGTAATTTGTGCCTTTCAAGAAATTTATCCCTTTGATCTGAATTGTCAAATTTATTAGCTTAAAGTTATTCATAATATTGCATTATGATCCTTTTAATATATGAAGAAACTGTGGTGATACCACCTTTCTTATTCCTGCTATTAGTAATTTATATCTTCTCTCTCACACCCCCTTTTTTTTTTCCCCAATACATTCTGGGGATTGATTAGGAAATTAATTAGATTTATTGATATTTTCAAAGAAGCAGCTCTTGGTTTTATTTATTGATTTTCCTCTGCTGTTTTTCTTGCTTTTATTTCATTGATTTTTGCTATTTTTATTCCTTTTTTTCTACTTAGATTCCATTTTCTATTTCTAATTAAATAAGGTTAAAGCTGAGTTGATTTCAGACCTTTTTAATATAAGTGTTTAACTATATTACTTCTGTATACTATAAACTTCCCTCTATTGTTTTTGAGACATTCTGCAAATTTTAATGTTGTTTTTATTTTTGTTAAATTAAAAATACTTTCTAATATTCCTTTGATTTCGTCTTTGATCTATAGGTTATTTCAAAATGTATTACTTAGTTTCTCTATGCTGTTTTCCAGTTATCTTTCTGTTACTGATTTCTCATTTAATGTCATTGTGGTCAGAGAACACAGTATGATTTGAATCCTTTGAAATCTAATCTTGGTCAGTTTCCATGGTCACTTTGAAAAGAATGGGCTCTGTTTCTGTTGGGTGGAGTGTTTTGAAAATATGAACTACATCAGATTGGTTGATAATATTGCTCAAGTCTTCTTTATCCTTTCCGTTTTTTTGAGAGTGGCATTTTGAAATATCTGACTATTATTGTTGACTTATTTTTTAATCCTTACAGTTCAGTTTTTGCTTTATGTATTTTGAAGCTCTATTGTTAAAACATTTATTATTATTATTATGTCCTCTTGGTTACTAGTTTATCGTTGAAATGACCCTCTTTATTTCTGGTAAAATTTTATGCTCTGAAATCATCTACTTTGTGTGATATTAAGATAACCATTCCAGCTTTCTTTTGAGTAGTGCTTTAATTATATATCTTTTCCATCATTTTACTTTTAAGTTATTAGTTTTATTTTGAGTGGGTTTTTTGGGGGCAGCCTATAGTTGGATCTTTTTTACTCATCTTGATAAACTTTCATTTTAATAGGAGAGTTTATTAGACTATTTGCACTTAATGTAATAAATGAAATGGTTAGATTTAAATCTGTCTTGCTATGTGTTTACTTCTTGATTCATTTGTTTTTTGTTCCATTTTACTTATTTTGGATTAATTGATTACTTTTTATGTCCATTTTATGTCCATTTTATTACTCCATCTTATGTCCATCTTCTTTTTGGTTAGATATAAATTTTTGTTGTATTATTTCATTAGCTGTTTTACATTTTAGAGTATAGTTCTCTAATATACTACAGTCTGCCTTTGAGCAAAATTGCACTATTTCATGTACAAGTTAAGAACTTCATAGAAGTATACTTTTGTTTCCCCCTACTTTGTGGTATTGTTATACATTTTACTTATTCTTAGAAATCCCACAATATATTATTATTTTTTGCTTTGACCAATTAGCTGTTATAGAGATTTAAATAATAAAAAATTTTCCATTAGATATCATTTTCTTTCTGCCTGAAGCATATTCTTTAATATCTTTGTAATGCAGTTCTGCTGGTCATGAATTTTTTCAGCTTTTACCTGTCTGAAAAAAATCCATTTCTTCTTCATTTTTGACTGATATTTCTGGTGTGTAAAGAATTGTTGGTTTTCCTTTCAGCCATTTTCTTTTGACTTGCATTGTTTCTCATAAGACAGCTGTAATTTTTCTTTGTTGCTCAGTAATGGTTTTTTTTCCTTTAATTACAATTGTATATTTATTGTTGGTTTTAAACAATTTGAATATTGTTGGTATGGTTTTCTTCATGTTTCTTGTGCTTGGGTTTTATTGAATTTGGATCTGTAGGTTTATTGTTTTCATCAAATTTGGAAAATTTCAAGCCATTATCTTTTTAAGTATTTTCTTTCTCACTCTTTATGGAGACTCTCGTTACACCTGTATTTAACTGCTTGGATTTGTCATTGAGCTCAGTGATATTCTTTTTTTTAACCATTCTGTGATTCATTTTTGTCTCTCAGAGATCAGTATTCTTTGTTGCCAGATATCTCATATTTTGGAGTGCCATCATTTTCATGTACTTTGGATTTTTAGTGTTTTCACATGATACTCCATATTGACTAGAAGTGAAGTCTCTAAAGTGTTAATTACACAATTAATACACAAATGTATTCTTGTAAAAATATTGAAACATTATGAGTACAGCATTAATCTCTGATGATTCATCTTTTTTAATCCCAATCTTTGTCTTCCTAAAGACTGTACACCTAGTTGTGGTATGTTATCTTCTCAGAAATTTTTTTTTTGCACTTACACAGATACATAAAATATACCTATAGAGACAATATATTATTTTTTAAATGTTTTCAGTTTATTTCTATTTAAATTGTTTCATCATTGTTTTATCTCTGTTCTACAGGCAGCTAAGAAAGAGCATGCAGCTATCATCCTTTGGAACACTGCATCTTGGAAACAGGTGCAGAATTTAGTTTTCCACAGTTTGACTGTCACACAGATGGCCTTCTCACCTAATGACAAGTTCTTACTAGCTGTTTCCAGAGATCGAACCTGGTCACTGTGGAAGAGGCAGGATACAATCTCACCTGAGTTAGGTAAAAACAGCTTCTGATTGGGAGGATTGGTAGTGAAACAGATCTCTGTTTTATCCACCTTGGGCAGCTGTTGGGTGAAGAGAAACAAATGATACCAGGGTGAAGAGCAGAGTCTCACTGTTGTGAAGTCTTTCAAAATCCTCTTATAACGGAGGAAGACTCAACCTCTTAAGATTTAAACGCAGGTGACCTTTGGGTTGACTTCCTTGCACTTATGTAGTTAGGATGGCATGTGTTCAGACATTTGAGTTAAAGAAATATAAAAATCTGTATACAGAAAATCTAGATTTTGCAGATGGTTATAGAATGCCACCATATTCTGAGCTAGGATATTATGGGACAGGAATAATGAAGATATAATTAAATTATGAAACTTAGAAGAACCATTATCTTTATCCTTTTCCTACCCATCCCTGTCACTTCGATAATTGGGAATGGTGTTTTAGGCATCCATCTGTGAATAACATGACCCCTGGGCAAAATATTAACACATCTACCTACCTTTCTACTCTGAGCCTAACAAATTGAAAGAAAAAAATAAATAAAAGGGAAAAAGTGGTTTTTTTTCATAGTAGTCATTCCTGTTCCCCCAGATTCTTTGGGTAAAATCTAGAGTGTTATTTACTCATATTTTTATTTTTTCCATTGAATTCATCTTGTGATATTTCTAGTCCCTTAAGTTTCTTGTCCTTTATAGAATACCAGGGCCTATGACACATACTAAGCAGCATGTGTTAGAACAGACTGATTTCTTTTGCAACTAGTGATTTCCTAACATGCAACTCCTACTTTTAAAAAAGTTAAAATGATACTAATAACGTAGCCATTAATTAGCTGTATTTTTGCAAATTAAGAATTAGTAAATACCTTCTACTTCCTTCCTCGTAAGCAGTTATGTATTTTAGAGTTTACTCCATATAAGGACTAGAAGTTACATTTAAATCTTACAAAGGAAAAGATATTTTTTTAAGTTTGGGTTTATTTTTTTAACATTATTCAAGGGTGCATTAATCTTTTTTCCATATCTTAATATGCAAATCTGGCTACTTTCTGAGTAAGGTTAAATTGCTTCAGGCCTCTTCTATCAGCATGGAAGATGTTTGTCATCAGTCACTAAAGAGGGACTAGTCAATATAAAATCATTCCTTTCTAGAAAGATAACTGTATGCCCATAGTCTTCTGATGAGAGGTCAACTGCCTAGCTTTGGTCTGTTGCAAAAGTCAGCATATATAAATTGAATACTAAATTACATGATGTATATGGTACTTCAGCATAGCTTTCTAACAAGTAAAAAATAGCTTTCTCTGCTTTGTGAGTAGTGCATATGTGTTTCTTTCAGATCCAATTTTCAGTCTCTTCGCCTTCACTAACAAAGTCACTGCTGTGCACAGTAGAATTATTTGGTCTTGTGATTGGAGTCCTGATAGCAAGTTTTTCTTCACTGGAAGTCGAGACAAAAAGGTAATATTTTTAACTCAACTATTTTTCCAGGTGTAAAATAATATTGTTATAGGTATGTTTGGATAGAAAACATATAATCCTGACTTTCTGATACAACTTTTAAAAACTGATTTATGTATTCTCGTTTGCGTTTTTCATAAGCATACATAAAAAGGTATTTTCTTACTTGTTGAATTCTTTAAGTACATTTCTCTGAAATATCAAATATGAACATGACCTGCATTAGATGGTCCCAGAATGAAAAAAGTAGTAACAAATAGATCAAGAATAAGAGATTAGGAGAGCAGAAGCAGGGAACAGGGCATAAGGAGAAAAACACTTTCCACTTATTTTTACTTTTATGAATTAAAATTTTTTTTCGGTCATGAATGCTTATTACCTTTTCATTCAGTGGTGAGAGTGGGGCGTGTGTATGAGATCGAAGCTTTGAAAAAAACAGAACAAGTTAGCTAGCAGTAGTTTTTGACCATGACACTCGTCCTTGTTTTCTGGGAAATGTTCACCTGGCTTCTGGTCTTTCCTCTGTGTTCATACTCTTTCTTTTCTTTTTCTGCCTTTCCTGCAGACCAGAGGTGTTAAGACAGTTGAGCATTTTCCTTTTCTCTCCCTGCCCTCTCCTAGTCATGGTACAGTTTACTGAGGCAGAGGGCTAGCATAGCCATGTTGTCATGCAGTAAGACACTGAAATGTCAGCCTCTAAAACTCTTCCTTTTGGACCTTCACTTCTGTTCACTTGCCTGTTTAATTCTTCTCCAGCATTTGTCTGCACTGTGCTAGCTGCTGAGAAAGTAGGACTGCTTGTGCTCTCTGCAGTCATGCCCAGTAGCAGATGGTCCAGCTGTGGCTCTCGGAGACACATCAAGGCTGAAACAGACAAAGCATCATCTACTGCACATTCTCATAAACGCATTTCTGCTTCCTTGGGCAGAGCCTTCTGCTCAGAATCTTGCTTTGGTCCTGCATTTTCCTGTCTGCTTCACTTTCCTTTCTGTGTCTTTGTGACCAGTCAGACCCCATTGAGGCATGAACTTCCAGGGAAGCATCATTTCCTATACAGGGTATCTTCAAGGTTAGGGCCTCCTGACAGTTGAGCTGATACCCTAAGCAGTGGGTAGTGTAGAGGAAGAGCCAGGGCATTGTCCCCATACATGACAGGTGCATGAGCCCCTCAGTGAGGACATGATCAGTAGAGTCTCTCTGGATCAGAACTGATTTCTTGAGTGTAAAGGGCATACCAGGTGCCTCCTGGTCTCCATCTTTGGATGGCACACTTAGGTAGTTGAAGTTTCAGAGACTGTGTTGGCTACACTCTGGCTTCTCTGTGATCCTTGAAATATGCTCTGAAATTCTGGAACACAAATGATACATTTATTTAAATGCCAGAGCAAGTATTTTATGTTATCTATGTCATTGAAACTCCAGCGCATTGCCAGAAATCTTACAAAGGGAAAGCTTTACAGAGTTTGATCTGTCTGTATTAGGTGGTTGTCTGGGGTGAGTGTGACTCCAGTGATGACTCCATCGAGCACAGCATCGGCCCCTGCTCCTCTGTCCTGGACGTGGGTGGGTCTGTGACAGCTGTCAGCGTCTGCCCAGTGCTTAACCTCTCCCAACGGTCAGTCTCTGTGTGGGGGGCTTCATTATATGTTTTCTTTAAGAAGATCACTTGGTTTCTCAATATATAGCCCTTTTATACTTACACTCATGGGTTCTTTTAGCTTCCAAGCTATTATTTTTTTCATAATGCTTATGTTTCTCATAAATTGATAGAATTCAGTGATATTTAGAGTGGCAAAAGAGAGATTGGGAGTGTGGCTCAAATGTTCTTATTTCACCAAATTCAGGACTGTGGCGCTTTCTCTGTACCAAGTGTCTTCAGCAGAATGAGGGCCCCTACAGCCAGCCACAGAAACATTGATTTTGCCAGTGGAGGACAGAAGTAAAACTGTGTGTACCATCGATGGAGAGAATGCTCCTTAAGGGCACAGGATAGCAGTGCAACCCAGTGCACTGGGCTGGTGCTTTTAAACAGAGTCCTTTGTAAGCATGGGACAGTTGAGAACACTGTAAAGAACTACTTTAGAGTGATGATGGAGATAACACAAATTCATGCTAAATTAATCACTTTCTTCCCCCTCTTAAAAACAGATATGTTGTTGCAGTAGGATTAGAGTGTGGAAAGATTTGTTTATATACCTGGAAAAAGACTGATCAAGTTCCAGAAGTAAACGACTGGACCCACTGTGTAGAAACAAGTCAAAGGTATATTCTATTTCTACTTCTTTCAGACTAGATAGAAATCATGGAGTCTTTGGTAGCAAATTTTATGCCACAGTTGTATGGGGAGAGACACAAATCTTTATTCATGGTGCTCACCACTAAATGGTTCCTCTATTCTATGCTAATATCTTCAAATTAATGTTTGTTACTGTATTACACTTGGTTTTTAAAAGTTTGCTTGACTATATTGCTTGTTTGCATAATGTTGTCTTTATAGATAACACATTTGAGATAAAAGTGATTTTCCTAATGTGTTTTAGAATTTGACTATAATAGATTCTTAATAAAGTTTTATTCAAAATGTTTAGTGATTTTTTTGAAATACTATATGTTTTGGTGGCTACATCTTGCATTTGAACACTTTAGCTCAGGTCCTGTAATGGAGCAAACTGTTGAGTGCCCCTCAAAGCCCCATGACTGGGTTCCAAGCACAGTAACTCTGTCCCTGAGCCTTACACCCTGGGCACAGGCCTTTGTCACCTGAGCTGACTTAGAGTACCTGCCATTTGCAACCTCCTTTTCACTCCGACCTGCCTAGACAGGAGGGATCATTTTTTAATCTACTTTTAACCCATTATTCTTTAAAAATGTCTAAACTTTCCAAAAAGGTCACTAACATCATTCTATATTAGGTTTTCTTAGGATTCTTTAACTTTCATGTATCTGCACAATTCAGAATATGATTTCAAATACAATTTCAAATGACAGTATCATAATGAGGTGATTGGCTTGAAAGAGGGAGATTTGTGAGTACATCTCTTCTATTTTTATTTTTACTTTTCAATTATAGTTGACATACAATATTATAGTAGTTTCAGGTATACAACATAGTGATTAAACATTTATGCAACTTATGAAGTAATCATCTCAATATCCATCTATTATGAGCACATGTCTTTATAAGAGTTTTCATCTAGAGGAGCTATCTTATCTACAAAGCATGTTAAGTGCTCATTATAATTGTATTTGTTAAATGAGACCACCTTTGTTACTCTTGTCCTCATGGCTTCTCCCACCTCTCTGATGGTGAGCTTAGCAGTTGGACTAGTTCATACCGTTGGCTTACTAAAGAGGGAAGTACTCCAATGAATTCCGCATTCCAGGCACTTGAAATTTTCTCTCTTCCTGGGCTCACCTCCCTTTTCTTTCCCTTCCTTTCACCTTGCTTGCCCACAGTGTTCCCTCTGCCGTCGTCTGATACCCAGATCACGTCCATGGCCCAATGTAGGACAACTGGCAGGAAGCCTCTTAGAAAGCACAGGCGGGGGTCATGTACAGAATTTGAGTTTTTCATTTTTTTTTTTATATTCATTATTGTGACTTTGGATTTGTAAGAACTAATTCCCGACTTAACACATTACATTATTTAGATTGCTGATATTCCAGTTACCAAATTTGAAGTACCTTTCAAGTGAACTTTTTGCTTGTTATGAGATACAAAGGTAATTAATAAGCAAACACTGCCTTTTAGGTTGGTTCCCCCCATTCTCTGTCTTCTAAATGTGATGCATTAATATTCTGGATTTAAATATTGATAGCTAGATATTTTTATATGTATACATATGTATATATATTTCAGTGGTGTCACTACTTCAAATCATTCTTCTAATGAAATAAGAGAACTTTAATATTGATCAGTAACACATTCCAGTGATAGTGGTGTCACTTAAAATATTTTTGGAACTTCTCTTTATCACTTGTGTCCAGAACTAGCTTACTAGATATAAGAAAACCAGTTGTAATACCTTTTATACTTTTACTCATTTTGATTGCTTTTTTTTTTAAAGCTCAGCATTCATTTTACTGATAAAGCTCATCTCCAAATGACTTTTGACTGCTTTCAGTAATCAGATTCATCCTCACAGGAAGATGAGCTGTCAGAGTACTCTGACAGCATTTCCAGTAGAAGAATTTCGGGAAGCATTGAGGCACAACAATACTGTGGAAATGTGTATTACTTCCCAGAGGGGCCACTTGCAAGGGCTCAGTCATTTGGTTGCATAGGTTCTGGTGTACTGATTTTAAAGTGTGTTTCATTCCTTCAAGGTTATACTTTATTCCTACCTTTTGATCCTGAGAGCTCATCTGGTGACAGGGGCTCTCACCATTTGAAAGTATAATTTGTGTGCTCTGGCACTGTTTTCAGTCTTTATTGTCTTAAAATCTAAGTTTTTCACTTTATTCCTTTTTGGTTTGGAGGTCTAATTTTCAGGTTAAATTTATAGAAGATATTATATTTTCATATTTATTTAACAATCTGTTTTGGGGAGCATTGTATGTCTGCTATCGGTCTGAGCATGAGCATTAATATGAGTATCTTGCCCAAGGTTATGTAGTTGAAGATCACACTGGTGACCAGGGTTCTTTCACTGGGCAGTTTATTAAATCTTTCACTGTCTTTCTTTTCCCAGAAGTAAAAATGTAAGAGGCCATCCATTTTATAGGGATGTGAGAAGAATAAAATAATCTAGAATATGTTGCAGAGTTGGAATTCTTAAACACATTTAGTAGTTATCAGAAAGGCTGATTTTAATAGCCATAAAATGAATTCCACTAATCATTAAAACAAAATTTGATGGAAAGTGTCTCTTGCTCTTTTTGGTGGTATCCTTGGTCAATAAATTAAATATTGACAGTTTTAAGTAAAAGCTGTTTTCAAGGTTAGAATAAAAATGTTAAAATATTATTGATGGTATTTTAAAGCCTATAAATTTTGATTTTTAGGTTTTGACTTCCATTTATATTAACATCAATAGTAAGAGTATACTAGTTAATATGTAGGTAAACACCCATTAAAATATTTTGTCATAGCATATGTTCATTTCATGATTTCTCTATCTTTGTTTTAGCCAAAGTCATACGCTTGCTATCAAAAAATTATGCTGGAAGAATTGTAATGGAAAAACAGAACAGAAGGAAGCAGAAGGCACTGAATGGTTACACTTTGCAAGTTGTGGTGAGGATCATACTGTGAAGATACACAAAGTGAACAAATGTGCATTGTAATGGACTTAATAACTACAAGCATATAATCATTGATGTCTTAAAATATTTAACATGTAAATGGATAATTGGTATTTACCTCATAATTTCATTGAGTTTCATTTTTAAGTCCTGTATCAGTAGTATTAATTTGGGTCACAGACCATTCGAAATCTAATGAAAGTTATAGATTCTTTTCTCAAAATCGTTACATATGCACACACTCTCAGAACCTTGCCCCATACTTCCAGGGATTCACACCTGCATCCATGTATTCCAGATTAAGAACCTCTGTTCTTTTTTTTATGAACCAAACTTGCCTAATTTTATGTTATTTTGGGCCTTCTCTTTTCATATGTCCCTCTTTGGGACATTTCATTATTTATTATCCTCTTCAGAGGAAGGACATAGAAAATACAGAGAGGAAAAAAGCCAGATTACTCAATTGCTATTTTAACAGTTTTTATAAATAGACCACACAAAGTGTGGTCTCGACCCTTTGTTCCCAGTATACACCAACCATTTTAGGAATTTGGCAGGCAGTTGGGAGTTTGAACTTCATTCTGTTGTTCCATTTATTCTTTAAAAGTACATAGATTTTTTTCTCAGAGTTTGACTTAAAGTAGAATATCTTGACATTTAATCTGATGTATGGGCTGAAAAGTAGAGTTCTGAATCATCTGAATTTGTGTGTAATATGACATAAATGAGTCATGAGAGTTAAAGGATATCCCCCCTAGGAGAATGAGTAGTGGGAGCAGAAGGAAGAACGTGCTAGATACAGAATGTCGGGTGTGTCGGCTGAAGTTTGGGAAGTAGTCACAAAAACTGGAACTTGGGAGTTGGGTGGAGAGAGGATAAGAGGGGCGTGAGAAGTACTGTGAAGACCGGTGTGAGAGTGGTTTTCCCTGACCCTGTTGGAACATGGAGTCACCTGGCAAATTGGCAACTGAATGTACATAATCTACTGAAAGAAGGGAGGAGTTTATGCCATTATCTAAAATGACATCTTGCTTCCAAAGGAATTAAGTGATATTTTGTCTAAATGGACGTTTCTAGACCAGCACTATCCAGTATTTCTAATCCAATAGAAATATGAGGGCTACATATAGAATTAAAAATTTTGTTTTCAGGGATTCCAGCTTTTATTTTTCCCCTTGTCACAAAACAAAGTAGAAGACATAATACAGGATTAAAACCACAAAGGTAGTTAAATTGGTAGAACACGTATACACAAAAATATCTGGATAAGAAGACAGGCTTGTTTACAGTGAGGAAACACGTGTAAATTAAGGTAGTTTGTAGTTTTCATAGGAAACATTTAAAAAGATCAAATATATGCTACTTGGGTGCCACTGTTTACAGCAATATTGAAAGGGAGAAAACCACTCATTTCGGGACATATACCACAAGGTCCAGGTTTTACAGCAGTAGCGTAATACACAAAACTATATTACAGCTAGTTGATCAGAGTTTACTGATTGTTCCCAAATATGTCACAGTTTCGGCCCTCAAGTTCATTACTACAGATTTCAACAACTCTAAACTTCTAGCTACTGGGAGACAGAATGATTCTAAGGTGCTTTCTAAGAGTTACAAAATCTCTACGGACCCAAGGCCATCTGTCATCTCCACAAGTCTGCTCTCACTAACAGCCCTTATATTCTTCAGAGAAATAGTTAGGAAAAAAGTCAGACACCAGCGTAGTCATTACCTCCTAGGCCAAATCTATGACAAAAGCAGCCAACATTACCATAAAATGAGAGTCTTGAGGCTTATCTTTAAAGGTTCATTCTGGTCTTGAAAATTGGTAGGATAAGATTATTTTCTGCTGAATCTTGAATAAACACAGGAAGACTTGTTCTTTATTGGCTGGTCTTGGAGTGAAGGTCACAGACAGGAGTCTTAACCTCTTATGTACTTTAGTTTCAGTCAGCTGAAAATCTGAATTTAAAAGTATGCTAAAAATCCTAAATCCAAGCTTTCATAAATTTGCTATTAAAAAGCCTTTAAGGGTTTGCTAACTTGAAGTCCATAAGTGCAAGGGGACGAGAGCTCTGAGCCTGTCAGGTTCCCATTTTGGAGGAAGGATCGGTGTTTCCTACAGATTGCTCAATTTTGCATAAGGGAGAAACCAACATACTAGGGCAAAGAATTAGTTTCAATTTATTCCATGAGGAATCTTCTCCCATGGTAAAGAAACAATGAGGAATGAATCTTAACTGGTCTCTTCATCAGAAGTGGTAAACTTGGTGTCTATATTCATGAAGCCAGACGATTTTTTAAGCAGACTGGAAGCAGATAGTAGAACCAACTTCCTGTAACCATTATACCTTGTATTTAGCGAAAGCAAACATCAACTTGAGCAATATCCAAGGCCACTGTTAGTTATTAAAGAGTGAAGTTCACCACTATAATACTTAAAGAGAGGTACCTACAAGGAAACCAATTAAACCCGGGTGAAAAAAAAATCCAAATAAGTTGTATTTAGGAATGAGTTGTCCAAATAAAGAAGGGCAACTGATGAGAATGTACCCAGCTACACTTGACATGAAGACACTATGCATAGAACCTTACCTGGCAAGGGAATTTCTAGTAACTAAGGGCAGGAGAAAGAACAAAGAGCTACTTCTACATTTTAGTGTCCAGATAGCATAATAGAAACTTCCCAAGGGCAATATATATTCCATTAATCACTGAATAAAGCGGTTGTGTTATTTTTTTTGTTCGAGAAGCTTGTTTACCTCCCTTTTGGCCATTCCAGTGTATTTCAAAATGATTCCATGTTGGTTTAGTCCAGGAAACAAGAGTATGAAAGTCACTATCAGGTGAGGAGAATTTTGTGGACTTGCTGTCCCACCCAAGCAACCTCAGCAAGAGAAATGGTCATGGTCATGAAGTATGTTTTTGGCTTCTTTAGTGCGAAGAGGTGTTTCCACCAGCTCACAGCTCTACATCGAGCTTTTACTAGATTGCTGCAAATTTCATAGAATCTTAGCTATGGCTCAGTGGTCCATTTATTGGAGCCAAAAATTCTAGGCTAGTCAGCCAAGCACAAAAACAACAAAACAGGAAACACCAAACAACAGGTCGATCTAGATAGTAGAAGTCAGAAACACCAAAGAAGCCACATCCATGATGGCGGATAGAAGGCAGGCTCGTCCCACCTGAGGACTTCATCAGCATCACTTCAGTCTATCCTTGCAACTGCTCTTCCAGACTCGGGGTCTCTCCAGCCAGCAGCTTGGTACTGCGATTATCTTCCTCCACCACCATCCCCAAGGTGCCACTTCAGTGAGCCTTCCCCTAAGACCACAGCAACCCAACCTGCCTGTAATTTAAAAATTTCTAGTAGCCACATAATAAAAGTAAAAAGAAACAGGTAAAATTTATTTTAATGACATATGTTTAAACTCAATATATTCAAAATAATATTTCAACATATAATCAATATAAAAGATTACCGATTATATTTCATACAATATAAAGTGCATTTTACACTTAGAGCCCATTTCAGTGTGGACTAGCCACATTTCAAGTGCTTGTACGTGGACAGTGCAGTTCTAGATGATTGAGTCTATATGAACTTGTTTCTCAGGCATGTGTGCACATGTATGCACTGAGGCAGTAAGCTTCTGAGCTTCCCAACCTCAGAAGCCAGGACATCCTGAACTACTATTTTCTTGCTTATGAACTGAGTGATTTGAGTCTTTATCTTCACTGGCACACAGGGATTTGTTCAGATCTCATGCATGTGGGATTCCAGAGCAGATTCAACGGACTAACTTTGCTCTTTTAGAGCCTTTTCCAGCACAGAACTCAAGCCCCGAAGGTTCCCTGAAAGCAGGCCTCCTCTTGGAGAGACTGGATTCATGGTTGATTATTGTTTTAATTTGTCAGTTGTGTTTGTAGATAGTTTACTCAAGATGTCCTGAAGCATCTTCTTCAGTAATCACCCAGGTAATTCAGTTCCATAAGCGTTCACAAGACTTGCTGTACACTTGACAGTCTGCACTGTAATTCATACACTTATATTGTAATTTTATACACACAGATCGTAATCTGCTAAAGGAGCATCCTTTGAACCATGTTGTAGTAATATGTGATATATAAAGCAAAAGGGCAGTCTTGGAACTGTGCTCCAGAGGAACTGAGGAGTATTTCAAAATCTCCAACCTGCCCTTCCCTAGTATCCCTGATATCCCATTTCTCTGCTTGGTTCACAGCACAGAGTTTGGATTGATGCCAAGTGCCAGCCAAAGCAATTGCTGTCTTCTGACCTATACAACCTCCCTAGATGGAGGAACAGTGATTGGATTGTTGTTCCAAGCTGATGTTTACCTTGGACAGCAAGGAGCCAAATCACTATCTTCCCAATAGCCTCATGGGAACCAGAGTTGGTTATTGATTCCAAAAGGAGAATATGGGAGTTAGCAGGAGACAACGCAAATTCAGGAATGAAATAAAAGGACAGAATCTCTTTTATATTAGAAATCTTGACCATCATAGAAAATCCTGAATTGCCTGAGGTCTGCCTAGTACTGATGGGTTTTTGTTGTTTTGAACATTATGGGGTTAGATATAATGGAGCCTTGTTCCCAACCATGTCGTGATTCCAAATTGCCCTTTTAGCTTCTATTCACAGAAAAGTTCTTCTGTCACTCTAGGGGAGGAAGCTTCCTGGAGTTTCTGATCTTTCTTTCCTCTGCTCTCAAGTTGTTTCTACCAGAGCTTCTACTCTGCTAGGCCTTGGAGAGAAACCTGCTCCATTACTGTCTTTTATTACTTCCTGCTGTGAGGCCCTCTTCTGATTTCTCCAGTATCAGAATGTCTAGATCAGCAGGTTTTCATTGTTAGGGAGGTATGCATTTCACTCTGTCTGGAAGTACTAAATTAATTTCATTATTGAAACCAAATTCAGCCTCCTCTGAAACACTCACTCCCCCACCCCAACTACTTGGCAGGAAATTTGAGCCATTAAAATAGCAGCCCTCAACTACCTCCATGATCATGAGGCCTGGGAGTTTAAGCCAGAGGTAAAACCTCTGCCCTTTCTCACCATTTAAGACTTGACCATTATAATGGAGCTTCCATCCCCACCAGGATAACACCGCTTACCACTGTACAGCAAGTTTAATAATCCGATTAGTCCTTCAGCCTTAGATACTGCCAAGGCACTTGTGGCTTTTCTCTCACCTCTCTGTACCTTCTCACCCATCAGTGGCATAGAGGCAGATGCCCCTTTAAATCTCGCTGTCCCCAGGGCTCTGTCCTCTTTCCCTGAACACTCCAGAGCTCCTGAGATGACCTCTCCCATGAGCTGTGTCTCCATCACTCCTTCCTGAGCCTTGGGCCCAAATCTCCACTTAGACTGAGCTACACATTGCCTTCCTATGCCTGAGCCCCCTCCTCCTTGAATCCACCCAGTCACCTGGTCTGATAGGTCTGAGCCAGTCCTCTTTCAGTCCCCCTTTGACCTTGAATTCCATCACTTCTGCACCATCTGGGCTCTGGTCAGTCCTTCGTTGCTCTTCACCAGGACTTCTCCCCAGCCTCTGATGGGCAGCGCTGCCTGTAGCCTCCCCACACCCATGCCCCACCTCAGTGCTTTGAGGGTGTCAGACACACCTCTGATGCACCAAGTCTCCTGTAGGGACACCCCCCAGTGTCTTCCTGCACTGCAGTCTGACCCACTCCCTTCCCTCATTCCTTGTCCCCACTCCTCATCCCCACACATCCCTGTGGTCCAGCATCATTGAAGGCTCTGCTTCTGGAATTTTCTAAACCTTTTTTCACCTCCAGGCCTTTGCACATGGAGTGCTGTCCTCCTGCCTCCACATTCTTTTCCAGGACCCTCTGGAGTCCCAGATGGGGGAGGCTCTCACCTTTGAAGCCTCAACCTTTGTGGGAGACCCCTTCTCTAGCACTCTGCAGTTTGGAGGGGTGATCTGATTGTGGATCCATTTTCATGTCCTGAGGGCCTCTCAGACCTAGAGGCTGCCTTATGGACTCTTGTCTTTCTAGCACCTACCATGTTCCTAGTCAGTGAACACTGACTGAATGAATTCCCCTACCAAGGCTTGTTTTCAGCTTCAGTGGTTCAAGCCTGGACAATTGCCAGAGGTTGTAGCTGGTTTCTCTGCCCCCACTTCTCACCACCCCATCCATCCTGGTCATGGTCATTGGATAAATCTGCCCAAATCACCTCTTAGGGGCACTTTCTTGTTCAAAAATCTTCAGAGTAAAATCCCAGCTCCTTAGCCTGTCTCAAAACTTTTCGACCTTGATCCCAAACCTGCCTTGCCTTCTTCCTCAACCACCACAGACTAACTGTGAGAGGCATTCATTAAACTTTTGCCAACGAGTGAATGAATGAAAGAAAACATGAACGAATGCCTTATGTATAGTGGAGAGCCCATTTCTAGGGGACACATCTTCCTCATCAGGCTCAATGTGCTGGTTCAGTGATAAAGCTGTATCAAAGGGGAGGGATTTGAAGTTCAAGGCTGTGTCTCCTGTCTGCCCAATTTGCCCCCTAGGCATATAGTATTCATGGTTCTCAGGTAAGAGAGGGCTATACGTAGGAGCTGAAGAGCTGTTTTCTCTACAAAGCTGTTAACTTTTGGTGCAGAAGCTGGCTGCCTCGGATCTCAGCATGGACCAGCTCAGGCTCCTCCCAGACCCCAGGCCCAGCAGCTGGACCAGGTGAGATGAGGCAATGGCAGCCCTACAGCACAAGACCCTAGAGCTCATTGAATGATGAACACATGTAAGACATTCACTGGTGAGAGCTGGAGGTTCTGCTTCAGGCAGAATGGGAACAAACAATCCTATTTCTGACAGGCTTTCTGGCAGGAGAGGCCCAGAGAATCTTAATGCCAGTTAGAGGACTAGGCTTCTAGTCTCCCACATCCCACTACTCCCTCCCTTCTTCACAAGCTCACTGCTATGGCCCAGGTCAAAGACATTTTTCCTTTGGGGTTTCTTCCCTGGGCTCCCTGGTTGGAAGTAGCCCCTTTCCTCTTTCCTGCAATTCTCAGCTGTATCTTGAAGCAGTGGTAGGGCACTCATCCCACACGGCCTTGTGGCTGGATGTTCAATAGTTCATTTCCCTACATGGCTGTTGGCACAATATCATCAAATCCTCCTGAGCATATAATGCCCTGGACAGAGTCAAGGGTTTGAAGATATTTCTTGACTGAATGGTAGGTAGTTCAGTGATTTTTAATGACCAAGAGTGCTGCACTGTCATCGAAGAACACAACAGAGTGAAGAGGTAACATACAGAATGGGAGAAAATATTGCAAATCATATATCTGATGAGGGGTTACTATCCAGAATATGTAAAGAACTCCAATTCAACAATAAAAAAATAAAAACTCAACCGAAAAAATGGGCAAAGGACTTAAATAGACATCTCTCCAAAGATGTACAAAGGGCACATGAAAAGATGCTCAGCATCACTAATCATTAGGGTAATGCAAATCAAAACCACAATGAGATGCCACCTCACACTCAGTAGGATGGCTACTACGGAAAAAAAACAAAAAACAAAAAACCAGAAAGTAAGTGTTGGTGAGAATGTGGAGAAACTGGAACACCTGTGCACTGTTGGTGGGAACGTAAAATGGTACAGTCACTATGGAAAACAGTATGGCAGTTCCTCAAAAATTAAAAATTAAATTACCATTTGACCCAGCAATCCCACTTCTGGTTATATATACAAAAGAATTGAAAGCAGAATTTCAAAGAGATATTTGTACACCTATGTTCATAGCAGAACTATTCACAATAGCCAAGAGGTGGAAGTGATCCAAGTGTTCATTGACTGATGAATGGATCCACAAAATGTGGTATATACATACAATGAAATATTATTCAGCCCAAGGAAATCCTGTCACGTGCTACAATACAGATCAACCTAGAGAACATTATGCTAAGTGAAATAAGGCAGTCACAAAAAGACAAATAATGTATAATTCCACTTATAAGAGGTATCTGGAGTAGCTGAATTCATAGAGACAAAATAGAATGAATGATGGGAAGGTTGAAAAGGGAAGATGTTATTTAATAGTTACAGGGTTTAAGTTTTGCAAGATGAAAAGAATTCTGGAGATTGGTTGCATGACAATGTGAATATACTTAACACTACTGAACTCTGCATGAAAATAGCTAAGAAGGTAAACGTTATGTATTAAAAACTTTTTTTTAAAAAAAGGTTCCATCTTGGCTCATTCAGATTGTTCATCAGGCAAGCCTGTCCTAAAGTAGCACCCCTGTGGATTTGGGACTACTTTACCTGGCCATAGAAGTGATAATCCTTATGTTCCCAGGAAAATGACCTAGGCGTTCAGGTAGAGCACAGTTCATGGACCCCAGAGTTCGAATCACCCAGGCTAGTTAGAAACAGAACTTCAGGCCCCATCTAAAACTTAAAGAATCAGTACCTGCATTTTAGTAAATTTCCAGGTGATTCATGCAAGTTAATAATGAAAAAGCCTGGCCTAGAAGAGAGCCTCACTGGGAAGTAGGGCATTAAAAGGAGTGAGGAGCATACATAGTACAGTTGCTGGGAGGATCAACCCCATCACTCTCCCATTTTAGAGATGAGGGTAAATCGAGGCCCTGAGAACCACAGTGGTACCAGACAGGTTGCCAAGCACACTTACTTGGCTGAGCTCTGGAGACCGACTTCCTAAGTGCTAGCTTGTCCTTCTGTGTGTGCCCTTAACAAATTATTCTTTCTCTGCCTCAGCTTCCGCACCTGTCAAAGCCACCGCATAGATCTGCTTATTTAATTGTTGAATCAGTACAGGTAAGAGTGTACACGTGCCCAGTACAGTGCTGGTGCGCAGGGAGGGCTCCATAAAGCTAGGTCTCATAATTGTTTCCCAGTCACATTTACAGGAGGAATTGCAGTGAGTAGGGGTCAAGATGACATCAGAGACATAGATTCCCGCTCGAAGTATGGCCAGAAGGTATGCAGAGGAGGGCGAAATGGAATGATGCTTGTTGAGTAAGGGCCTGGGGATTCAGCGGTGAGCCAGAGGAGCTGGGGCGGTCTGTGGGCAGAGGCCTCCGAGGCACAGGGCACTGGGCACCTACCAGCTTTAGTTCTGCAGCCTCAATGACCTCCCACCACCCACCGCCGCCACCCCTCCCCTACTCCCCCAAGGTCTCTCTCCCACTTGGTACTGCGAGTCCGGCGGCTAGGCTAGGAGGAGAAGGGCTGCGCACGGCGCTCCGTGGCTCTCACGATGGGCCACGGAGGGGCAGAACCCACCGGGAGCTTTTTGTACAGGCAGAGGCTGGGCCCAAGAGTCTGCTGCAAGTATCCTCACTTCACGCGTCCCACGGCGCTGGCGGCCCACGCACTAGAGGTGGCCTGGCTGCAGCGCAGTCAGTGAGTTTGTGGCATGGGCGCCCTTCCCACCTCCCCCCATCACCGTATGCCTCGAGAGCCAGTGGTCCACTCCTGCGCCCCCACCTTGGGTTCTTTCACCCGGCCCAAATCTGAACCCCTCCCCCTACTTGGTTCTACACCCGCACCTCGTCTAGACCCCCAGTACCTGGTCCCCTTTCACTCCACTCCCTGAGGCGGGCCCCGCACCTAGGATAGCTCCTGAGGGCGCCCCCACCTCATAACTGGGCCCCACTTTGTGCACCTGCCCGCCCGCCCCGAAGCCCGGCCCAGCACTTCCCGAACGTGGGTTTGGCCTGCCATCCACACTTGACGCAAATGGTACCCCGGGAGAAAAAATCTCTGCCTCCCTCAGCCCGGATGTAGGCGCGGGTGCGGAGCGGAGGAAGCTCACTTGTCCCGGTCGCCTGATTCCAGGTTCGGACGGTGCGCAACCGTCGATTTTATTAACCAGCCTCGTAGATCCCCAATCTTGTTTTTCCTCCACCCTTTGCTCCGCGCATTCTCACAAACGCTGAGCACACCCCCTCTGGGGAACGCTAACCGATGTGATTCCTTGCAAACGCCCCGCCCCGCCCAAGAGAGTCCCGCCACGTAGAGTGAGGGTCCCGGGAGCCGCGAGGAGCTCTGGCCTGGGAGAGTCGGGGGGAGGATCACTAGATTCCAGGATGCCGAGAAGGAAGAAGCAATTCTCTGCTTCTTCCACCAGCCTCTCCAGGAGAACTTAGTATTCCGAGTGTCAGGGAGCATCTCCGTGGGCTCCGTCAGGAAGCTGTTCAAAGCTACAACCAAAACGGGCATTCCCTCCCTCCTCCCCCATGTGGGAACAGAGCAGGAAAGAAATGAAACTCGGTGAGTCAGCGCGGCCGGTCCCCAGAGCGCCGCCCCTCGGCCGCGGACCCGGTGCCACCGGCTGGCGGAGAGGCGCGACCCGGGCGTGGCGGGGGCGGAATCCTCGGGGGCCGGCCTGGGCATTTCCCCGGGCCGAGCCGACCCGGATCGCGCGGCAGGCAAGCGTGGGTCATGGCCGGCGAGGCGGCGCAGCCGGGGCCGGAGATCCTGGACTTCGCACGATTCCGGGACTCGAGCACGCAGCCAGTGGTCTACGGCTACGGCCAGCGCAGCCTGCGCGAGCTGCGGGCGCGCGAATTCCGCCGCCTGGAAGGTGAGGCCGGAGGGGACACCTGCGCGAAGCTGGCTGGGCGGCCGTGAAGGGGAGGGAAAGGTTTCTGGAGTCCAAGTGGAAGGAAGGCGCTTTTTGCTCCAGGTGGGAGCGGCGTTACCTGATTTGGGCTCATTTTGAATCGAAAGACCTGGAGGGACGTGTCTACGCACCCACTTCGTGGATACGGCTCCTTTGGTCCCACCTGCAGCCCCAAGACTTCTTGCTACTCTCGATCCGTAGACATTCCAGGCGGTACAGGACCAAACTAGTCCTTTTTCACCTGACCGCATCCTCTGCGAACAGGGCTTACGATTCTGCTTTTGCTGGCTGCAAGACTCCCAACTCAAAAGGTCCAACTGGAACCAGGGTTGCAAAATGCAGAAATGTCCAACGGTGGCTGTTCAAATGCTCGCCTGGGGACAGGAGCAGTGTGTGGGCTGCCAGCACGCAGGGTTGGCACCGTGATTCCGCCAGCGCGCGGGGTTGGGGATCGAGAGGCTGTGGCCCACTGAGCAGGAGCCCCGCAAGGCTGCGCTCCAGTCCTCTGGGATGGCTCACAAGCAGCTTTTATTTTCCAGCCTTTTCTCACTCTTGCGCTCAGAACAATGCCTCCGAACTCGAGCTCTCTGGGGGACCTGAAGAATTAGGAAACCTTGAAATTTGAGCTTTGAGTCCAAGGCGAGCCTATGAATTGGACGTGAGGACGGGATCACAACGAGGCTTTGCGTTCCGCAAGGTCGAACAGCTTGGTTAAATTTGAAGACAAGCTCGATCTGGCCCTGTGGCGGATCCTGGCCCATTACTGCAGGGCGGGAGGGGGCCCTGCACAGGGTCTGAGTAACCCTTTTGCTAGGGACCTTGAGTGAGAGGCTTCTTGGAACCTTAGAACCGTTTGAGCAGGGAGAGCCCTCAGATTAAGAGGGCTGGTCGTGGCGCGGGGCATCCGGATTCGAGGTGTATTTATTATGTAGTGATGAACAGTCGGTGAGTGTTCCCTTGTTTGTGGCAGAACAGCAACCATGACTTACCTCTTATTAATCAGGTAGCTAATTTCAGCTCTTTGGGTCATTTCCTTATCTTTTCATTAGTTACCGACTCTTTTTTTCCCCTTAGGGACTTTGAGGGCTGTGGCCTTCTCCTTGTTTGTCCCCTGTCTGTCGTTAAGTAGAGGCTCAGATGGAAGACATGGGGCCTTCTGGCTGCCTCTCTCTACTCCCTCCCCATTCTTCAAAGTCCTATAGTCACCTGCTGGAGACAGCCCCTAGTCCCTCTACTTGCACATTCTCTCTCCAAACTTTTTTATTGTAGAAATTTCCTACCCACAAAAATAGACTGGTACAATGAATGCCTACAGGTGAGGAAGGATGAAGGGAGGCTTCCCATTCTTTTGAAGCAAATCTCAGAGCTTGTAATCATTCAGTCCATAATTATTTCAGTGCCACGCCCCCATAATTCCCTAATCCCCTCCAGCTCTGATCTCTCACACCATCATTGGCTGACCCCTCAACACCACCCTAGGAAAGTAGAGGTGTGTTCTGGGCCCCTCCTTGTTTGTCCTTGAGAGAACATCATTTTCCCCCTCAAATGTATAATTTAGGTTTGATAGCCAGAATTTCAGGCTGGGCTTCAGAGCCCCTTTAACATCTACTGTACAGATGCTCCTCGCCTTACCCTGGCGTGACCTCCCGATAAACTCATCGAAAGTTGAAAATATTGTAAGTTGAAAATGCACTTAATGCACCTAAGCTATTGAACATCATAGCTTAACCTAGCCTACCTAAAACACTTACACATTAGCCTACGGTTGGGCAGAATCATCTACGGGTGAGTACACTGTAGAGCACTGGTGTTTCCTCTGGTGACCACGTGGCTGACTGAGAGGTGCGGCTCACTGCCACAGCCCAGCATTTACAGGAGATTGTACTGCACATCACTAGCCCAGGAAAAGATCAAAATTTGAAGTATGGTTTCTGCTAAATGTGTATCGCTTTTGCACCATTGTTAAGTCAAAATGGCTTAAGTAAGCCAAACCATCGTAAGTCTGTACTTGTGGCAGAATTGTGTGCACCCTTATTTATCTATATATTTATTTAGTGCAAGTTCCCAGCATTTCCTCTATATTATGGCTAAGGTAGGCTTTTGTGGACTAAACTCGCCCTCCCACCACTAGGAGTCTTGGAACATAGCCACTTTTTTTTTTTCCTTATAGGGCAGGGAAAAACAAACAAAGTAAACCAAAATAACCTCCATCTCCTCTTCCTTCTTCCTCTCTCCATAGTTTTTCTGCAGGTTTGAGAATTTGTCAGGTTAATGATAGCTCTGGATAATTAAATGCTTAACCTTGAAGTATGAAGTATTTTGCCTAATCAACTGGATGAGAATTTCCTTGTCTTGGTGAATATACAGGTGTGGTTCAAGTGGTTTTTGAAGCCCAAGGGTGCTAATTGATTGCCACTCATGCTGAGTGGAACTGAGAACTGAAAGAGCATAACCCAGAAGAGATGCTGACATTTCCTTTCTTGATTGCCAATTGGTTTTGGGATTATTTGCCTACTTCTTATAACAGCTGAACCTTGTGGAGTGTTTAATGTGCCAGGCATGTGTAAAACCATGCGATAAACTAGGAATAAAGGAAATTTAATCAGCCTGATGAAGGCCATCTATTAAAAAACCACAACTAACATCATACTTAATGGTCAAAGATGGAAAAACTAAGATCAGGAACAAGACAAGGATGTCTGTTCTCACCACTTCTATTCAACATTGTACTAGAGGTTCTAGCCAGGCAAAAAAATGAAATAAAATGCATCCAGATTGGAAAGAAAGAGTAAAACACCTCTGAAAATATCTCAGAGTTTGTTCTATGTTAGTACTTATAAAGTACTAGACAAATGTACAATAACTATTTTAAATACATGTTTATGGGCATTTAAGTCATTGCTATTACAGTCAGTGCTGCACTGAATATCCTCATAGACAGGCCATTACACCAAAGCATGGATATTTATAAGATCAATTTCTAGAAGAAAAATTGCTAGGTTAAAGACAGTTTGCATGTTAAACTGCTACCAATATTGTCAAATTGTTGTCCATAAGGAAGTTGTGCCAATTTGTCCCCCTACCAGCGATGTATCAGTGGACCTGTTTTCCCACACCCACACCCACACAATGAGTTGATCTTGGCCATCTGATAGGTAAACCTTAATACTTACTCTCATTCAGATTTGCCTTTCTCTGTTTATGAAAGAGGATGGAAAACTCATTTACATTCCTAGCATTCTCTGAAGCTCTCAAAACTGTTCTAGGGTTGAGAGATGTAGAATTCACCATGGGAAAGCAGAATCAGGACTCACTTACCAGAGAAGCCACACAGAAACTCCAGAATAGGGTGTGAGTCATAACGTGAACTAGACTTACTGTCATTAATCACAGATGTCTGTTGGGCTCTTCCTCTGTGTGGGATGCTTTGCCAGGTTCATAAGAGAGCTGATTAATCAAGAAAGCTCTCTCAGGGCTCTAAATGCCTTTAAATATTGAAAGTGTAGTTTTCCCATTGCTTATCCCTACACTTGGATTAAGAAGCACATATCAAGAAGCTGGGAGATACGAGTGGCCTGATGTTATGTCTAAACATGTCAAATGGGCACTGCTCAAATTTACACAAACCAGGTCTAGGTAAAATCAGTAGAAAATCTCTGAAAAACAGCTACAACTTTATTTTGTGTTTTCTTTCAGGAACCGTCTACCTTGACCATGCAGGAGCCACATTGTTCCCCCAGAGCCAGCTCACAAGCTTCACTCATGATCTCATGGAAAATGTTTATGGTAAAGAAAAACACTTCATAATGGATATTTGCACTAAACATGAGTCAACTACATTCAGATGATATATCATTGCCTAATAAATGTTGGATTAATAGACTGGGCACCCAAAGCTGAATAAGCCCCCTAGAGGGGGGTGGTCAAGCAAATACCCAGGGTCATTCCTATATGCATGTGTTGCCAGGGAGAACTGGCTCAGGGACACATAAGTTACTTCCAGAAGAAGGGGTCAATGTTAAGAAGGCACAGAGATACAAAAGTTCTGTATTCGGTTGTGTGATGACCCTGTGGGACTGGCATGACGCAGAGAGGAGGCAACAGGAGCAACTTTCATTCATTCTTTCATTATATTTATTATAGTCTTCTATAAATATTTGTTGAGCTGCTCTGGTATTGGGGGCATCGTGTGTAATGGAGACCAAGTAAACACAGCCCCTGCCTTCGTGGACTATGAATGTAGTCAAGACAAGACTTTAATCAAGTGATCTCCAAATACATGTAAATTGCTGCTGGTGCCTGAGAGTTCTGGATCTGCAGAGTGACAGTGGGCTGGCAGTGTGAGTGTCAGGAAATTTCCTTAGGAGTGCAGTGAATGCTGGAAGATGAGCAGGAATTTACTCGAAAAGGAGTGAAGGGCATTTTAGGCAGAGGGAACAACATGAGCCAAGACCCTGCTGTGGTTTCAGGAACCAGCCTGGGGACATGGAGGGGAGGAGATCAGAGGATGTATGAATAGGAAGGCAGGTAGATAGATGCCTTATAGGTTCTCCGTAGAGTTTATCTTTATTCTAGAAACAATGGGCAGTCATCGAAGGTATTAATCAGCAGCATAATGTGATCGGGAGATAACTTTGGAGAGGGAGTATGAAATAACAATAGCAAATATAGCAATGGTAATGATAACAGCAATAAATGTTAATAATATATAAATAACCTGCACTGAGCAGTTGTTGTGCTTCTGTTGCTTTTCCAAATGCTTCATCTCTATTATACCTCTATGCTCCCACAAACTAAGTCACAGCTTTTGTTATCAAACGAGCTAAGATACAGGTTCTGCCATCACTCCTGTTGTGCAGGTGAGGGACCTGGGCTCCAGAGAGGGCAGGTAATTACTCTGAGGCCACCCAGTCAGGAAGCGCTGGAGCTGGGGAAGTTGAGGGAGCTGAGTCTCTAGGCAGTTTGGCTCCAGGGCACAAGCCTTGAGCCTCCACCAAACTGCCTCGGTTCATGATGGTACTGTCACGCCACACTAAGGGCAGCAGATATTTAAGTCTAGGGAACAATCTCCAGGAAAGATGCCAGTGAGAGACTTTATCTTGATTTTAATCTGTGATTTGCAAAGAGACCTACAATTCTCCTTCCTTAACCTTCGCAAGAGTGATAACTGTAGGAAAGGTGCTGGCCTGAGAGACAACAGAATTGAGCCTGCAGGTGTTCCTAATGTTGCCAGGCTGAAAACCAAGGTGATGGAAGGCAACCCAGGTAAGTACTGAGTCCCTCAGGTCATTAGCTAATGAGGAAAAGGAACACTGGGAGCTTCAAGAGACAGACATCCAGTGTGACCCTACAGGGTGGTTTGAGGGAAAACAAAAACAAAAACAACTCTAAAACAAGAAGAAAAAAATCAAGATTTGCCTTAACATGCACATGTGGTCCTGCTCCTGAGAAATGCTGGTGACTGGGCCCTGAAGGTCGGGCCCTTTGAAAGGTCTGTGTTGACATCTGGGGGCCATGTTTTGAGGGAAATAATGATACTCTGGGACGAACACAGTGGGAACACCAGGAGTGGGGAGAAAAACTAGAAATTGACAAAGGAAGGGTGAAATTGGCAGAGCCTTTAGCCATGAGAATGGGTGGCTAAGGAGAGTCATGATGGCACCCTTCACATATCTGGAGGAAGAGATAGATGTGTTTCTGTAGAAACAATGCCAGTGGGAGGTGTGTGAGCTCAGGGCAACAAAAGAGGACTTCAGTTAAGTGGAATTTGTGGCTCTGTCTCATGGTCAGGGGAAAGGGCAGCCTCCTGAGATTGTGTACTTAGCTCCTTGGAGTTAAGGAACAGGACTGGTCTGGCCACCTGGTGGGAAACTTGTAGAAAAAGTTCCTGCATTGGCGGGGCTGCCTCTAAGCCAACTTCCTGTTCCAAAATGCTCTCCTGGATCATGTCCTATTTTACTAGTGAGTAGAGGGGCTTTTTTTTTTTTTTCGTTTGTTTGTTTAACAGTTTTCTTGAGTTATATTTTATATATCATAAAATTCACCTATTTCAAGTGTACAATTCAATGATTTTTAGCAACTTTACTGAGGTTTAAATTTAGAATATTTTTATCCCCCTAGTAAGATCTCTGATGCCCATTTATAGTTGAGCTCTGTTGCTCCTCCAACCCCCCAACATTTCCACCCCCTCTTCCCCCACTTTCGTCCCAGGCAACCACTCATCTACTACTTTCTGTATCTTTATTCAATTACCTTTGCTGGACATTTCCTATAAATCGACCATACAATATGTGATCTCTTGTGTCTGGCATTTTTCACTCAGCAAGCTTTTGCGATTCATTCGTGACATAGCCAACAATTTCTTCCTTTTTAATGCTGAATAATTTTCTATTGTATGGATATGCCATATTTTAGCTATCTGTTTACCAGCTGGTGGACATATGTGTTCCCAGAATTTGGCTTTCCATATAGAACTGTTATGAACATCTACATGTGAGCACGTTTTCTTGTCTCTTCAGTATACAGGAGTGGAAACACTGGGTCATATGGTAGTTTTATGCTTAACTTTTTGAGGAACTGAGGGAGAGAGTTTTGGAGGAACAAAAAAGAAGAGATCATAAATAGTGACTCGATGGCTTTGTCTTCGTAACCTGCCAGGTAATCCTCACAGCCAGAACATCAGCAGCAAGCTCACCCATGACACTGTGGAACAGGTGCGCTACAGGTGAGTGGGGGTGCGCCAGCCTGAATGCCCCCCCTTCACTCCCTGCTGCCCTGCCGTGTGTGGACTTCCTACCTACCGCTTGCCAGCATCCCACAAAGGTTCTGAATTGGTTTCAGGAAGATCACATTCAGCTAAGTGGCCACACAATGATACACAATGATAAAGTTCAAGGAGAGAGGACAGGGAGGTGAGAGCGAGTAGGTAACAAGCTGGCCAGAAGCACAAATAGGCAGCTCTGAGGTGGGCACAGACCAATGTGTGACTCTGGGATGGTGCCCGAGTTCCTGGGGGCCAGAGTGACAAGAAGTGACCCAGGTTCCTAAGTCTCATTTTCAGAGAGAAGAAAATGTTTCTCTGGTTTTGCTTTTCATTTTCCATTAGGCATCTTGTTTTAGTCATCTTTCCTCCCCATTTTTACTAATATTTGCATGTTAAACAGCTCTTTATATTTTTCCACATGTAATAATTAGTTTTTGGTAAATAATTTCCAGGTGGTCCTTGAAGTTACTTGAATCAATACAATTTCAAGTTATTTCCAATTTGAAAGGGATACTGGGTTGCCAATTTTAAAAGCAACGTGAGACAAGTTGATGACTTAAAACTTATTATGATAGAGCTGGATAGTAGACCAAAGAGGGGGTGTTTTCAACAGTGAAGGTAGTTATGGATTTTCGTCTTATCCCGTGTCAGGTGGAGACTTGGGAAACAAGGTGGTCTTACCAGTTTGAACCCATTTGTCATCTCTTCCCACAACTTCCTCTGTACCTGCCCTCAAGTCACAGTTGTGGCTAAGCCAATCTGAGCTTTTTCCTAGCTATTAAGGAAGAGCGATGTCATATGTAGTAGAAATGCAACGAATTCCTAACACCGCACGTTGGAGTAAGATCACGCTGTTGCCGCACTGCTGTGCTCTTTCCAGGGTTCTGGCTCACTTCCGCACCTGCCCAGAGGACTACAGTGTGGTGTTCACAGCTGGGAGCACGGCTGCTCTGAAACTGGTGGCAGAGGCCTTCCCGTGGGTGTCCCCAAGCCAGGAGAGCAGCGGGAGTCGGTTCTGTTACCTCACTGACAGCCACACCTCTGTGGTGGGCATGAGGATGATCGCCACAGCCATGAACGTCGCTTCTATCCCTGTCAGGCCGGAGGAGATGGAGTCAGCGGAGAAACGAGGTGCTGCTGCTGGTGACCCTGACTGCCAGCTTCCACATCTCTTCTGTTACCCAGCTCAGAGTAACTTTTCTGGAACCAGATACCCCCTGTCCTGGATAGGAGAGGTCAAGTCTGGGCGGATGTGCCCCGTGAGTGCACCTGGGAAGTGGTTCGTGGTGCTGGACGCGGCCTCCTACGTGAGCACCTCGCCTTTGGACTTGTCGGTTCACCAGGCTGACTTTGTCCCCCTCTCCTTCTACAAGATCTTTGGCTTCCCCACAGGCCTAGGGGCTCTACTGGTGCATAATCGTACAGCTCCTCTATTAAGAAAAACCTACTTTGGAGGAGGCACAGCCGCCGCATACCTTGCAGGAGAAGACTTCTACATCCCAAGACAGTCGGTGGTGGAAAGGTAACCTCGATGTGGGAGTGGCTTGGGCAGAGTTCAGCAAGGCCAGAGTCTGGCCCGTGCCGCCTGTAGGATTGTGCAGGGGACCAGGCTGGGCCGCTGGGGTCAGAGGAGTTGGCCATTGCTGTCAGGGACGGAGGCTGGCAGCAGGGCTCAGTTCTGGGAGGCAGAGATCGGCCGGAGTATGCCACAGGCTGCTCAGTGAACTCTGCCCTCATTTGTGGGCTCCTTTATAGCTGTGGGGTGACAAGGGCCTGCAGGTAAGGGCTGCAAGCAGAGCAGGTGAGAGGCTCTTATGAGAGTCAGGAGTGTGGGCAACCAGGCCTTTGCCTGGAGCGCTGACAAGAGGTGGCAGCAATTAAAGCAGTGATTTAAAAGATTTGAAATAATGTGCATACAACTTGACAGCATAGCCGATTTTCAGCAGCTAGAATAGCTCAGCTTGGCCCTAGTTAATAAGAGGAATCAATTAAACTAGAGGCCACCAGACTTGGGAGCACTGTTAACAGCAGCTTCTGTGAGCCCCGCTCTGAGTTACAAAGGACGTTTGAAGGCAGGCAGTGCTTGCCTTCAAATGGCAGAGGCCTCTGCTGGGGTTTGTTGGTGTATGTGTCTTCCTCAGACTGCAGAGCAGGTGATGGGGGTTATGTCCAGGAATTTTCCAGATGGTTATGGCTGGGACCTGTAAGATCGAAAACGTGAGAGGGTGAAGATGGTAGCTGAGCCAGGGTTCTGTTGGGTCCAACAGCAGAGGATACCATGGTGTCAGGGCAGGGAGCTATTCACCCTGCTGGTAACTGAGAAGGCCTGGGACCTGGATGAGAAAGGGGTCAGTTAGATCCCCAACAGACCCTGGTGCCGACTCAGAGACCCTGAGACCCTGCGGATGGGGGCCTTGGCAAGAGAGCCATCTGTCAAGTGTGTAGACCCTGGGGCTGGACCCAGTGGGGAGTGAATGCCAGTTCTACTGCACACCAGCTGTGGGCACAGGGGCATGTGATGACCTCTGCACCTCCTATAAAGCGGACCTCTGAAAGGATGTGACTCTTTTAGAGCTAATATAGGTGAAGCACCAAGATACATTATGAGCATATTTGATGACTCTTTTATTTGGACTTGATCATAGTTGGGGGATTCTAAAACAGGAATGCTAACATAAAACTTTTTGAATCCAAGTGTGATAATATAGCATGTAATGTAACCAAGTGAGAAAATAATGACAGGCCGAACATAATATAAATTAAAGGCCAAACAAAATGACAATCTAAACTTTATTGAGCCAAGAGGGCACTGAACACCGAGAGGAGCTAGGCAACTAATTATGGGCATGCTGTGAGTGGGCTGGGCTGGACCGGACCAGACCTCTTTCCTTCGGTTTGGGTGGGTTGTCTTATAGCAGGTGTCATACCAAGATTCCCAGAAAGCTGAATGTACTTATATACCATTAGAAACCTAATTTTTTTTATTGTGAACTTAGGACTAGAGATTTAATAACCAACCCAGATGTTTCTTGAACATGTACCTGGACCATGATATTAATCTTTTCTATGTGATATCCCAATGAGACACAACCTTTGGTGTAAACAAACTCCCTTTCTCCCTAAGAGTCTATTAATTATTGATTATTAAATAATTATTTATTAATGCTCAATTAATAATAAGTAAGTATTGGCTAATAATGTTTGATTAAAAATTAATTACTAATTCATTAGTGATTAATCAGTTAGTTGATTCATTATTGATTATCAATTCTGTATGTCTATTAATTACAATTTTATAGTTTTATAAGGAAATTAATATTGCAGTAACAATGTTATGAGCAAATCTTATCCCTAGAGTATTAAAAATACAAAACACAATATTTCCATTGAAAGCTTCAACTTGCGTAAAGCCGTTTGTCACCATCCTTCATGCCGATGCTTGCTGAAACCTCCTCACTCTCTCCCAGCTTCCCCATGGCTCCTACAGCAGCCAGAGGCGTCTTGTCAAAGCCTAGGTCCCATCCTGTCACTCCTCTCTGCTCAGAGCCCTTGAGCCCATTATCTCATCTAGGGAAGTTCTCTGTATCTTCTACTACTTTCCACCTTGCCGGCTCACTCGGGCCCCATGGACCTCCTTGCTATTGGGGTGTGTGCCAGGCTCTGCCTGCTCAGGGCATTTGCTGTATCCTCTTCCTGGAATGCTCTTCTCTCTGAAACTGTGAATTTAGCTATTTCAAAAATGAGCAGTTTCTCTTGCTCCCTTACTTCTACTTGGTCTCTGCTCAAATGATTTCCTTGGAGAAGACCTCCCCTGACCATCTCGTCTAAAGCAGCTGCCAGCCTTCTGGCTCATACATCTTCATTGCACTTGTCAACACCTGGCTTGTTGCTTATTTGGCTTCTCTCTGCATGTTTGTTGCTTTTTTTTCTTTGTTTCTATGCTCCCGAGAGAATGGAAGTGTGTTCGGGCAGGGACTTTACCTGTCATGTTCACTGCTGCATACTTAGAACCCAGGACAGTGCCCGGCACACAGTATGTGGACAGTAAAGATTTGATGAGTATTTCGACTATGTGAATAATTCTAAAATGCCAACATAATGACCACCTTGATAATCAGGAAGGGATGCTTCTGCTATAATGAGAACCTCATAATTTTTACAAAAGCCCAAGGCTCTATAGACTTTGAAATCATAGACTCATGTTAAGAACCCCGTAGCTGCATGGTTGATCACACTGAATTGATGCCCTGTCTGTGGGTCAAGAGCCTATAGCACTTGAGGTTTTGTCAAGTTTAAGGTCTTCCTGGGGGAAACAAAGCATCTCTCCACTTACTAATGTCTCAAGATGGTGATTGTCTTTCAAGGCCTTTTGTCACCACTGCCAGCCTGTCCTGAGAAAGCTGCAGAGTGGGTCAGGGACAGAGGCAGCCTGATGGGTCTTGGCATGCAAAGCCCTCTGTCTTCAGGAGAAGAGCAGTGGTTTATAAGGCGGCAGAGAGAAGGTATTGATAGATTATGGCTGAGTCTGGAATCAAAACCTCATTGCAAACCACAAAATACACCTGGAGGTGTTGGCCACAGCTTGATCTTGTTTCCCTCACCATGGTTACAGGTTTGAAGATGGCACCATCTCATTCCTTGATGTGATAGCGCTAAAACATGGGTTTGATGCCCTAGAGCGCCTCACAGGTAAGGGGACATTTTTATCTGTGTAGAATTTGCTCTGTTGCCCATGTCCTTGAGGGAGCCCCTGCACAGGTGCGATTCAGGTGAAGGAGAGAGAATCTGTGTGAGTGGCACATGGCAGCTGTACAGTGAATGCAATTGAAGCTGATCCTGAAGAACTTCAAAATGACTTCTGATGCAAGAACAAGAGACTGAGGCTGTGTGTGTGTGTGTGTGTGTGTGTGTGTGTGTGTGTTAAAAGAACATTTTAACAGGTAAGAGACATTCTAAATCAGGAGATTAATAGCTTCATAGAAGCAGAGGAGCTGTTTTGAGTTTCTACGCTGGTAAAGGTTATAGATCCTGAGACCTTATTTAGCTGTTACCTTGCTGGATTCTCCCTACAGCCTCATGGGGGAGCTAGATGACGAGCCTACTTTATCTAGGAAGGACCTTATGCTCAGGAAGATTAAAGCCTTCCCCAGGGCCAGGGAGCTGGCAATTGGGAGGGCTAGGATTTAAACTCAGGCCATACTAATGCCTTAACTTGGGCTTCCAACCACTGTCTCTGCTGCTGGCCTTTGCAATGATGCATAATTTTCCTTCCTGATGAGTGCTTGGGGTGTGCGGGCGAATGGGGCACTCACCATAGGCTGATACACATACAGATGCCACTTCTCATCATATGGGGCCCGATACAAAGGTACAGGACTAGAGAAACCTGTCTGGTGAGCCAGACACCTACCGTTTCACTGTGCTACTGGGTGCCTGCCAGAGGCTAGGTTTCTAGAAATGCTGGCACTGCTTGTCCTGTTCACATGGAGATGGGATTTTGGTGAACCAGGGGCATGGCTTTAGCGGTTAGGTGATTCTCTCTCCCTCTTCTGCCTACCTTCCTCCTCCCCCTCCCCCTCTTCCTCTCCACCTCTCACCATAGGACTGGGACCCTGCCTGCAGGTCTTCAGCCTTAACCTAACAGTGGGGCAGACAGGATTAATGGTACAGGGAGGTGAGCGGGCATCATCATCCTTGACAAAGAGGAAATAATCAAGACAGACACTGAGAAATGATCCAGCTCCTAAGGAAAGGCTTAACAAGGTACCCAAACCACATATGGCAGGGTCTGAGAGGGCCAGGAGCACTTTTGAAAGGAAATTGACTAGTTTCCCAAAGAGCAAACTCTGATTTTTCCTACTTAATTGCTCTTTTAAAACAAAGATTGTGGTAAAATATATACAACATAAAATGCACCAGTTTAGCTAGTTTTAAGTGTGTAATACACTGGCATTAAGTACATTCACATGGATGCTATGCAGCCATCACCAGTATTCATCTCCAGGACTTTTTCATCATCCCAAACTGAAACTCTACTCATTAAACAGTAACTACCCATTCACTCTTTTCCTAGTTTCTAATAACCTCTATTCTCCTTTTTGTCTCTATAAATTTGCCTACTCTAGGCACCTTTTATAAGAGGAATAATATGATATTTGTCCTTTTTTGTCTGTATTATGTTGTAGTATGTATCCTTAATTGCTTTGTATAATATTAAAATGATTTAAATATTAACAAAAGCAAACAGCAAAAAAAAAATGATGCATTTAAAGACAAAATTGTACATTTTTTGCTATCTGTAACCAAAGGTTCTAAATTATCTGAATACTTAAGTAACATTATTAAATAAAAAGAGGATAACAAGAATTCAAATGGAAAATTTAGCAACACTAAGCTGTTGCTTAGTACCAAAGAGCTATATACCCTTATGGTATGGGCAGTTCCGTACAAGATTTACACATTTTAAATCATTAATATTAGGTCCAAGTGTGCCAGTTATAATGACCTCATTTTCTTATAAATGAGTGAATTTCGTTTAAAGTTATTGATTCTCTTTGACACTTCATAACATCGTAATGTTTTTGAGGCGGAATGGAGAATATAAAGCAGCACACCTTCACCCTGGCTCGGTACACCTACACCGCCCTGTCCTCTCTCCGGTACCCCAACGGAGCCCGTGTGGTGCGGATTTACAGCGACTCTGAGTTTAGCAGCCCAGAGGTTCAGGGTCCAATCATCAATTTTAATGTGCTCGATGAGAGTGGCAACGTCATTGGTTATTCCCAGGTGGGTTTTCTTTTCCTCTTGCTGATGTGTTCACAACAGAATCGCTCTTGTCTGGATCTTTTCCGGCCCTGACGTTTGCAGTCAAGGCCTCTGGGCCTTTGCAGTAGGTGTTATGGAGCTCGTGCATGGTTGCAGAGGCCACAGACCCTTCCTAGGAGGCGCTATACTCCCGTTTCTACATAGTTCTAACAAGCGTGGCTATTTAATTCTTCAGCTCTCTTTATTCAGCCAGAAATGGTCGATTTCAAGTAGGAAGAAAGAAGCCAAGTCTCCGATAGCAGTGGAAAGGGACAGCTGAGAGCTTGTCAGCAAGGGGAGACACCCTACATAGTGTAGACAGAAAAGCAATGTAGACAGAACACATCTGAGGTAATTTTATGTACAGATGGCTTGGTAGCCCCAGCAATACATGAGACCATATCACAGTGGCACATAAAATCATGGGCTGGTCACGACTATTTGCATGCTCCATGGGTAAGCAGATATCTTTTCAAGATAGTGATTTTATTTCCTTCAGATAAATACCCAGAAGTGCATTTCCTGCATTGTATAGTAGTTCTATTTTTAATCTTTTGAGGAAACTCCATACTGTTTTTCATAGTGGCTGCACCAATTTGCAATTCCACCAGCCGTGCACGAAGGTTCCCTTTTCTTCGCATCCTCCCCAACACTTGCTATTTCTTATTTTCTTGATAGTAGCCATTCTACCAGGTGTGAGGTGATTGCTCATTGTGGTTTTGATTTGCTTTTTCCTGATGATTATTGATGTCGAGCACCTTTTTATGTACTTGTCGGTCATTTGTATGTCTTCTTTGGAGAAATGTCTATTGAGATCCTTCTGCCTGTCTTTTAATTGGATCATTCATTTTACATATGAGCTCTTAACTTGGAATTTGGCCTGAATTTGCTATTTTCACTTTTCTCAGGCAAACATCTATAACCCACTGGATAAACTTTAATTATCAGTAACATTTTATAAAATGTGTTTCATAAACCTGTGATACATCATGGCACTTTATGGCAAAATTCCAGGCTCATATTTTCATTTTAATGTTAGAAAAGAGAGATCTAAATATCGATCTGAAATTCTCCCAGGTGACCAGAACAAAACTGGACATTTCTAACACTGGTTCCATGTCACATTAAATCTGCAGGTGGATAAAATGGCTAGTCTTCATAACATCCAAGTGCGAACTGGCTGCTTCTGTAACACTGGGGCCTGTCAAAGGCACCTGGGGATAAGTGACGAGATGGTCAAGAAGCATCTTCAGGTTGGTATTAGACCCTGCGTGCCAAATGCTAGTCTGCAAGACCCAGTGGTGATACCACCAACTGCACTGGAGGCATGTTCATGTGCCTGGGATGGAGGCTGGTTCATGTCTTTGAACCTACCCTAGGGATGTGCAAAGAGAAAGGGGCCAACGAAAATAGAAATGCTTCAAGATAGTATCTCTATGAAGTCATTTTTTATTTTGAGGGCAAAAATGTACAGGCGGAAGAGGGATTTTAACAGGGGGCAAACATATGTGGAAATGTTTTAATATGTGCAGAGAGGGCCTTTAATTAGTTCAGTCCCACCAGAGTAAAAGCTCTAAGCTAGAGTTAGCTTATGGTTGGGCTGGGTGAGGAGAAGAACCCTCCAGGGGGCATTCTGCATCTGTCAGAATCCCTTCCCTCTCTGTCTCCCCCTGGGCTGAGGTTTTTCACTTTAGAGTATAGCTTGTTTCAAACCATTTCATGAGAATAGTTTGAGTGGCAAAGAGCCCTTATTTATTTCAGAATAATTTCTAACTTGAGTTTCTTTTGGTTGTTACTAAATATTGTATGTACTAGATCCCAACCAGCCATGAACTGGGTTTTATTTTAAAAGTGAGGGAAGCTCAGAACACAAACAAATGAAGTTCCAGATGTAATATTTGATCCCATGGAATGCCGTGGCCCCGTCTCTTTGGGTGACTGACTTGGGTTCGGTGCTGGGGGAGGAAGGTGTCTGGGGCAGTGACCAATACCAGGCAGCTGAGCTTGGAGAGGCTTGGGGACCTCTTGCTTTTCTTTCCCCACCTCGCAGAAGAGGCACTCACACTGCCTTTGGTCTTTGTAGTGGCTTTAGGTTGGTCATTCATAGGGGCAGCATTCCTGTCTCACCTTCTTGTCAAAGGGCAGCTCTTGAGAATGCATGTCTCTCTTTAGTTCTGAGAGAGGCTAATGAGCGTGGCCAGCAGGTGTTTCTCCCACCTCAGCTCCGGGTAGACCAAGCAGTTGACCCTTCAGTGCTTCTGAAACTTTGGTCTGTCTTTTGATACCTATGTGAATTGGCTCTGTGCAAAGCTCTGGGGAAATGCTTTCCATGAAGTATTTCTCTTAAACTTTTTAATGACCCCTTGAGATTGGTGTTGACTCCAGGTTACACTTGAGCAAAGTGAGATCTAGAAAGTGAGCCCCTGTGCTGGTGAAACTTTGTCTCAGGCACACAGCACATCTTAGAGTTGTAGTTCTGTTTTCTGAGTCAATTTTATTTTGTAAAATGAACAATATTTGTTTTACAATTTTTTTCTAATTTACCCATGAGGAATGAGTCACTCTAGATGAGTTATTTCCCTTTTCTTCTAGGCTGGCCATGTCTGTGGGGATGATGTAGACCTCATAGATGGGCAGCCCACAGGATCTGTGAGGATTTCATTTGGATACATGTCTACACTTGAGGATGCCCAAGCCTTTCTCAGGTTCATCATAGCAATCCGACTGTGCCCGTCAGGTGGTCATCCTATCCCTCAGGCCACCCCTGGGGAGGCTGGAGCCCCACCAGCAGAGAGTGAGGCTCAGAACACCATGACTGTCACCATGGATGGACATAGTTCCTCACCTGAGGAAGACACTCGTTCAAACTCCAGGATTTGGAATGACTTGCCCACAGCTGTGGATGCTGTGAGTTTGCACCCACCTGTGCTAAAGGCCACCAGTACCCAGCAGACCCCTTCAGGGAGAGCTGCAGGAGTTCTGGATGGAGGCCTTGGGCCACATGTCGTCACCAACCTTTACCTCTACCCAATCAAATCCTGTGCTGCGTTTGAGGTAAGGGTTTTAATGGCAGCATTTTGTTTGCTTTATAATGTTTTTTTTTTTGTGACAAAGTAGAAAATGTACAGTAAGTAGAGAAAAGCATGCAGAAAATCCCACTCACATTCAGAGTATTGTGACACATGAAGCCGTTCTCATTTTACCTTCCTTAGTTTGGGCTGACTTAAACATCGCTCTGATCGCAGAGACCCCTGAGGGGACCCTGTTTCTGAGTGGTGAACACCTACTAACTGTTAACGATTATGGATGCAACTTTCACTAAATGCATGGGCCGGCTCCCTGCTGAAGCATTTTATATGCTTTGTTTCATTCAGTTCTTAAAACAACAATATGAGGTACATAATAATATCATCTCCATGTTATAGATATGGAGCCTAAGAGCTACTGAGGTTAAGCACTTTACCCGGGTCACTTGCTAATAAATGATAGAGCAAGGGTTTGAACCCAGGTCTGCTGACTCCTTGGGGCCACGTTCTTATGTGAGTTATTCTGCTCAGCTCTTCCCATGGAAGTGAACTACGTTATGCCTTGCTGTGTGCTGGCCTGGTGGTCACCTGACCTGGGAGACTAAAGTGCTTGCCTTGGCTGGCCAGCCAGCTCTGGCCACCCTACTGTGGCCAAACTGAGGCTATCTTTCTATAATCTGTGTGGGTCCCAAGTCCCAGGCTAAGGCCCCAGACTCCTAAGCCTCTTGGATGACAGGCTCCCTGGCTCCTGGTGGGACATACCATGATCAGGGTTGTTTGTCACCTGTATTTCAAAGTGGTCTCACAGGAGCCTGTCTTCCAATCTGAGGCCATAAACAAGCAAGTTCACCTCCACTCAAGTGGAGGCAGGTGAGGAGTCTGTGTTTCATTGTGGATCAGTACTCTGTTTTTACAGATGGTTTATGTTCCATAGGACAGCCACAATGCACAGGTGGCACAAGCGGGAATTAGTGTCTCATTGTACAGATGAGGATACGGAGGCTCAGTAAGGTTTTACATTTTGATAAAGGTCTCCCATCCATTTGCACATTAAAAACTACATACTGAGCACCCGCTACCTGCCAGGCCCTGGGCCAGACCTAGTGTAAAGTGATGAGTAAAATGGAAACAGCTCTTTCCCTCAGGGAAAATGGTGTCTCAGAAGGAAAACAAACAAGACCAGACACCACCCAAGTAAATGGGATCACACTGCTGATCAAGGGCCAAGAAGGCAAAAGCTAGGGTATGCAAGAGAGAATTCTAGCGGGTGGGTGTCTTAGTCCATTTGGGTTGCTGTACTAAAGCACTATCAACTGGGTGGCATATAAACAACAGAAATGATTTCTTATAGTTCTGGAGGCTGGAAGTCCAAGAGTAAGGCACTGGCAGATTCAGTGTCTGGTGAGGGCTCACTTTCTGGTTCATAGATGTCTGTCTTCTTGCTGTGGGGGTAGGGGTGAGGGAGCTCCCTGAGGTCTTTTTAATAAGAGCATTAATCTCATTCATGAAGGCTCCACCCTTATAACCTAAGAACCTCCCAAAGGCCCCACCTCCTAAGAACTTGATACTCGGGGCTAGGATTTTAACATATGAAGTTTGGGAGACACAAACATTTAGTCCATTGCAATGGATACTTAGATTATATTTGGAGATATTAGGAAAGTCTTCTTGAGGAGGGGACATTTAATCTGAGACCTGGGAGTCAGGCATCCAGAAGGAGGTGGAAGAGCATTTCAGGAAGAGGGAACAGCATGTGAGGAGACCCTGAGGTAAGAAAGCGCTTGGTCCATTGGAAGAACTGAAAGAAAGCCATGTGGCCGAATAGTGGGGAGTGGTGAGAAGGCCGGGTGTTGAGAGATGTGGTAAACAGGGACTAGATTACAGAGGGTGACAGAGTTTAGTGATTTTCTTCTAAGTGGAATAGGAAGCTATTGAAAGGATTCTAGCAAGGGAGTTACTTGATTTCATTTTTGTTTTAGGAAGATCTTACCAGCTGCTGAGTGGACACTGGCTTGTGGGAGGGTGAGAGAGGAAGCAGGAAGATCAGTTAGGAGACACCACAGTAATCCAGGCAAGAGATGATAGCAGATTATATTAAAGCCACTATTATATATCAGCAAGGACCACAGTGAATATTCTAGACTTTGCAGGCCATGCAGTCTCTATTATGACTGCTCAGCTCTGCCGTGGTAGGATGAAAGCACTTGCAGACTATATACTTTAATGAATGAGGACACTCGTGGTTTAGCAAAACTTTATAAAAACAGGCAGTGGGTGGGATGTGGTCCATGGGCCACACTTTGCTGACCCCTCAACCGAAGTGATGGCAGCCGAGGTGGAGGGAAATAAAAAACATCAAGAAACGTTTTGGTAGTAGAGTTGATGGGTTGGATGTGGGGTGTGAAGGCGAAGAAGGAGCATAGGAAGACTGGAGCTGCTGAGTCCACAGTGACGTTGCTGATGAAATGGGAAAAGCTGGAGGAGGGGCAGGTCTGAGGGGGAATCGAGAGGTCGGTGTTGCCCAGGGGAAGTCCAATGTGTCTGTGGATGTGTGTCTGACACCCAGAGTGGAGGGCTGGGCTGGAGCTAGAAATGGGGAGTCATCAGCATTTGCAGTGACTTGTCTGGGGAACAGATGCTATGACACAGGGAGAGAGTGTAGAGAGAAGAAGGGGCCTCAACTGAGCCCCGAGGTGCCCTAACATTTGCAGATTGAGTGGAGGAGGAGTAGGCAGAGGAGACTGAGGGGAGCAACCTGTGAAGTGGAGCCCTGGGAGGGGAGAGGAATCGGGTGCCAGGAAGTAGGTAGAAGGGTCAGTTGTCTAAATACTGCTAAGTAAGACGAGGAATGAATAAAGGCCATTGTCTCTGGCATCATCTGACATCTAGACCACAGTGCAACCCATGAACAGGAGTTGAGACAGGGATGCCGGCCTGAATTGGCCAGGACTAGGGCCTGACTCATGGTTCTGAGGCTGATGATCTTTGGCTAACTTACAGACATCAGAGGGATCTGTTAGTGCTTTTCTTAGCTGTCTCTCTCAGACCAGGAGAGGAAAATTGTGGGTACCATGGTCCTCATCCCACTCAAGGCAGGGGCATCCCATGTGTGGGTCTAGGAGGAGCTGCCTAAAGATCCACCACAAAGTGTTGGCCATCTAAAGATCCTGACAGTTTTGAGGAGTACTAGTTCAGGTATTTTTGGAATGTTCCTCAATTTGAGTTTGTCTGAGGTCTTTCTCATGATTAGACTGGGATATGGGTTTTGGGGGGGAAGGACCACAGAGATAAAGTGCTATTCTCATCATACTGTATCAGGGTATGTACTATTAACATGACTTATCACTATTGATGTTAACCTGGATCACCCGATTGAGATAGTGTTTGCCAGCTTTCTTCACTGTAAAGTTTCCCCTCCACCCCATTTCCATACTGTACTCTTTGGAAGTAAGTCACTAAGTGTAGCCCACACTTAAGTGGTAGGGAGTTATGCTCCACCTTCTTGAGGGAGAAGCATTTACTCGATTATTTTGGGATTCTTCTAGATGAAGGAGTCTCTTATGAGACTTTCTGCTCCTATTCATTCATTCATTCATTCATTCATTCTTTCTTTCTTTCATTCATTCGTATTATTATAGACTCATGGATATTTGTTTTTTACTTTGGGTAATAATCAGATACTACATTATTATTATTATTATTATTATTATTATAATTGTTCCAATTTTGGCAATTGGACACACTTTCAGATGACTCCTGCATCCCTTTGACGTTGTGATTTTTGAGCACTTCCTTAATTTTCTAGCACTGCAAGGTGCTCCTGGCTCATCTTGTGTATTCCTGGCCCATCCCTGGAATCAACTATTTCTTCAAGGAATCCTGATTCTTTTTATTGGAGAATGGTATTAGAATGCAAGATCTGGGCACTGGGTGTAATTTATATTTTAATTTTGTAGAAATATGAAGAATTCAGGAAAACCTGAACACTTAAAGTGGATCAACTCAGTGACCATTCCAGAGTAGCCAAAAATTGTGCAAGGAATATGTCTATAGTATCAGGATCTGCCTTTTCAGGCATTCATCACTGTGGCAGAAATACAGAAAGCAGGAGTGATGGAGACTGGGGAGCGGAGCTGAGACAGGAGTGGAGTGGAGATTGACTTTTCATGTACACCCTTGTTCTCTCTGGATGCTGTACCATGTACAGGCACCTACCTACTTAAAAAACAGGTTGCAGTGGAGAAGGGCTGAAAGTGGATCTGTGGGGTGAGTGGAAGGTATCTAGGTCCTGCACTGTCTCTTTTGCATTGTGCTCTTTGTTTTACTTTCTTTTCTTCCTCCTTTTCTTCCTTCAAGAGTATGTGCTGGATTCCTCAAGTTCATCTGTGTTTGTGTAGTCACTGTGCAATAACGTGAAGATCATTTCTGAGGAGCCCTGGCCTAAAATGTGCTTACATTTTTGTTTAGGTGACCAGATGGCCTCTAGGAAAGCAAGGGCTGCTATATGATCGTAGCTGGATGGTTGTGAATCACAATGGCATTTGCCTGAGTCAGAAGCAGGAGCCCCGGCTCTGCCTGATCCAGCCCTTCATTGACCTGCAGCAAAGGATCATGGTCATCAAAGCCAAAGGTGTGAAAACTGGCTTCATTTTCAAAATGCAGGTGTCAAGAGTGACTCTTATACTCATATGAAAGCAAAATAATGGCTTTTCCAAATATTAAAATAATCCCAAAGTATGTGAAATGATGTCTAGAAAAGACAACAAAAAGTTTTCTCCTCTTGTGCTGTGGGACTTTTCTGGGGAGAGGTAAAGGTCTGATGGTGCAATCTGAAAGTGAACAGGTGTAACTTTTGAATCATATAATGTCCTGTTCCTTTTATTTCTTTTATTTCCTTCACTCATTGTAATATGTACAGGAAGCTTTAAGTCTTCCATGCTGAGTTTTAGTATAAACTATCCAATATGTATAAAAGTATAGACCAGCTCTGTCCAATGCAACTTTCTGTAATGGTGGAAATGTTCAGTGTCTATAGTGTGTCTATAGTGTCCAGTCATTAGTCACTTGTGGCTGCTGAGCATTTGAAATGTGTTTATCCATTTATCTGTTGATGAATATTTGGGTTGTTTCTATTTTTGAGCAATTATGAATAGAGCTGCTATAAGCATTCATGTGTAGGTTTTTAGGTGAACAGAAGTTTTCATTTTTCTAGAATAAATATGTAGAAGTGGATTGCTGGCTTGTATGATAAGTGTATGTTTACCTTTAAAAGAAACTACCAAACCATTTTCTAGAATGACTGTACCATTTTGCTGTTTTTCTATATACTTGCTGATTTTTCTGACTACTAGTTCTGTTGATTACTGAGAAAGGAGTGTTGAAGTCTCCAACTATAATTGTGAGTTGGTCTATTTTCCCTTTTAGTGCTGTTAGTTTTTGCTTTGTTTAGTATTATTGTGTCTTGTTGGTGAATTGTTGTCTTTAAGTAATGTTCTTCTTTATACCTGGTAATTTTCTTTGTTTCTTTTCTGTGAAGTATGAAATTCTTTGTCTACTATTAATATAGCCATTCAACTCTCTTTTGATTAATATTTGCAGGCTATATCATTTTCTACCTTTTTATTTATTTTTTCTAGCTTTATTGATATTTATTGAACATACCATAAAACATATCTTTTTAAAGTATACAGTTCAGTGTTTTTTTTTGTATATTCACAGGGTTGTACAACCATCACCACAATCAGTCTTAGAACATTTTCCTCACCCTAAAGGAGAAATACCGTGCCCATTGAAAGTCACTCCCCATTTCCAACCTCATTCCCATGCCTTGGCAACCACTAATCTACTTTCTGTTTTTATGAATTTACCTGTTTTGGATGTTTCATATACATAGAATCACATAATATGTAACTGGCTTCTTTCTCTTAGCATAATATTTTCAAAGATCATTCATATTATTGAATAATATTCCATTGAATGGATATACCATATTTTTTATCCATTTATCAGTTGGTGGATATTTAGATTGTTTCCACTTTTTTGCTATTATGAGTAATGCTGCTGTGCATATTTATGTACAAATATCTTGGGTATATATCTAGGAGTAGAAATGCCAGGTCCTATGGTAACTCTATTGTTAACATTTTCACAGTGGCTGCATCACCATTTTACACTCCCACCAGCAATGTATGAACGTTCTAGTTTCTCCACACCCTGCTCAACATTTGTTATTTTCTGTTATTGTTTTTAATAGCCATCCTAGTGGGCGTGTGGTGGTACCACATGTGGCTTTGATTTGCATTTCCCTAGATAATAATGTTGGCCACTTTTCAAGTGTTTTTTAGTCATTTGTATATCTTCTTTAGAAAAATATCCATTCAAATTCTTTGTTTATTTATTTTTGAATTATTGAGTTAAGAGTTCTTTATATATGTTCTGGATATAAGTCCTTTTTCAGATCTATAATTTAAAATTTTTTTCTTCCATTCTGTAGGTTGTCATTTTGTTTTCTTGATGGCTCCATTTTACTTTTAATCTGCCTATATCATTATATTAGAAGTGAGTGGCTTGTATCCAGCTGCAGTTGGCTCATGCTTTTTAAAATCCATTTTGACAATCTCTGTATTTTCATTGGTGTGTCCGTTTGGGATTTTGATTGCAAAATCACATATTTTGCAATTATATATTTATAATCATAATTTGATTGTAATGTCATATATTCATTTCAGGAGAATTTATGTCATATAATTTTGAGTCTTTTATATGTAAATAGTATCTCTATTTAAGACTTCTTTCATTACTTCAAAAATTTAATAATATTTTCCAGAAAAATTTTGCACATTTTTTGCTTATGTAATTGGAGTATTTTGAATACTATTTTTTCTATTAAATGTCTTAATTGGTTATTAATACCATATAGAAACATTATTGACTTTTATACATCAATGTTTTATCCAGTACTTTTTCTGAATTCCTGTTAGTTTTATTAGTTGGTCTGAAGATTTTCTTGTTTGTTCTATGTAAATAGGCATATCATCTTCTAATAATGACAGTTTCATATCTTCCTTTCTAATTTTTATTTCTCTTTTTTCTTTTCTTATCTTACTTCATTGACTATGCCGTCTCATATAATGTTGGAGCAGGATGGAAGATATCCTTTTTTGTTACTGATTTCAATAGAATGCTTCTAAAGTCTCAAAAATAAGAATGGTGTTTACCGTAGGTATTTGGTTTGATTTACCAGGCTAAATCAGTTTTTTCCTTATTTAGCTAAAAGTTTTATCATGATTAATAGTCAATTCTTACTGAATGCTTTTCCTACATCTATTGTCATATTTTTCTCCTGTATTCTATTAGTGCGACATCTTACATTAGTAGATTGTCTAGTGCTAAACTATCCTTGTACTCTTGGGGGAGAGAAAACACTAGTTGGCAATAATTTTTTTGATACATTTAGTTTGTTGATATTTTGCTTAGTATTTTTATGCCTAATTTTATTAGTGAGATTGATATATTACCTTCTTTTATTGTACTTTTCTTGTTCAAGTTCAAGTACCCAGGATATTAACATTCAAAAAGAGTTGAGTGGATTACTCCACTTTCTATTCTCTGAAGAATATATATTTTTATATATATATAAAAATATATATCCTGACTTCTAGAATGTAAGGAAAGGGTGAAAGAAAAAACTACAAATATTCAATTATCTTCTACTCCCAATTAGCAGCACTTTTTGAGGTGGTGTGATGTCCCCTACATGCATCAGATATTTTGCTCACTCGTAGGGGCTTCCACCACTGCAGGTGGAGTAAGCATTTTTTTGGCAATGTATGAAAGAACAAACTAATTAATAAACAATGAAACACACATTATAATGGCTTTATGTGAGGGACTTGAAGATTTCAGGCATCTTGAGTCCAGACATCGGGCTATTTTATTCCTCTGTATCTCTGAGCTGAGCACAGGGACAGTACATATGGCATGAACTCAGCCCCCATGTACTTTGTTGGGGGCGGGCCCCTTGAGTTCAATGCATGTAGGGTCCCCTGATGTCATTGCCTTAACAAGAGGCTTGTAATGACCTTTATGAAGCATCTGAGGACAATAGAAATGATTTTATATGATTTAAGCAGAGTGATTTATGCAGAGTCTCGGATAAAGGTAGAAAGAAGCTGAGGATAAGCCTCCTGCTGGCTGCCCAAGGGTACATTTGTGCCTTGGCACTTTTCCACATGCTGTGGTTACTTCCTCGTAACCAGTGTTCTGATCTCACTTTACTTCTCTTCCCTGTGGGTACATACACATCTTTTTGACATGTCAGCATCTATATTCATTCAGCGCAGTGCATTCCTTCTCTTGGATTAGTTCCTCTTCTGGCTTTCCCCATACAGGGACAGGAGTGTGGACCTGGCTGTGCACATATAAGGTGGAACATCTGTGACACAAATTGTTGCTTCTCTTCCTGGTGGTGTAAAGCCTATTGTGATGGGCACATGCCTGAGCAGCAGGTGTGATCTAAAGCTTGTGAGTACGAGGGCATGTACCAGTTTTCTGTGCTGTGCTGTGTGTGGTGAAGCAGGACCAGAATGAGCAGGGATGCAGATGTGCATAACGTTCTTACCTAAGGGACAGGTTGGGTCATGCTGCTGGGCAGTGTGACTGGCAGCAACTTGGAGACGGCTGGAGGCATAGGTGGGTCACACGGGAGGAGGTCCTACTTCTTTTCTCCACAAGTAGGGGCCTTTGCAAGTTCTATTTAGGAGTCTTGGCTTCATGCCTTTTCCTTATACTTTTAATGACTCATGGAGGATGAGGAGTAGTGCTCAGTGGCAGAGGGCCTCAGCACTTCCAGCTGTTATTAAAGGTCTTTCACTCCTTAATGGTATCGGCTCAGTTTCTTCTAGTTTCATCCACATATTTCACTCTAATTTTATTTAAAGAATGAATACCACTTTAGTTGAGTAGTGAGTACATGAGCGTTAATTATTACTATTTTTAAACTTACATACATATGTTATATACTCCTTTAATGTATGATGATTATATCACAATTTTAAAAAAGAATAGCTTCCCAACCCCACTGACATAGTAGCAGGTTTTGGGGGGTAATGATGATTGCTGCAGTACTCCACTTCGATGCTGACTCCTAGGGGCCACTGAGAATTGACACTCTGTGCTGATTGAGCCTTCACCCTGCCTATTTCTAAAGGATTTTAGGTAGCTTAGAGAATAATGACCTCGGGATGTGGAGTCATCCAGAGGTAGAGAAAACTTTCAAAGAGATTTATAGTGTTCCAGGGACTATGGATGTGACTGCCCCAGGGCAGGGTCTCCCATGAGAATGATGCTCAATGGACATGCTATTGGTGGTACTGATCATGCTGAAGAGAATCTCTGTGTTATAAAGAGATTTCCGAGACCCACTTATTTGATTTGGCCAATTTCTGGGGTCATAATAAGTCTTGTATATTTCATGATAATGGACTTTTATTTACATAGTTGTCATTTTTGCGTGATAATAAGTTTGTCTCTAACCTTTGTTCATCAGGGATGGAGCCTATAGAGGTGCCTCTTGAGGAAAATGGTGAACAGGCTCAGATTTGCCAAAGCAAAGTCTGTGCGGACAGGTGAGACTCTGCAGCAGGTGAAAATCTCAGGTCCATCTGCAGGGTGACACTGAGGGGGAAGGGTCGTCTGTTGTGTCCTCCATCCAGTCTGCCGCTGTTCCCACCTCATGTGCTTCCCTCTCATCACGCTGGCTCCTTGCTGTTCTTCAAACCTATTTAGCATGCTCCCTCCTCAGGATTTTGCACTCGCTGCTCCCTCTTCTTGACATGCTCTTCCTCTACTTATACCTCCACAGCGCTCGCTCCCTCACCTCTGTCAGTCTCTGCTGAAAAGACCTCTTCTTAGAGGGGTCACCTGACCTTCCACAGAAATCAGCCCCTCCCTCTCTGCTTGCTTTGTCATAGCCTTCTCCTTGGCATTTATTATTCCCCCAACCTATATCTTCAGTCCCTCTCACTAGAATGCTGACTTGGGAGAATGGGACTCAGTCTCTGTTGCTCCCTCAGAGCCTGGAACACTGTGATGTGGGGGAGGTGGGGTGATGTGGGGAACAGTTTGGAGGAGGCATGGTGGAGCTCAGGTGGGGTGGCCACAGTGGAGTGGTGAGGGAATGGACCTGATTCACATTATGAAGCCTGGTTGGTGGTTGTAGAGTTGTTGGAAGGGGGTTAGGGTGCAAATGGGATGACCAGCTGAGCACCTGTGTTAGGAGCACAGGTGAGACAAGATGGAGGCTTGGACCAGGGTCAGGGAGAAAATCAGGTGGGTGTCAGCTATATAATCTGGAGGTAAACTTACATGAACTAACTGATGGATTGGATGGGGAAGCTGAGGGTGAAGGGGGCGTCATGATGTCCCTCAGGTTGTACAATTATCAGGTGATAATTCATAAATTACATTTCCTTCTGCACTGCCTCATATACTATCATGTAAATCATGAAATGATATGTTAAATACTAAAGCTACATCTGAATTGGACTTGAGTTATTAGGGTGCCTGGATCTCACTGGGGCGATGAAGGGCTACACATTCAGGAAAGGTGCGAAGGCAATAGTGTGATGATCCTGCTCAGCATAACTGGGCCCTGACCATCCTGGAGGTCAAGAGTTGAGCACACCATGTGTCCTTTCACCAGGACTTGTGCTGATAAACATTCATTGTAGCACATCGAATTAGGGCAATGAATTTCGGGCAAACATTTTTGCATGTCACTATTGCACATCTTCACATAGAAAGAAATATAGCCATTTAGGAATGCCTGTAGTTGCTTCTCAGGCCCATCCCTGGTTGTACATTTCGTTTAGCTGCATCTGAGAGAGATGCCATTTTCCAGTTCATAAAGCTTTTTAGATAACTAGAGGTTTCTTATGCTTGGAACTATGAGTACATAAGATAATAAAAATAGGATTCGGTGTACTTTCTCAAAGCACCAGAGAGGATGTGCTGCAAAGTGAGATTTCATTCTTCTCTTCCCTTTCAGCAAAGAAGGGCAACTATTTTTTTCTGGTAAAAATTAAAGATAAGGTAGGTTTCAAATAATATGTATCTTAAGATATAAGATATTAACAATTCTGCATTATAAATTCTGGCGATGTGCACATTAAATTTTTTTAAATTTAAAATTATTTTTAAAAATTCTAGGAGGTTACAGTTTTTTAAAAACCAAATCAATAAATGTACACATATTGGGAATTTGTAGGCATAATGTTCTTTTCACAAACCAAATACATCAGTCTGTGTAGTCTGGCTGTGAGGAAAAATATCGTAGTCAGGCCCATAGTGAAAAACTAAGACGTGCCTGGGTTCGAGACGTTCTTAAAGCAAAATAATGCTCTGGAAAGTCTCAAATTCCAAGGTTTGTGGTTTTCAGTGGCTGTAATTCATATAAATAAGATCTTTCAAGAGGAGCTTCTGAAGCTTTTTATCTGATCTGAAAGTGTTGCACAGGCCCAGTTCTTAGGTCTTCCTGTGCCTTGGATATCTTCCTGCAGCTTCCTAAGCACGCCTGTCACTTTAGGCTTCCTTCGGGCTGGGGGCTCAATGATGTGATGTGGTGTGATATGGTGTGATGTGGTGTGATGTGAGGTATGAGTGTGCTGGTGTGTGTTGTGCTGGTGTAGTGTGAGTGTGATGCTTGGTGTGATGTGATGTGGGTGTGATATGAAATGTGAGGTGTGAATTGTGAATTGTGGTGTGGTGTGGTGTGATGTGATGTAGTGTGATGCTTGAAATGTGGAAATATTGCGCCATCGAGTTATGCTTAAAAATACACTAACATGGACTATTCCTCTCTTTTTTTTGGTCGGGTAAATGATTGTAGAGAAATTTCAAGCTGGTTGTCAGAGTTCCTGGGCCGTCCATGTCATTTGATCAGACAAAGTTCGAACTTTCAAAGAAATGCGAAGAAACACAGCAAAGGTATCACATTTCGGATTGGGTCTTAGGGGACAGGAACTCAGGCTCATCCTTGCATACATCAAAATCAGCCTGTGAAACAGAGTTACGGGGCAATCTGTTTGCTCATGTGGAGTGATCAGCCTTCGGCAGAAAGGTGCTGCGGTGGCCCCAGGTCAGCAGGACCTGCGCGCGTGTGGTCTCTAGGAGAACCCTGAGAGGCCGAGGTGGGATTCTAGGCAGCCACTTGGCCTCTGCTCAAGTGCTCTGCCTCAGCCATGCATGTTTAGAAGCACAATTTTGTATCGATAAATAAAATCATTGGTAGCTTGCTATGTCCTGAGAAAAGTCTTGGTTCTGTCTCCAAATGGTTGCGAGACCTTGGCAGATTCTTGGGCCTCATGGTTCCTCAACTCATGTAGAACTCGACTACTTGGACTTTAAAACGTTTCGTGACAATCTTCCTGCCATAAGCTATTTTTAGGATGAAGTGAGAAAGCAGAGAAGAATGTGCTTTGTAAGTTAACAGTGCCGTAGGGGAAGGAGAGATTGTTTTCAGGTATCTGCTCAAATGTTGTCTTCTCGGGGAAGCCTCGTCTGACAGCTGTCCTTCAAACCAGAGCTCTTGCTGGAACCTCCCCAGCTCCCTTCCCTGTTTTATTTTTCTCTGTGGCACTTTTCACATCCTATAGGTCAGGCGTTTTCTCAGTTATTGTGTGTATGTCCTGCATTTCCTCTACTAGATCATAAGCTTTATGAGGGATTTTTGTCTATTTTGTTCAGTGTTGCATCCCCAGTGCCTAGAACAACACCTGGTACATAGTAGCTGCTCAGTAAATTCTAGATAAATGATGGTGTAGATCGTTGCTACATTACTGGTTTGTGTAGAGATAACCTTGCCTACTGATGGTCTCTCAAGAGAGACTGGCTTGTAAATCCAAACAGCATTCTGACTATATGGGGACCAGTAACAGGGTCTTGGGACCTGCACAGGTGAACCTATGACTCTGCAAATGTATGACAGAGGAATCAAAGGATGTAATCTACTTAGGCTTTTCCAAGTTTTGTTAATTTTTCATGTCATGAGCTGTTAAAGAATTTGAGTTGCTATGTGATGGAAAAAGGGAATAAACTTATGCTCATTTTATCGAAGAGGTGAGCTGGTGGTGCTTGGGCCTGGATAAGCTTAGAGACACGATTAGAGACATGATCACTTCAAGTCATTTATGAAAGAGAAGTTTCTGATGGTCTAGGTCACAGATCTCCAAGCATTTTTGTGTTGCTATACCTTAGAAGAATTTTTTTTAAAGCTATATTACCTCCTCATACATTTTTACATTGTCATCTAAATTTACAAAACTAGTTTAAATAGTTGCACGGGATGAGATTTCCAGCATATTGTAAATATATTCATTTTAAATTAAAGCTTGTACATCACCCTTTTAAATATTAGCCAGTGGAATCTCAATACCATAGTGATTTGATTCCCTTGAATGTTCATTAAAAATATATGAACGAACAGTCTTTTCATGGTCAGAAATTTTATTTCTTTTCTTTTTCTTCTTCAACTTATATTTCCATTCCATTTTCATGACAAAATTTTATTTTAGTTATATAGTTTATGCTTGAAAATCTTTCTTTGATCACCTTATCATATTTAATTTGAAACTAAAATCATATATAAATTGAAATGTATAACTATTTTTAAAGTTTACTGTGATCATAAGAGTCTAAGCGTTAGGAAATTTCTTCTAGGTTGAGTTCTTATCATAATTTTTAATAGTACATAGTTGATCAAAACAACAAAAGTATGTTATAAATTTCAAAAGATTATTATTAAACATAAAGAGAAAACATTCTTGAAAATAAATCTTTTAATGAGACGGCTAAGCTGCCCACCATTAATTCCCATATTCATGAGTAATTGTCACCTATGACCAGAAGAGCTGGTGCTAAGCATTGGTTCTCTTCTGAAAAACCTTGTTGCAGTCAATAAAGAGCTGGAGATGAAAGGAGTTCAGCTAACGCACTGTCACTCAAACCTTTCTTCTGAGACACAGGGATCTAACATTCAGATGACTTGAATCATCTGTCGCTTGACAACTTAATTAGGTGTGGCAGTTTTGTGGAGAGCAAAGAATTGGAACTCATCTGACCTGCGGAGGATCATTCACCCAAGCTTTAGAGACTTATTCTCTCAGCACAGACCCTAGGGTTTTGAATGGGGCTTTTGTTTTCCACCCTGGAGATTTTTATCCCCCAGGGGCGATGTGTCAAAGGAGAGAGAGGTGCAGCCTTTCCTCTATGAGCTGGGAGAAGGACCTTCTGTGGGGAGGGATTGTAACCTCCTTCTCTGACAGAGCCATTTTAGCAAAGAAGACATTTGGAAGTAGAGGGTCTGAAAAGCGATTCTCTTAGAAGTATCTATTTTCGTGTACTTCGGGGTCCTCATACCTAGTTTAGAGACAGCTTGCTAGGCTTTGGTCCAGCCAGCCCCTGTTATCAACATCTTGGCTAAAGACAGAGATGGCATGCCCAACACCGGGGAGATGGAAGCTGGGTGACAGGCTGCCAGCAGTTCTGACCACATTTGATATTTTATTTCACTCGTTTTTCCCACCTTAGTAGTTTTAACACTTGTATTATTTATTTCTAAAGTTAATATCTCACACTTACCCAAGGGCAAAAACCAGCTCTTCCCTGTGTAGATTCAGAAGACTATCCTGGGCCTGTGGCCCTCATCAAGGCCCTTCTCCCTGGCCGCCTTGGGAAGGGCCCCTGGCTCCACCCCACCCATTTCTCCTCTTCTGTATGTTGCTGACAAGTCTTTGCTGGCACAGTTTCACTTCAGCATTTTATTTATTTTTCTTCAGATTATTAGCAGAACATACCAGGAACTCATTTTTGAGCTTTCTGTTTTTGAGAGATTTGAACTATGCTTGGAACATTTTTATTTCCAGGGCACCATTTCTTCCTCTTGTGGAAACAGTCTTTACTATTTAAAAATGCAAGTTAGTGGAGCATGATTCATTTGCATTGCAAGAAAACAACTCTTCTTTTCTTTTATTTTTTTAATTAAAAAAGTTTAACTTTTATTAAAATTTTTTATTGAGATATTATTGACATATAACATTATGTTAATTTCAGGTGTATAACATAATGATTTGATATTTGTATACATTGTGAAATGATTACCACAATAGTCTAGTTAACATCTATTACTACACATAGTTAAAAAATTCTTTTTCTTGTAATGAGAACTTTTAAGATTTACTGTTCTAGCAACTTTCAAATATACAATACATTATTAACTGTAGTCACCATGCTGTACATTACATCCCCATCACTTATTTATTTTATAACTGGAAGTTTGTCCCTTTTGACCTCTTCACCCATTTTGCCCACCCCGACCTCTTGCATTTGGCAACCACCAATCTGTCCTCTGTATCTGTGAGATGGTTTTTGTTTTTGCTTTTTAAGTTTCACATATAAGTGAGATCATATGGTATTTGCCTTTCTCTGTCTGACTTATTTCACTTAACATAATGCCCTCAAGGACCTATCCGTGTTGTCACAAATGTCAAGATTTCCTTCTTTTTTACTTAATGGTGAATAATATTCCATTGTGTGTATGTATGTGTGTGTATAACATTTGCTATAATGGAATTGCTACATATACACACACACAATGGAATATTATTATATATATACACAACATCTTCTTTACCCATTCATCCATCAATGAACACTTAGGTTGTTTCCATATCTAGAAACTCTTATTTTAAATATTCCATCACCTTTAGGTCAATCTGCTGGTACAACAGCCACTCTTTCTCTGGTGAATGAGGCCCAGTATCTGCTGCTGAACAGATCCAGTGTTTTGGAGCTTCAGCAGCAATTAAATGCCAGGTAAGATCCCTTTACTATTTAATGTTTCCTCACAGAATAGCACACAGCTGTAAACATTTTCTCCTGCAAATGAGCCTGGCACCTACCTGGGGAGAAAAGATCCAGGTGTCATGGAGTCCACACTCTTCATTAAGAGACTGAGGCCTAGAGAAATCACAAAGCCTTTTAGGCAAGTTCTCATTAATCTTTGAGGGTTCTCTTTTATCTTCCAATGTCCTTCTTGATGCCCTCAAGATGCTTAGTGAATAACTCTAACTCTCATTTTTTAATGATTACATTTATTAACATTTGCTTTAATGGAATTGCTATCAACTTGACCTAATTTCATTGCCTGCCTTCTCACTGGCCCCTGTCCCCTAGGAGCCTTGCCCTACTTCCACAGTCATTTTGAGTGAAAAGAAGAGTGGTTATGAAAGCTTTTAAAATTATAATTTTAGGTATTGTTTGTTTGTACCATCAGACAGAATCCCTGCCTGCTCACTCCTACCCAGTGCTCTCTCAAGGGACCTTACAGTATTAGGAGATCTAGAGGGGGTTTTGGTTGGTCCAATCCCCCTCATTGTTCTTTAGAGGAAATTGGAGTCCCAAGGTAATCGGACAATTAAGGCAAAAAGAAACAAAACAAAACAAAAACTGTTATATGAGAGCTGGACTGCTCATTTGTAGTCCACAGGCCAGGGAAGGCTGTGCACACCCCTGTCAGCACTGCGAGCTAGGGATTCTGTGACTGTCATGTGCTACATGGTCTTGTACACGTGTGTGCAGACTCGCAAACATGTACAAATAAAAATGACAAAGGCGAGCTGTTTGTAATAATTCCTATTTATAGTCATCGGTGAAAACATGCAACAGCATTCCCTTGCCATGTCCCAGCCTGCCCTCTTTGGGAGTAGAAGTGTGACACAGGGCTCGGTCCCTGGGTGGTCACTGAGCTTTCCTGGCACCACATGACCCTCCTCTTTAGGTACCCAGAGCCCTGGAGAGAGCAGGTCTGCAGTTTTCTGGGATTCTTAGTGTGGAAAGATAGAAATTTGGGATAGGCTTGCTGCAACCCTGGTTCTACCAAAAGGAGCACGTTTTCTACCAGTTGGTTTAGTGCAGTGCTGATAGGCAGGAGGTAGGCGGGACAGGTGGTCAAAGGTAAGAGGAATTGGCCCCATGACTAGTACATGGCAACGGTCCCTGGGGGTCCTGGTTGGTGTAGCTCTGTGTTCTATGTTGGAATTTTATGATGCTATCATGTATATGTTGACCACAATAAGTTTTGGACATAAAACTTTCCCTTTTACAAAGCACAGAGGGAGGATTTATAATCTGGAGAGTAAATCCACAATCAGAATATGTTAGGACTGGAAAGTGCTAACCCTCTCATTTCACATGAAGAAAGTGTAGTCCTTGGAGATCATGGGAGCTGCACACAGTGGCAAAGCTACTCAGTCATCCTGCTCCTGGATTTTCGTACTCCATTCACTGTCAGGAAGGGGCCTGGGACACAGCCATGGACCCCTTATCCTCCCTCAGAGCCTTTCAGTTTTTTCTCCAGGGTAAATTACAGTCATGCTCAAGGATTTCCCCTGCAACTTAAAGTAATTAAAAAAATTTTTTTTGAAGTACGAGATGCAAAAATCACAAGCCCATAGCTCAATGAATTTTGACAGATGTATATACCCATGTAACCACCACCCAGATCAAGGAGAGAATATTTCCAGTACTCCAGAAATCTGCCTCTACCCTCGCCCCTTGGTCAACCCCACTGAAGGTCACCACTATTCTGACTTCTCTCACCATGGTTTCACTTGTTCTTGAACTCAATATAATGGGATCATACAGTAAACTCTTTTGTTGATGTTTTCAGATGCTTTTTCAGTGCTTTTTTCCTTGGGGGGAGAGGGTGTGTTGAGGTGCAGAGCCATTTTATGAGACTTCATAGCAGTAAATAAAAGCTTTAAACAAGAATTGCAAAAATAGCATATGCCAGTTAAAATTCCAAACAGGATGGAAGTTAGGAAATAAATATCAACCCCCACACATATACTTGATATTGTTTTATGATGCTTTAATGTCCAAAAAGAGTGAACTCTTGGTACTTTTTAGGTCTTTGGTAATTAAGCTTGTTGACACTCTTTACATGCCTTGTCCTGACTCACCTCGTAGCATTGGTATTTTCGCAGAAGTTTATTCACTCGACCTCTGTTCACCTGGTTTCTAAAATCCTTCATCTCTTAAATTAAGATCTACTCACCTTTGCACTGCCTCTCATAGGCCTCTCCACAATGTGGGACCATATCCCAGGGGAGACCACTGCGGTCTGTCCAACAGATGGGTGCTTCTTGTGCTTCCACTCACAGTAAAAGCTCGCTCTGACCATCCGGACTTCAGGCCACAGTACAGTTGATGAAGTCAGGCACTGAGTGGTGGAAACATTGAATTATTACAATAGTGCAATCTCCCCAGCCTCTTTCCCTTTTTGGTGTGTCTTAAACAGTGATGAGAATGGAAAAGAGAAATTATTCCCAATGAAAGATCTCATCTCGCGTTTCCGTGCCAATATTATTATCAATGGAACCAGTGCTTTTGAAGAAGAGAAATGGGATGAGATTTCAATTGGTCCTTTGCATTTCCAGGTGAGTTCTGGGAAGTTCTGTTATCCTTGCCCAAGGGTTGCCAGTGGAGACAGACCTCAAACTAGACCAAGATGGTGACAGGTGGGAATCCTGGCTCATCTTTGACTCTTACCCACAAAACCTTTGCAGGAGGGTATATGACATCTGCATTCTGGGGCACCCCTCGGAATGATCCATCCCTTGTACCCCACAAAGGTGGCAGCAGTTTCACATGAGGAAGAGAGAGAGAATGTGCCCTGTTTCAGGTGATCAAGGGCCAAGTGCTGCCTCTACCTCATCAGTCTGTCTAGACTTAAACTTCGTTTTCTTTGAATGCTCCTGTCTATGAGAAATTTATCCTGCTGCAACTTTTGGCCTTTTTGGCTGTCTGGAACTTGTAGAAGAGGGCTCAGATGTCTAGTGGTCCTTCCGTGCCCATGGCTGCTGCACCTTCTCCCCATGCTCTGGCTTTTATCTTGCTGTCAGCTGGGGAAGAGTTTGCAGTCAGAGGTAAAGCCACTTGGATGGCCTCTCTCCCCAGGCTTTGGGCGTATATGCACCCCCGCACTCCTCCCAGGCCTGACCCAGCCAACCTTTCCTAACTCACTAGCCTCTCTGAAATCTCCAGCCTCTCTGAGCTCATCACCTCTTCTTTGCTTGTTATATCAACCTTCTCTCCATTCCCTAAGAAGCCAAACTTCCTGCCTCAGCCTCTTTGCCCTTTGCACTCCCTTTTGTCCGGCATATTCTTTCTGCAACTACTTCAGGGTCTCAGCTCAGATGTTACCGCCTTGGAAAGGATATTCCTGACCCACCACATGGTCAAGCTCTGCAGAGCGCCTGCTCATTCTTTCAGAGCATATGAGGATGGAGACCAAGTCTGTTTTGTTCCTGAATGGACAGGAAAGATAAAGAATAGCTAGGGACAGAGGGTTGGGTCATCTGCATAGAATATGCCTAGTTCTTCAGTGGGGCATGAAATTAACAATACCAGTGTTCTTAGCTAGTTGCATAAAGAGACTATCTTGGGGGATCCTCATATATCGTAACGATAGTTTCCACATTTGAGCATGGCTGAGTGCCAGGCTTGGGCTTGGCTTCTTAGAAATAGTATCTGGACTCCTTATCAAATTCAGCTAAGGAGCTGGATGGGGAAATGAGGCCAAGAGAGGTCATGGGTCTGCCGAGCCTCTCAAGGCAAGTACCAGGCAGAGCTCTTTTACAGCCCGCCAGCTGCTTATGAGTTCTGGAATCTTGATTTTGGTACCACAGTGAGTTATATTTCCACTGGTTTGATTGCCCGCCTGACAGAATGTGAGCGTTAGGAAGAGGTCAAGACACATTCGATGTAGCTGAGTATTTATAATTTCAGCGCTCACTTTGCATTTGCCCATGAGTGAGCAAAGGAGAAAATGGTTATGAGAAAATCAAGTGCTTTTGCACCTTTTCCATGTGCAATAAAAGAAGCACCTTGTCATTGCTGAGTGGCATTCTTTTTTTTTATGTTAACATTTATGGGGAATTGTCTCTCTATAAAAGTAATTCATGCTCCCGGCAGACTATCTAGAATAGAATTATGACCCCTGTTAAGAAGCTGTGTGCTGTGTTTTGTGTAGTGTTTGTATATACGTATATATACATGTACCACACATATACAAGAATACACACATAATTTTGTTTTCTGCTTATTTCAATTATAAAAATAAAATTTTCTCATTTTATCTAATGCCTTTTATAGATTAATTTAAAAACCTACATGATATATATCATATCAATGTAGCATTCTTCTCTACTATTTGATGTTTTAAGTACTATCAGATTTTCCCTATTAAAATAGTGTGAGAATTATCCTTGTACATGAATCTGTGTTTGTACTACTGATTCTTTTCTTGGGTTAAATCTCTAGTAGTGAAATTGCTGGGTCAGAGGACATGGACACCCTAAGGTTCTTTTGTTCTTTTCTTTTTGTGTGTGGTTGACAAAACTTTGACACATTTGTTTTATTTTATTTTATTTTATTTATTATTTTAAAATTAATTTTTATTATGGTGACATTGGTTAACAAAATCCAGTAAGTTTCAACTGTATACTTTAACAGTAACACATATATATATTTACACTGTGTGTTCACCTCCCATAGTTAGATTTCTTCCTGTCACCACATATTTGACCCCTTTTACCCTGTCTATCTCCCTCCTCCCCTCTCCCCCTACCCTCTCGTAACCACTAGTCTATAGTCCATGTCCATGTGTCTCTGTTTGTTTGTCCTGTTTGTTTGTTGCTTTTAGGTTTATATCCCACATATAAGTGATATCATGTGGTTTTCAACTTTTTCTGTCTGGCTTATTTTGCTGAGCATGGTTGTTTCAAGGTCCATCCATGTTGTCGCAAATGGCAGTATGTCATCTCTTCTTATGGCTGAGTAATATTCCTTTGTATATATGGGCCACAGCTTCTTTATCCAGTCATCTATTGTAGGACACTTTGGTTGCTTCCATGTCCTGGCCACTGTGAATAATGCTGCTATGAACATTGGTGTGCAAATATCTTTTCGGATATGAGTTTTCAAGTCCTTGGGGTAAATACCCAGTAGAGGGATTGCTTAGTAGATCAATTCTTAGTTTTTCGAGGAACCTCCATACTGTTTTCTATAGTGGCTGTACCAATTTGCAGTCCCACCAGCAGTGGATGAGGGTTCCTTTTCCTCCACAACCTCTTCAACACTTGTTATTACTTGTTTTGTTGATAATAGCCATTTTTACAGGTGTGATGTGGTATCTCATTGTGGTTTTGATTTGCATTTTTCTAATAGCTAGCGATGTTGAGCATCTTTTCATATGTTTGTTGGCCATTTATATGCCGTCTTGGAAGAAATGTCTGTTCAGATACTAAGGTTTATTCTGATGACTTTCTCACAGAGGCTAAGTGCCAAGTCTATGGTTGTTTATATTTTCCCAGTTTGTCCTCCACCCAATTAGTCCTTTTCCTGGGAGGAACTCCAACTTTGCCCATAACTCTCTGAGATTCGTGACCACTCTTTTCATTCTCTGCAAAGTCCTGAAGCAGCAGCCTTTCAGCTGATAAACAAATGTAGATGATTCCCAGTGGCATCGGCATTGTGAAGAGGTGCCACTTTCTGGCTCCTTATAGTTAGAGTACTGAGCATTTTTGTGTAAGTCTGAAATTGTCTGGAAGATGGCCTTTTACAACCAATCTTCCTAAACCCAGTTTCCTCCCTGCAAAGTGGGAGGGTCTGATCACTTTTATGGCAACCCTTTCTTTTACCTTCTCCTTTCCCAGGTTTTGGGGCCTTGTCACAGATGCCAGATGATTTGCATCGACCAGAAAACTGGGCAGCGAAACCAAAATGTTTTCCAAAAGCTTTCTGAGAGTCGAGAGAGAAAGGTAAGTACCACTGCAAGATATGACACTCCATTTTAAGGTCTTGGTGTTTTGTATACCCCAGAACTACATCTCTAATAGTGCTGAGTAATTTTTAGAAGTGGGGGAGTATTGAAAGGCTGATGAGCTACCATGAAGGTTCTGACTCATCTGTGGCTCCATCTTATCTTTCCTTTCCAAACATATCTTCACTTTTATGGGGGCTCTTATTACGGATATTTTTGATGCTCTCAAATCTTATTGAAGAGGTATGGAGTGTAAATGAGAAATAAGTAAATAAATAATTTTGTTGTTTCAGTATTTTCATCGCAAAGATCTCATGAAGAGTAAAATGCCTTATGATGAATAGAGTAACTACACAGAAAGATTCAGTAAATGTCACCATACTAAGCTTGTAAATCATCTTTTTCAGGGTTAAAATGACTAAATATTGTCGTAGATTCCAGATTATAAAAGCTAAGCTTCCAACAGGTTGATTCTTTAGGAAGCTATATTTCCAGGCTCTCACTTTCTGTTAGAACTTTTTGTTTGCAAATAATTCCCGGAAGCCAAGTAAGCAGTTAGGCTGTCGGAAACAATTCTTAAAAATTAACTGAAATAGCGCAAATGTTTAATCTTGCTGTGATAATAAACTGGCAGGTTAACTCTCGGTAAAATGTTCTGCACTGTTTCCTGTGTTTCTCCAAAACCAGGGTTTTGTTCACAGTGTTCGATTGACACAATCTCCTTACAGATACTGGATAGCTACAGTCTGTAGAGGTGTGGCACTTGAGTGTTATACTCAGCTGAGGCAAGCTGTGTCAACTGGGGCATGGGGATTCTGAACCTGTCCCTTGTAGGTTGTCAGGAGAGGGGATGGGTGGGCACAAATACTGTGGTGCATCGAAGTAGTATTTCTCAGCATCACTATAATTCTCATGTGCACAGAACTTTTACTTTTTAAGTTTTGGAATAATTTTAGATTTACAGAAAAATTACAAAGGTAGTACAGAGAGTTCTTGTGTACTCTTCATCCATATGTGCACAAATCTTAAAGAATTCATCTGGCCCCAGGTCCTAGCCTGGAGCCTGGAACATGTGGCTGGCCAACTGATGTTACCACAGGAATGAACAAATCTGAGAGCACGTCACATACTTTAAAGGGTTCTTATTGGATGGTACTGATGGCAAACCTTGAGCAGATTTACTCAACTGTTAATTTTGTTAATTTGGAGAACTTAACTGACATCACACGTTCTCAAGGAAAATGCAGAATTTTGCTATTATTTTCACAAAATGGCTTTTACATCGGGGAACAGAGTGAAAATCAGCCTGGCAATGATTAGAGGCCCAGAGCTGGAAGAAAGCCATCCTGCGTAAAGCTCAGAGTAGACAGGAAGGAGAAAAAAGAATGTGTCCAGCAATGAAGAGGTGTGGGGTGACTGTCCGGAAAGGATACTTTAGAATGAGAACCTTCGGTGTCTGAAATGAGGAGTCTTCTTATTTCCTACCACATTCTGCTAAGTGACAGGACATATCAAGTCCCAGTACATATCTTTAAAGATCTGGCTTAATTTTAGCTGAATATTATTATTTACAAAAGGATTTCAACTGCTAAAATAATCTAGCTTGTTGTTGCTGTTGCCGTTTTTTTCACAGGTGAACTTTGGAGTGTACCTGATGCATACATCTTTGGATTTATCTTCTCCACGTTTCCTATCTGTAGGAGCTCAAGTGCTCCCTGTGTTGAAAGAAAGCATAGAATGCCACGATTTACCTGCTTCCAGGAAATATCAGGATGTTATCTCCTGAGATTTTTTCAGCATAAATTAAAATTTCTCTTTTATAAGTATCTTCACTCTTATTAAGATGGGTATGTGGTTCAGTAGAACTGGGTCTTTTGAACAAGGAGAGTTCTTTTCGTCTTGGAGACGGAGAATGCTCTCACCCTTTCCTTCCTCCTCTAACTCCTCACTCTTTCCCTGTGCACTGGCCTCGCTCAGAAGGGCAGTTCCTAGGCCCTTGTGCTTTTCAAGAGGCAAATTCAGCATGAACACTGTACCCATGCCTGGCAAGGCTTCCACATGTATGGGAAGTATGATAGTTTAATTAGATGAGATTTTTAATGAGGCTCACTAGGAATATTTGACCTCCTCTGTTTTTCCATTTTCCCATGCTGTTTGTTACTTTGTGTGAGCGCCGAGCTCATCGAGAACGGAAGATTTGATGGTGAGATGCCCAGTTGGAAGAATGCACAAGAGGCAGACATGAGAATGAAACTGTAGGCACCAGTTTTATTGTGTGGAGCACACTTCTGTTGGGAAGTGCAGTTCTATTGGTGGGGAGGAGGAGCACAGTATTGCGTGCACTTCTCCTGCTCCCCGTCTTGTGCTTCCCTTCTGCTCCCCAGGGGACCGCATGGCTCCACACATAGCAGAGTACAATAGTGGCCCTCAGCCACACATGTGTGATACAATAAGCTGAAGTATGTTTACATATTTTAGGCGCTGGTGCCCTACTACACTCATGTAACATTCTAAATCTGGGATTCTATTTCTAGCCACAAGCCTGGATCACAGTCAGACCTGGGACCCTCTGGGCCTGGAACGCACACTTTGTCTTTCAACCCCTTTGCACTGAGGAAGGTAGTCTGATCTTGAGGGAGTGAGGATGTGCCCCTTTCCCTTCATGTACGCAAAGAGGTGGATTTACGTTCAGGAGCCTGGAGTGTGACTTGTGGCCATGTTCCCTAGGAGAGGTTTGACCAGGATATTTATGTGTGGAGCAAAGGCACAGGCTAGCAAGTCCCTTTCTCTTGTGTCCTCTTCCTGCCCTCCATCCCTTTCCTCCTTCCAGTCGATGCACTGAGGACTGCTCAAGATCCTGAAGTCACACTCATTGAAGGTGGTGTCATTTGAGCAGTTGTGCTCTCCTCCACAAGCCCATCAGTCAGTGTTGGTTCATCCACCCAAGAACCTCCAAATCCTAGTTAGGAGGAACTTTGGAGGCTGAGGGATCCTGTCTATGCCGCCTCTGACCAGAGCTCTTGCAGCGTCCAGTTCAATATGTCCAGGGACAGAAAGCTCATCTCTGATGAAGTTTCCCATCCCATTGAGTTGCTCAAAAGTCCCTTCCTGCATTGAGTTTGTATCTGCCGCCCCATGTTGCCAGCTGTGAGTCTTGCCCTGTTGTACGTAGAATGAGCTCATATGCTCCCGAATCCATTTTTCTCAAGCCTGGGGTCCATACAAGAACCCCAAGTTGTTAGCCAAACATTCAGCACCTTTCACCTGGATGTTCATTCATCCAGTCATTTCTCTTCCCTAATGCCTGCCCACCACTGCCCACAGCATCTTCTTAAAGCCAGCGTCACTGTGTCTCTCTGCTGCTCGGTTGTTTACACGTCATGCTCAGGCTTCAGTGTCTGATATAATCAGACCCCTGGAGATTTGGAGTTGATTTGTTTCATTATCTTATTTGTAGGACTTTGTGTTTTTCCCAGCACTCCGTGAGATTTGAAAGATGAAGAGTGCCTCTATTCTCGAGGGTTGTTGAGATGGAATCTTGTGCTTGCACTGTCATTTGATATGCAGAATCAAGTGTAAGAAGTGACCTCTGACTCAGTGGTTCCTGAGGTCAGTGAAAGAGGAGGCAAGTGAGGTTAGGCGGGGGTTTTATTATTTCGAACTGTTTATTAAAAATTTGGCCTCTTCCAAGACTCAGCACTACTTTATCATGTATATGAGCCTGTCCTCATCAGCTAACGGACTGGAGAACAATGCACTTAGATGGTGGCCCTTATTCAGGCAGGTTCATACAGGAGGAAACTGTTCCCAGAAGGCATGCTGCAGCATTTCCCAAGAATTTTCATCCCATTAAACCTGATAGGAACCAAGTAGGAAAACATGTTCTACAACAATTTGATCATCTGTGTCAGCAACATATTTTCAACGGACAACTCATTTTGTTCTTGTCCACGCCCTTGTCACTTTTCGCAGTCAGTACTTTTGGGACTGATTTCAGACATTTTACTGCAAATCCTTTCCTCTATAGCACAATTATTTAGTTAATTACTTATAAGTATTGATTTAACATTGTTCTGTCTTTACCAGATTGTAAGGACCATGAAGATAGGACCTGCACCTGTTTGGCTCATCAGTGTATCCCCAGTGTTAGCAGATATTAGGTGCTCAGTAAAATTTGTTGACTGACTATATTAAAGCTGGCTCTGTTTTTAAAATTCATTGATTGATTCATTGATTTCAAATGTAAATTTTTTACAAGGTCAAATTTCAACATTTCTCATATGAGATTTCAGCTAAAAATGTATTTTGTATATTCGGTTAGGTAGTTTCATATTCAGACTTTTTGGGTATTTATGATCCTGTGTCTCTTTCTTGGTCTCTACCTCCTGAAGTTTAGCTCAAGTGCTTCTAAAGGAGTGTGAAAATCAAGGGCAATGTCATGTTTTTGGAATTTAATTCTAATACCAAATCTCAGAGGGTCACTGAAAGTCAAATCATGTGTGTGTGTGTGTGTGTGTGTGTGTGTGTGTGTGTGTGTATTTCAAGTCTGAGTATAAGCAACATCAACATGTCTTTCTGGGTGTTCCCTTCACAGTCTTTGCAGCTTTGGGCGGGGATGGGTGGTGGGTGGGTAGTTCTCTTCTGCCTACCTTAGAGTAAGTGCCAAAGCTCCTCTGAGGAGGGTGGTAGTGTTGACTTCTTCCCATTGAGACTCAACCTCATCCCCTCTTCAATCTTGTGGGATGGGGAAGGGCAGGCGGTGATTCCTTCCTCCTGTTTAAAGATGTCCATTCATTCATTTGCTTTCCATTCAATGTGTGCCAATCAGTTTCTAGGACTACAGAAATGGAAAAAAAAATCAGCATGTATATTTAAAGATCTCACTGTAGGGATGACACTGAGAGGGGAAAGACACTAATAAGAAGTCAGGTGTGATACAGAACGTTTCAAAGACATGCTGCTCTCTGATGCATGCATTCATAGTTTGGGGAGAGTTCAGGGCACAGCTGGAAGCAGAAGGAAAGCTGGCAGACACTTTCTAGCCTGCTTTTTCCCAAGTCCCTTGTCTTGTGCTGACAGAATTAACTTCTATGTGTCTCGCCTTGCAAATTGCCAAATTAAAATCATGGCCAACATCATCCTCTATGAGCAAGTTATTGAACATCTCTAAGCCTCATCTGAAAAGCAAGGAAAACCACAGTACTCACCTTATAAAATTGTTTGAGAGTTAAATGAGGTATTTTGTGTTTAGCACAGTGCGGCAAAATGATAGTCTGATTGAGCCGTGTCTACCACCTGGTGGCAGCATTGGGTAAATGCAGATGTTGTTATTTCAAGAGGCTGAAAATTATTCAGACCAAGAAATAATTCAGGAATTGGCACTCGGGCTAAACTTCAGGAAGCAGAGACCAAGGAAGAGACACAGGATCATAAATACCTAAAAAGTCTGAATATGAAACTACCTAACAATATACAAACAGGGAGAGGTCAGTAAATCCTAAAGGATGGCAAACATTAGGGCACTTCTCTCTGCCTGGCTTCCTTACTGAACCAGCTGAGAGATACTTTTCATTATTGACATTGCAGCCCTTTAAAAGTTAATTCCTGAATTATTTCTTGGTCTGAATAATTTTCAGCCTACATTGCATCAACCATTCTTTTGGGGTCCCCTGGTTTTCTTAGAATTTTTTTTTTTAAGTATGCTGCTTTGAACCAGTTGTCTTGCCAGGTAAATCAATCTCTCTCTGTCTCTCTGTCTCTCTGTCTCTGTCTCTGTCTCTGTCTCTCTCTCTCTCTCGTTTTAATATATAATACCTAGTCTTAGCAGCGTATCCATATTTTGTGGCCATGAAGTTTATGCAGTATTAAAATAATCTTTAAGGAAAAGAATACAAAATAAAAATTGTGTACAAAAATGAATGTTTACTTGCATGAGAAAAGGAAGGGCTTTGGAAGAGTTCTGTTCAAGTGAGAAGCCTTGAGCTTAAGCTTTGTTACTTTTGCAACAAATCCACCTTTGCCTGGTTTTCTAGTGGCTCTCCTTTCCTGTTCCAGCTTTTTTCAGTTGTCAGAATAAACCACATTTTGTTTACTTTCACTAGAATAGGCCACATGAAGACCTGTCCCGGTCTTTTCTCTTCCACCTGTGGCTGGAAACTAATTGTTTTGTCATCACTTTACCTATACTTCCCTGAAAACAGCCACTCCATATCTTCTTATTGGGTCTAGGGGTGCAGCAGGGCCCACCCTTAGGAGGATCATCCAGGGAAGACACTCTAGCCTTGAAAATATGTTTAGGGTCATTTGGGCAGGGGATTCTGTGGTCTCAGGTGTCTGGAAAACGATCTAGAGAGAGTAGCTTGGGTCCCAGGTGGGTATGAACTCTCGGTCCTATGAACTCCTTGCCCTTTAGGGAGGGGTGGGCAGAATGAAGCTCTCTAAAGGCAGGGCCCCTCTTGCTCTGGCTATGGGTAGTACTGGTAAGAACTTTTCTGGATAAAGTAAACTACCTCAGTGAGAGGACCTACAGATACTCAAAGAGAAAGCCATTTGCCCACTGGCTTGATCTACAGTGAAGCCCACCAGGCAATGTGCCAATCAGTTTTTAATATAAATGAACAGCTGAGGACCACAAAAATTGGAAGATAATCTCTATTAATAAAAGAAAAAAAACTGAAAGAGAAGAAAAAACTCCTCAAAGAACACAGAAACAGTGCAATGAAATGAAAACTTTAAAGGGTAATTAATAATATCAGGGAAATCCTGGAGACAAGAATAAGATATTTCTTAAAACTTAGAGAACAATAAAGAGTTCTTGAAAATTAAAAACCTGAATGCCAAAATTAAAAATTCAGTAAAAGAGAAGGAACATATAGTTGTAGAAATCTCTCAGAAAGTATAACAACATAGTCAAAGAGATTAACAGAGTGGAAAAGTTAATTAGAGGATCTGTTTAGTGGTCCAACATATAAAGAATAGGAGTTCTAGAAAGAGCAAGCTGAGAAAACTGTGGAGAGCAATATCGAAGACATGATACGAGCACATTCCCACAAGTCAAAGAACAAAATCTCTAAGTCAAAAATACCAATGGAATGTCAACATGATGAATGAAAAGAACTCACAACCAGGGCACCTCATCATGAAATTTCAGTAAATTGCAAATAACTAGAAGGTTCCAAATTTTCCAGGGAGAGGGAAAAGAAAAGGCTACATATACAAAGTAAATAATCACCATACCGTAGATCTTAATGATGACAATGAAGCAATGCCTCAAAATTATGAGTGAAAATCATTTTCAATCTAGAATTGTATATCATGTGTGTTAGATGGTTGCAAAGATGACTGCAATAGTTACTCATATCTGGGCACTGATACCTCTCCCATCAGGAAGTAGAATTTATTCCCCTGCTCCTTGATTCTAGGCTGGCCTTGACTTACTTTGACTAAAACAAAAGTGGCAAAAGTGCCACAGCATCAACTTTGAGCCTGAGGCTCAAGAGACCCTGCAGCTTTTGCTTTTGAACTCTTCGAAAGCTACTTGAAAACTGCCAATGGATGAGAAGCTACGTGGAGGAGGGATGAGCCAACCCAACTGAAGCCCCCCAGACCAACCAGCATACATTACTAGTCATGGACAGAGGCTATTTTAGTCTAACCAGCCCTAATCAAGCTTGCAGATGACTGTAACTATAGGAGTGACCTCAGCTGAGCCCAGCCCAAATTGCTGACTCACAGAATTGAAAGCAAATAAATAGTTGTTGTTTGAAGCTCCTGCATTTTGGGATGGTTTCTTATGCAAAGAAGACTAAATAAAACAGGAATTGGTACCAAGAAGTGGAGTGCTGCCATAACAAACAGCTAAAATGCGAGGTATTGGTTTTGGAACTGGGCAGGGAACAGATGCTGGAAAGGTGGGGAGGAAACCGCTATTTGAATCTGCGTGTAGATGAGGCCTGTCAAGGGTAGCTCCTTGGATACCACTCCTCTGATCCAGAGACTTAAATAGACAAATTTTATGCCCCTTCAACTCTAGTATATAATGGTGAAACTAATGTCAATGGACACTCTCATTCAAAAATAGAGAGACTGGGACACATACAAAGTCACTGGTCTACAGCAATTCTGAACTCCAGCCAGGTACACATTGCCAGTTCCTACTGTTCCTGCAAAGTTGGGCCATTTCTGCTCCCTGTGATGGTTTTCAAATTTAACGTTCTTCATGCCTTTTAGCTCGATCCTCTGATAGATCTTTCCTTTACCAAAAAAAACCCCAATGGCTCCATGTTTATATCTGAGTAGCTTTCTTAGCCAGCTTCTTACCTATTTTGGGTTGGAGTTCCAGAGGTCTCTTTTTATTCTGAAATATCTCAGTTCTTTTAATCTAAGCTCACTGTGATTCCATCAATACAATGATCTTAAACACTTTGTGGATTTTCTAAGAATCCAGTTGAGGTTTACTCCATGTTCCAAATGATACACCTATAATTCTTTTTTCATTTGGGTTAGTCAGGCTGCTATGGAGCAACATCCTTAAGATTCTTAGAAGTTCTTTTGCCTAAATGAGAGGATCTACTAGGAACTCGCTACATTAAATATCTATGAGACCTTATATCTATAGCCACGTTTAAAAATTGATCTTTATTGAGGTCACAAAGCTGGACAGACTGAGGATGAGAGATTGTTTTATTTTATAACCCAGCAAGTCTTAGGCCTCTATATTTCCTCCAAATTCTGCTTCCAAACAGAATCCCTTATTACATGCATCTAGAAGCACCTAACAGTTATTTTCAACATACTGTCTAGAGATCTCTTTAGCCAAGTCCACAAGTTCTTTAGATACATTTTTTATCTTCCAAATTACTGCAGGCAATTATTTTTCCAATTGTTTCATTGCTACATAACACAGGTCACCATATTCCCAGTCTTCGGTAATAATTTTCTTACCGCTTTTCCTGGGCTGGACTTAGCTTACTCACATGTTAGTCTCTGGTCACCATTCCAAGAGTGTGAGAGCAGATGCTGTAAGGCTTCTTGAGGCTTAGTTTCAGAAGTCACACGATGCTACTTTCATATTCTATTTGTCAAAACCAGTCACAAAGCCACCCCCTTTCAAGGAGTAGGGAAATAGACTCCACTTTTTGATGGCAGAAGTGGCTAAGTTGTATTACAAAATGGTGGGAATAAAAGGGGTGGGAAGAACTACTGTGACCATTTTACCAACAAAACTACCACACCAAAACAAGTGTGAGGATAGAATATAAAGATACTTTCAGACATAAGAGTTCTCAAAAACTTATCTTTTCTCAAGAAGCTACTGGGGTGTGTATTTACAAAAACTGAGAATGTAAACCAAAAAAGATTAAGTCAAGTAATCTAGGAACCAGGGACTCCCGCACAAGAGAGAAACTGAGGAAATGTCCAGGAGTAAAGGGCTGAGTGAGCCACATTCCAAACGGGAGCAGGAGGATGGAAGACTCTCAGAGGAATGTCCATGAGAAGGATGTCTTAGGGGGAAGTATAGCACTGACAACTTATTCAACAGTATCGAAAGAGGCAGGATATGAGATCTAACCAGCTGTTCAAGAAAAAAAAAGAAGCAATAGAAAAAAGTTGAGGCAAATATTAACTTTAGGAAAAACAAAAAGTTGTATAAGAAAGGCCATGTAATCATATGCAATACTTGGCACAAAAGTGAACAATGTTAACATAATAATCATTAAAAAAAAAAATCACTGAATAAGAATTTAACTAAAATTGTGATCAAACTATATTGGAAAGATGGGGAAAGGGAAGTGGTCTGTAATAAAGTTAAAATCCTCATGCAGCTTCGTAAAAAGTCGTTGTACTGTCTAAAACTCATAGGGGAAAGTATAACGGTGCATTTATATTATTTAGCGATGAACGCCTCTGGGAAGCAGGGTGGGGGTTGTAAAATGGGGGGCTGATTTTTCTGGTTATCGTTTTTTTATTACTCTTGACCTTTTAAACTAAGAGAAAGTATTCATTACTAAAAAAGAATGATTTCAAAAAATAGGTTGAGAAAAAATAAATTCGCTGTTAGAGGAAAAAATTATTGCTAAGAGCAGCTTCAAGGGAGTTGGCAAGCCAAAAATCCTGAAAAGAATTAAGAATAACCTATATGATTAAAAATTTTAAAGGTTTCATTTTTAGTTGCCAGTCACTATTTGAAGTTTTAATACTACAAATGAGTAGGGCAGATCCCAATCTTGGAAGTCTTACAGTTTAGTAGGGTAGGCATATAGGTAATCATATATTTACAATGAAACATGAAAAGGGTCATGTAGAAAATAATTTGAGACCACAGGAGGAAGGGAGACAACTCTTATTTTAGATAGAGTTTTAGATGGCTTTCTAGAAGAGCTGACCTTAGAAACGAATGTTGTAGGATAAGTGGGTTTAGCTGGCCAACTAAATAGGGAAGAGGATTCCAGGTTGAGAAGCTCACCATGAAAAATCTCAGCATGTCTGCAAAAAGGCAATAAGTTCAGGGTGGCTTGAAACAGGATGTGAAGTGGGGAATGACCAGAGATGAACCTGGAGTGGTAGATTGAAACAGATCTTAGAGAGTCTTATGAGTCATGAAAAAAAGGGTTGGCATATCAGGATTTTACCCTAAGGTGTGACACATCAAATGCATATCGTAGAACAATCACTGGCTCTGGGGAAGCCAGTAGAAGATTAAATGCAAGATGCAACACTAGGGAAGGGAGACTCATTAGAAGAGTAGCACAGAACGTAAGGGCTAAGCAGGAGGAAAGAGTTGAGAAATATTTCAGAGGCTGATTCAGTGATAGGCCTTAGTGACCAAATGCAAGATATAGGATTTACAGATGACTCTGATGTTTATGCATTCATCAGACATTTATTGTGTGCCTTTCCTGTGCTTGGTACTCTACCAGGCATTGGGCGGTGGGGTATAGAGTTGAATACAGCAGGGTTCCTGCCCTAGAGGATCTTTCAGTTTAGAGGAAACACAGAGAATAAATTAACAGTAACTGTAGCTGTGATGCTCTATCCTCAAGAGAACAGAGCCCAGAGGGACTTGAGAAGAAGCTGTCAAAGAGGGAGAAGGTGAACCCAGAGTGGGTAGAACTACTGAAGCTGAGAGGAAGAGAGTTTAGGAAAGGAGTGGTCCATGGTGACAGACGCTATCAAGAAAGCAGGTAGCAAGCCTGAGTTGTTCCGCAGGTGAGGCAATTAGGATGGCATTGATGATCTCAAAACAGCATGGAGGGTTGCCCACCAGGTGTTATGGGGTGTGGAGCAAAGAGGTGGTGAGGATGCTGAGAAATGAATACAGCTCTATTTAGAGTTGTGCTCAGGAAGCGAAGCTGGTCAGGAAGTGGAGAAGACGCAAGCCAGTGAGAGGCAGTCTTCATAAAGATGTAGCTTTTAAGATGGGAAACACCTGAGTATTTATCCTCATCAAAGGACCAGCTATATAACTTGTAGAGCCAGTGAACAATGAAAATTTGGGGCCTCTGTTAAATTATTAAGAATTTTAAGACAGTAACAGCAGAGCATGAAACCAGTGTGGGGCTCTTCTAAGTGCAGGGCCCTGTGTAACTGCACAGGTTGCATGCCTGGAAGCCAGTTCTGATCTTCAAGGGAAGAGCCCAGGGAGGAAGGGAAAGGGGGCTGGATCAGTGACAGAACCTGGTTTCAAAGCAATTGGGAAGGAAGGACTCAGTGTCCAGATGGAGGCAGAGCAAGAGGAAAAATAGGGCTTTGGTCGTCTCTTGAGATAGGGAAGATGGAGGCTGGAGATGGATGATGTAGAGAAAGGGGTGCTGGAAGGGAAAAACATACTGGAGAGATGATTCTTTTTATTGAATAATCTGTAGGTAGAGGAAAGTGGCAAAAGTTTGCACAGTGTATGGGGAATGGGGGGCCCTACTAAGCAGTGCTGAGGAGCCTTGGGGAGAATGGGACATTGAGAGTGGCCCCATTGCCAGCAGACACTTGGTAGACAGGGTAGGAGCGAGCTAGAAGCCTGCAGGACAGATGAAACTGAGGGAGTGCAGGAGGCTCCTGAGATGATGGGCTGCAATTCATGTTGAGACAGCAATGAGAAATGGGGTATTTAGAAAGAATAAAGGGCTCACTCAGTGAGGAGGGAGTTGGCCATGAGAGTGGGAGGGTAGGAGACCCCATCAAAGGAGTAGACTTTGCAGGTTTAGTGTTCTGGCCATGTGCTGATGGGGAAATTGATATTGGGCCTGTGTAGAGGACTCATTCGAAGAGTTAAATAGAGGAAGTAAGGAGAGATAGAAGTTCTGCTGGAATGCGCAGAAGCGTTATGGATAATTATTTTAAGTCCCGGCTTAAGTGTGCATGTGTGGCGAAGAGTCCATGGAGGGGGAAGGTTAAAAGGGTGGGTGAAGGGGCTAAGTATGGGATAGAGTTTCTTTCCGCTTGAAACCAGAAGAAAAGGAGAGAGACACGTTGTCGAGCTGTCTTTGTGAAGACTTGGGTGTTAAGAGTGATTGGGTATTTTCTGTGTGACCTATAGGAGCGACGATGAACCGCGAACTTTGCCATAGTCAGAAATGTGGAGAACTGTGAATTCTTACTGGAAACGAAGGGGGTCGCCCGTGAGCAGCGAGAAGAGCAGTGGGAGGCAGAGAAAAGTCTCGCTGCTCCCGCATGGCGGAGGCGGGAAGGCTGCAAATCTGCCCTCCAAGTTACAGCGTGTCCCTAGCTCTCCGCCGCCCCTCTGCGATTCAGCGACCGCGTGCGAAGCTGCCCCAGCGGCCCACACGGTTCAGTTAGGGCTTTCGGAGGCCTAACTGGTCCAGAGGCCGCGGTGATGCAGAGGGTCAAGGAGCATCCTCCAGGCGGCCCGAGGTGTCAGGCCTGGCGCTGGGCTCCCGGAGCAGCGCCTGGGCTTATCTCATAAGAAGAGCTGCCTAGGTTCCCCCCTGCATCCTCTTCCTTCTTCGCTTCCTTTTCCCCAAGGGAAACCTTGCCTAGGCTCCAGGTGCGGCCAATACCTCCCTTGCTGCCTGGGGCTGGCTCCTTCACCTCCCGGTGCCTAGCTGAGGTTTTCCAAATCCCGGCAGTAGGAGCCCACCACCTCTGCCTTCGTCTGGAAAGGGTTAAGCCCTCTCCCAGATGGGAAGACGCCAAAGGGCAGCCATGTACCCCGCACCCCCCACCCTGGTTTCCGGAGCTCCGAGCTGTGTAGCGCGGCCGAGGCTCCCGGAGCGGCGGGGCGCAAGTGCAGCTGGCGGCCCAAGTGGCGTCCGAGAGCCAGAGTCAGCCCGCCGGACCCTGGTCCCCGACCCGCTGCCACCGCCAGCGGACCTGGCGCAGGACTGTGGATGCCGCCCGAGCCATTCTCCCCTTCCCATTCCCGGCGGTGAGTCAGGTGGGTCCCGGTAGCCTGGCCGGGAGCAAGGGGGACGGAGAAGGGGAGGAGCCGGAGCAGAAGAGGACCGAGGGGGCCCGCCAGCCCCGGCCCCGCCTCCGCCCCGCCCCCGGCGGCCGTAGCCCGGGCTGCAACCCGGCGCGCCGGAGCCTGTGAGCCCGCGAGTCAGAGAGCGGCGGCCGCGGCCTCCCCTGCGCGCAGTGACCCCGGCGCCCCAGCCCGCGGCCCTGCCAATCCCGGGGCCCGCGCCCCCAGGGGCAGGGATGCATCATGGCCACGCTGGCTTGCAGGGTGCAGTTCTTGGACGACACAGACCCTTTCAACAGCACCAACTTCCCCGAGCCCAGCCGGCCGCCGCTGTTCACGTTCCGCGAGGACCTCGCTCTCGGCACCCAGCTGGCCGGGGTCCACCGGCTGCTGCGGGCGCCACACAAGGTACGGACGGCGAGGCGGGCTAGGGCCCTTGGATGCAGCCCCTGTCGTGGGGCGAGCTCGGGTAGGGGCGCAGCGGGCCGGCTGGGCGGGGGGCGGTCCCCTGCGACAAGCTCCCAAGGGCAGACCTCCCTCCCCGGTTAGGCAGAGAAACCCCAGGCACCCGGCGGCTGGCGCGGGATCTCTCCGGCGGGCGAGGAGGACAACCCCACGCTCCGTCCCAGAGCTGGGGGCGGGCGGGACTGAGCAGGTGCCGCGCCGGCCGGAGGATGGAGAAGGTTCCCGAGCACCGCGCCGTTAGCTCCGCGGGGTGGGCGGGGTGGGGCCCGGACGCCAGCAGTCGGCCCTGGCAGCCGGGCGGGTGCCGAAGCAAGCGCGGAAAGAACGGGGTCCTGGGGCACTCAGGTCCCTCGGGGGACTCAGAGTCCTGAGCGACGCCCTGGACAAAACCTCTCAGGCCTCTGGGGCAGCTGCTGGGGGCCCCGCGACACTCGCGACAAAGCACGCTTCCTCGGGGCACCTCCTCCTCCTCCTCCCCCAGGGGGCACCGCCTAGTACGCTGACCGCGCACTGTGATAGCACTCGGAGTAGCCCTTTTTTCTTAGGAGAAGCAGGTGGCCTTGGGAACCTTGGAGGAGCAGTCTCTGTGGGAGGAGGGGCGGGGGCCCAGAGGGGCGGTGCGCGCACAAAGCCTGAGCCTTGAAGCCCGAAATGAGTGTCCCCTGGGAAGAATGGCTTCTCAGTCCACCCGATAGAGTTTTCTTTTTAACCCTTTGCAGGAGGACAGTCATCTTGCAAAGTGTATTGCAAAAAGCTGGGCATTGAAAGCTCACTAGTCACCCAGGAGAATCCTTCTTCCCACTTAGATTGACTGAAGCTCTGGTACATTTTTTTCTTAGGGTCCATATCAAAGCCGCCGCTGATTTATTCTTCGAGGGTCAGCACTGATAAATATTTGGAAGCGACAACCCTTGATGCCAAAAAGAACAAAATTGATTAAAAAAATTCTTTAGTTGTGTGCATTATGTTCACGTGCCTTGGCAGTAGGGAGGCGGAGGCGTTGTGTGTGGAAACCCGTGAACTTGGGCAGTGGTGTTTTTCTCCGTCTATTAGTAGTGTACCAGTGCTTTCCCTTACTACTTAATTAGTAACCTGTTTTCAGGAATGAGGAATGGGGCGGTTCTAACTCATTCTCTCCTTGCTGGTGCAGCATGGATACAGTTGCTATTCCTGGAAACCTCTCTGGCCACAAAGGCAGATTGGATGGGGAGATAGAGGGACAGAATGATGTATTGTGGATTCATCTTATCAGAAGCACTTTTGTGAGATATTTGGTTCTTCTCAATCAGTGGATTCAGCTAAAAGTTTTTCGAAGAGCTTCTTCAGCATCATATTCCATTCATTATGCTCTCTGATTACAGTGATCTTTTGTTGAAACCGCAGGAGACATAATTGTGGCCCTATGACCTTGAAGTGGTTTCCTTGTATTTCAAACCCTATATAAGTGGTTGACCTTTCAAGCTGGAAGCTGAAATACATTATTTATGTTTTCATGGAATAGCCATAGTCTTGACCTAGTGTTCCTGGTCTAGTAGGAGGAAATCCCAGTGCTCTGGCATCATCCCCCTCTCCCCCCGCCACACATACAAACACTGGAAGCCACAGCACAGCAGTTGCACTGGCTCACAGAACTTTCTGAGGTGTCCCTGTGGAATAAACAGAACCAGAAGATATCCCACAGAGACCCTTGATCCCTCATACCCCTCGTTTTGAGGGCCAGCCAGGCTTGGTCTCAGAGTCTTTTGCCCAAACACTCCTACAATGTATTCTGATGTTGGCAGTTGTTTTTTTACATCTAGAGCTGAGTGGCTAATTCTGTTAGCCAGGATTCCTTCCGTAAATCAAAATTCAAGACATTTATGTGCCTAGGTGCACTTTCATCTTTTAAAATGATGGTTAATTTCCAATAGGGACTCTTAAAATTGGATGATCCACCTGTGATAGAAAAAGCTAACACATTTCGAGCACTTAGCATGTAGGTGTGTGCTCTTCCAGTAATATTGAGGCATGATCTCATTTAGTACCGCACATGTCTGTAAAGTGGAGACTTTTACTATCCCTATTTTACAGATGAGGAAACTGAGGCGGAGAGTAATTAAGAAACCTAATTTTTCTGCTAGAAGTGGGAAGCTGAGATTCAAACTAGGCCTGTGAGACTTGAGACCCTAGTGCTATTCTGCTCCCTGGACTAGCTGGGTGGCTGTGGGCAGACGCCACACCATCTGGGGCTTCTGTTCCATTAACTTGGAGAATTCACCACATCACCCTCCTGTGCTGAGTACTTTTTGGCCTGAGGCAGGTGAATGTTACAAGAATGAGTAAGAGCCTTGAGGCAGAATTCCTGGCCTGGTGAGTTCACATTGAGAGGTGGGAACAGTTGCCAAGCCTGCTGTGAATTAGCTAACAATGAAGGAGTGGGCAAGCTGTCACCATCACCCCAGGCTCCTTCCGTGGGTAAAGCTTCCCAGGGCTGCAGGGTAAGCTTCTCTCAGGTCCTATTGAGCCCAGCCTGGCAAGAGGAAGTGTTCTGGTGAAAGGGGCATTCTGGGTGGTGTAAAGAGGAGAAGCATGACTGTGGAAGATGCAGACACTCCTGGTGTTCTTAGCCATCCCGCTCATTCAAGATCCTTAGGAGTAAACTTTTGCTTGAAGTAGATAGCACATACAGAAAAGTGTGCAGGGCATAAGTGAGCAGCTGGATGAATTTTCAGTAAGTGAACACACTTCTGTAACCAGCTCCTGGAAGGCCTCAGCAGAGGGTCCTAATTTGTAAAGCTCACTAGGGATTTTCCTGTGCTGGGAGCCATTGAACTGGATAACCTCTCAGGTCTTTCTAGCCAAAACTTGAGTCTATGCATCTTTTCTTAACTTGATGATATATTAATTTAGCTCAGCTCTGCCGACTCCATTAGAAGTTAGTCGTTCGTTTAACTAAACCATTGGATTGGACAAAAATATATTGCACTTATTATACTGTATCTTTTCTTTTGCAAGCTGCTAGATTGGACACCCTCCCCAGCTTTTTATAGTAGTTCCAGGGAAGATGATTAATTATTTTGATAACAAAAGGTCAAAACAGGTGCTGTATTTTCACTGGGGAGATGTTCGTTTTGTTGGTTATATGTTTTGGCTGGCCACATAGGTGTGGCCTGTTTTTTCAAATGCAGTGTAAACAGGTGTTTATTTATGATATAATGTTTTTTAAAAAATTGTGATTATAGGACTTCTAATGTAGAAAAACTATGTAGTAGAATTAATAGAATCATAGGCCTTTAAAAGCTTAAATGTGTTTGGATTGATTGACACTAAAGGTGCAAAGGTTTCATGTTCCTTTTTGATAGACAAAACTGGAATTAGAGTATTTTTATAAAGAAAATGATAACTAGCTTACATGTCAAAATGGCAGTAATGACAGCAATTTAATTCGGCAAATGTTTTGGTGCCTGCTGTGGACTAGAGAGTGGAGCAGTAGTAACTGCTTGTCCGGAGTTAAGCACTGTCGCCGACATACATCATCTCACCAAGCCCACAACCTCCCCCATCATTCAGGTACTGGTACTGTTGCATCTCACAGCAGAAGAGACCCGGAGCAGAAGGAAGTGATCATGTGAGTGGGAAGTTCCAGAGCTGGCATTTGACTCCAGGTCTGAATTCTTAATGACTCCACTTTTGTGTCTCGAATGTCCTTTTTCCCAGGCAGCCTGTCCACATCCCAGAGTCCCATCCTCTGACTGGATTAGCCTTGACTGTACCGTGATCACTCCTTTTTCATTACCCTTGTCTTTGTGGTTACTGTGCCGTCTCAGCTATTCGACCGGTAAAATAGCTGATTGCAGTGAGGATTAGAACTTTGGTCCTCCAACGTGGGCTGGGCATCACCTGGCTCTTATAATAAATGTACTCAAGCCTCCTTCCTCTCCTGCTGAATCAGAATGTGCATTTTACCGAGATGCCCTGGTGATTCCTGTGCACACTACGTCTGAGCAGTTGGATTAGAGGTCATTTAGGTCAGGGTCTTGTATATGGGGGTTGTCACTATCTCCCCTGTTTGTAGATAACTTCCTTGAGGGTGAAGGCCTGGCTGTCCAGTTCTTCCGTGTCTCCTGAAAGCTGAATAGTGCTTAGATGGAGTGTGCACTAAGTTGATTGATGGTGTTAGTTTTAGAACACAAATCCACTGGTATTATTGCTTTAATGAATTTCCACCTTAATCCTCTTAAGGGACACATCTGTTTGCTACATTACATTAAGATTTTTAAAAGATGAGATCATTAGTAAAGTTGGCAAGCGTGTTGCGTCACATAGCATCTTAGGACAAAACTGTTTAAGAATGTTGTATGAACTGCTAAGAGTGTCTCCGCAAGCCGAGTTGAATCTGACTCTGTCATAATTAGCTCAGTTGGTTGGAGCTGTGCTATTGAGATCAGGATCATGGGATTGAACCCTTTATGGGTCAGTTGGCTTTGCTTCATGCACGGCCACAGACTGCATTGGTAACCCAGCCAGATGTCTAGCAGGTGCTGTCATGGCTCCCTAAAAAGATTTAGGTTGGAATGGACTGGTAGAAATCTTGGGGGGAAAGGGCTAACATAGAATGATTTTGTGCGGGCCACTGTACTGCAGGCATCCACACAGAACTTTGTTCATCTTCACAACAATGCTAGCAGGCAGACAGTGGTATCCCCAGTTAACAGATGGGGAAACTGAGGCACAGGGACGATAAGCAGGTTGTTTGAGGCCACATTGCTTTAAGTGAAGGAGTGGGATTTAAGATCAAGGCTTTTTTTTTTTTTCACTCTAAAGCCTGTAGCCAACTGTGTCCCATTATTAGAAAACCAACAGAGCACATGCTTTCTGTGCAGGAGGGTGTGGAGGGGGAAGGGGGCTGACTGCATTGCCTTTACAGGAGGTCGCCTGTCACAGGGCTGTGACTTAAATGGTTGTGTTCTGGTAAGTCTTTCCAGTGTTGAAATTCTGTGAGTCTGTGCCTTTTGTCCTTAGAGTCCAACCTGTGTCCTTCTGGAAAACAACAGGACTGCCTTCGCCTTCCCCCTCCCCCTCCGGACTCTGAAATGTTACTTCTTAATGGTGGCAGATTTAAAACTGATTAATACAGAGGCCAACACAGGAACACCCTCCCCATCCTCTTCTCTCCCCCATGGTTTATTTCTCTTTAAAGATGAATCTTGGAACACCTGGGAACTTTTCTGCCCTCAGAGGGAAGATGTTTACTGCTCCCTCCCAGCAGCCTCCACACCTCATCTCCAGATGAAGCCTCCGTTGTCTGTGGCTGGCTCAGAAATGTCCCTGGTTTAAACCTGGCTTTCTAATCGGCAGAGCCAGTTCCACTTCTGTAGGACATTTTCAGAGTCTAGGGTTTGTCAGCATCCACTCCTTTATAGAGACAACCAGACTGCTTTTTGTTTTGTTTTATTTTTTCAGCTGTTTTATTGGGAAGTGTTTCTGTGTCTTGTTCTGAACTAAGAAAGAATGGGGGAAATGAAGTTATGATGAATGTTAAGCCTCACCATAGGGATGTAATCAGCAAAATCCAGGTTGTGGAAAATTATAGTTTCTCCAACAAATAAAGTGCAATGAAAAAAGAGATGGAAGGAAATCTTAGATTAAAAGAGATTTAAGAGATCAAAAAGAAAGAAAGAGCTATATCAACCAATTGCAATGTGTATCTCTAATTGGATACTGATTCAAAAAAACACATTGTAAATAAATATTTGAGATCATTGAATAGTAATTCTTCGATATTCAAAATTATTAAAAGTAAATTAATAAAAATAAAAAAATTAATAAAGGTATTTGTAATAAAATTATTAAAGTGTGATAATGGTATTGTGGTTATGTTTAAAGCAAAGTTTGTATCTTTCAGAAATACATACTGAAATATTTGAAGATGAAATTATGTAGTATCTGGAATTTGCTTCAAAATAATCCTAAATGAGGGGCAAGTAGGTGGACGAGTGTATAGATAGACCAAGAGTTAAAGCTGGATTATGGGTATTTGGAGGGGGAAGGTCATTATACTATTTTCTATACTTTCTCATGTTGAACTTTTTTTTTTATAAAAGAACTTAAAAAATTTGATTACGAGTTTCAGTGTTCCTTTTGAAATCAGAATCCTTTTATTAAATGTCACTTTGTGTCCTGAGCATGTTTACTACAGATAAGATGACCAATCATCAGCAAATTTTTTGTTATGCTTCCACTGATAATTTTTCCCCCCACTTTGATGGTTGTGTTCTCCTTAGGTTCTTTGAAAAACAAGTATAGGATATCAGTCTTTTAATGTTCAGGGGATCTTACTAGGTTCAGTCAAGTCAATTCTGATGACGAAGTCAGCAATCAGTTACATAAACTGTTAGTTTGGTAAAGGAGATGTTAAGGTAGGAGTATTATACATGGTGCTTCAGTGGATGCACCTAAATTTTTATCTAAACCAAGGTGTTGCTAAGACTATAGTTAATGATACCAATATAAAGGCACTCCGTTCCCAGTGCCCATTAGAGCCTGTGACATGCTTGCATGGCCACACCAGGATCTGGCCTGATCCCCAGTGAGCTGGCTCAGCCTCCATCTTCACTATGCCTCAGGAGAGCATCTCAGAATGCAATGAATGGCAGTGTAATGCACGTGAAAATGTCAGTCGATTGTATACCTTGGCATACTTACTATTTTAGGCAACTTTCAATGGATAGATTAATCTGTTTTGTGGATTAGCAGTTGGGGAGGGGGAAGATAGTGCATTAAAAAAATTAAGTTACTATATATCAGCAAAATTATATACCCAGAAGTTTATCTATTTTTAGAGCCACATAGTGACAAAAGGATTCTCCATTGTGTCTATTTCCAACTTGGGAACATACCTCCTTTTCATCACTTTGATTTGCAACCCAGAAATTAAAATGTTGGACTCCAAGGGAGAATGTTTAGAACTTAATGTTAGGAAAAAACAATCTCAAAATTGTTAAACATGTTGAAAAAAGGAAAAATGTTTAACTCGTAGTTCGATATAGAACAATACTCCTAGATTTGGCAAAAAGGACCCAGAAAAATTAGTTCATTGATCACCTCATCAAATATTTTTAGCATTCTGGCAAAGAAGGAAACCCAGAAGAAGAGTTTTTCTGTTATCGATTGGGCTACTCAGACTCTTCCTGCACTGGTATTATAGCAGGGAATGAAATACCAAGGTCTTACCGGAAGTCATGGGACAAGCCAAAGATTATTTTGAAGTTTTGGAATAGAAGATAAATGATGATCTTTTGACTGGCTCATCAGATCCCAAGAGCGGCTTGGGGTTCATAGCGAATGAGTTGATGGGCAAATGCTCCTGTATGACTTGACACTGACATGCTTAGAGCAGGTAGGAAACCGAGCAGTGGGTCCTTGGAGGAGAGAACCAGGAGGAAGGTCTTCTGGATAACCAAGGATTATCCAGCGCTGCTGCCATTCTCTGTCAGAGTCACATACAGCACTGCAGCCATTTAGTGTGGCTGCCTAATGTGGCCACAGTTTTGACTAAAGAAGTTTATACCAATTACATTTTATACCATTTAGCACAAGTTTTGTTTCATCTGTGATTTGTGCTCGGCTTCTCCAACCCTTCCCTCATCATAATTATTACTCCAGAGTCGATGGTAACATTTCTTACAACTCATGAAAAAAATGAATGCGTGGTGGTACTGGGCTTCAGACATCTGGTTTAAACAATGCTTTCCCCCCTTCTTTTTAGATGAAAGCAAACTTTAATGTTGTTAAGTGTGCTGTACCCTGCAAACCTAGATTTCAATCCTTGTGAATGGTTGTGAGGAGACTTCTGTCTGGTCCTCTTATTTTATCACACAGGTTGAATGCAGCTCGAGGGAAAGCAGCTGACTGAGGACCGGAGGCTGGGCAATATCTGAGTTGCATGTAGGGACTCTGAGTACAGTCTTCATTGATACCCTGACCCACATGGGTGTGTTTTGGGGCCCTTTGCTACACTGTCTAGCAGGGTGTTCTTATGCTAATACCCCACTGTCTTACTGACTGTAGTTTGCAGTAAGTTTTGATATCTGGTGGGGTGTATGCTCCCTTCTTGTCTTGGAACATAGACATTAATAGGAAAACAGAAAAAGGTTAGAGAGGACCAGAGAGGGTCCGTTCAGTGGATTTGAATGTGAAGGGACAGCCTAGGAAACAGGCCTGTGTGACTGGCTAAAGAGGAGAGGGAGAGTCAGATCACGTCACTGCTCTGCTCCAAACTTCCCTCAGTCCCCTGAGATTCAGGTCAACTCCAAAGCCTTTGAGTGGCTGGCCCACTGCTCTATGAGGGCAGGGTTGGTTAGTTGATTTGTTTTATGGTCTGTTTGTTTTACCGATATAGCCCTAGAGACTGGAACGATGCCTGCACATGGTGTGTGTACAGTAAAAAGTATTTGAATGGGTGAGTTATCATAAACTTTAGAGTTAGAGGGAAGGACAAGTGGTCTCATCTAAACTGTCTCCATGCAGAAGTCCCTTTTGTAAAGCTTCTGGTCAAAGATGTTCTAGCTGCTTATTCATGTATGATGGTGAGCAGTTGACCCTCTCTTCAAGTGTGGCCTTTTCCATTTTCCAACTTTATTTGTTAGAATTTATTCTTTATTTGTTCTTGATTTTCGCTTGGAGAGGTGGATCCCTACATACCCACAGATGGGAATGGAGGTGAGTCTGGACAATTAATTGGTTGATTGTGTCCAAGAGGATGGAAGTAGGATGGATAAACCAGAACAACCATGAACCCAGGGTTTGGTAAGTAGAGTGACCTGTGACCTGCAGATAGTACCTAGCGGGAGTTGCTGTTACTTTTCCCTGTGGTGGCAGAAGTAAAAAGTTGCTTTCTTTTCATGTTAGAGCTGAATAATATTTACTGTTTTTGTTACTCTATCTATCTATCTATCTATCTATCTATCTATCTATCTATCATCTATTATCTATCTATCTATCTATCTATCTATCTATCTATCTATCTATGTCTGATAACCTAAAGCATCTTCACACTTGCAGTTCCATTTAGCTGTGAACTTGAACTGTGTGTGTAGAATGAGGGTGACATTACTGAGAAGAGGTTACCACTAATAAAGCTAGATTTAGTGGGAGAAAGGCCAAAGGCAAGGAGTCTAACCTTATAAAACAAGCAAAACATCCCATCATAGAAATTTGGAGACTACGGAGAGGCACACTGAAGAAACTTAAATCACTTCTCTTACCACCCAAGGGGTACCACTTTGAACACTTATGGGTCTTATCAGAATTTTAATATCTATGCATATTAACATTATATCTGAATACTTTCCCAAGTCATTAAACATTCTTGTAACATATCATCTTTAAGGCCAGCATGGTGATCCAGTTTGTGCATGTACCTTCATCCAGGTAAACATTGCTCCTATGCTCTGTGAGAAAGGGCTTTGTCTTCTAAAATGTTTCCTTGTTCCATGATTGGTACTTGATAAATATTCATTAAACGAATACATGAATGAATGAGCCATTGGATGTTTGGGCAGTTGCCAATAAAAATGCAGATACTTCCTTAAGATCAGTTCTTAGATGTTTAATTGCTGAGTAGAAGGGTAAAGAATTCATCTCGGATGAGAGCAGTTTAGGCATTGGAGATGATTGGAAAGATGGTCCTTAAATCAGCGTAGGGCCAAGTTGTAAAGCCCAGTCTGACCTCTTCCTTTCACATGCAGCTGGTGTCGCAGCTGAAGGTGACATTAGAGTTCTGGGAATACCACCCGGGGGTATTCAGAGAAGAGTATTAAAACCCTGAGTAAATTATGTGTATGTATCCCATTGCCTCTCCCTGTTTTGAGGGACAAAATCATGATTGTACTTTAAAAGTCAATGTAAAGTTGGAATGATTACATTTCATGCATATAAGTAGCAATATTTTATTAGTAAGACAAAGATACATCTCATTAGTTGTTAATGCTTTGAGAAAACAGAGGTACTCATTGGCTGGGGTAGTCAATGACCCTACTTCTTTCTAGAGACTTGGCAACACATACAAATCATAAAAATGATAAATTCTGACCCAGTGACACCACTTATAAGAATTATTTGAAGAGATAAGTAAAAATGACAAAAGTGCTACATGTATAAAGATATTTGAAGATTGTTTTAATCACGAAAAGCTAAAACAATGTCCAATGACAAAGGAGCTATTAAGAATATTATACTTTATTATGGATACAATATTGGGTAGCTATTAAAATAACTCACCTCTTAGTCAGCTCAGGATGCTATCACAAAATACCATAGACTGGGGGCCTTAAATGACTTTTATTTCCCATGGTTCTAGAGGCTGAAAAATCTAAGTCAAAGTGCTGGCAGATTCGGTTCTTGGTGAGGTCCTTCTTTTTGGCTTGTAGTTGGCCAGCTTCTTGCTGTATTCTTATATGGCAGAGGGAGGAAGCTCTGGTGTCTCTTCTTCTTATAAGAGCACTAATCCCACCATGGAGGCCCCACTCTCATGACCTTATTTAAACATAATCACCTGCCAAAGGCCCCACCTCCTAATACTATTACACTGAGGATTAGGGCTTGGACATGTGAATTTTGGAGGAGGGGGAACAAACATTTAGTTCATAACAACCCACATGATTCATAAAATTATATACATGGGCATGTATATAAGAACAAAATGAAATGAGTAACTTCCTTCTCCCAGACCTGTTCCCCATTTCCCTTTTGCATCTTTTTCATTAGAAACACCATGAGAACTGTGAGTCAGCCTCGATTCCTGTGCACCCTTCCAGTCCCCTCCTTTTTATTCCCTCAGCTCTCATGTGGACTTCTGGCTCCATATAACAGCTCTCTGACCCACACCCCAACTGACTTTCCCTGATGTCTTCTTTATTCTGGTGGCCTTCCATTATTTATAGAGTAGAATCCCAACTCTTCACAAGGATTCCCAGTGCTCTGTGACCTGGCCTCTTGTCTGACATTCTGTTATCTTTTACCACAGCACCTTGGTATTCCCAGGGTGGTCTCCCATCCAAGTACTAACCAGGCCTGACCCTGCTCTCATGCTATCTTGACTGTTCTTCCTAAGCCTCTCCTAAGCCCTTCCATGCTGAAATGCTTGCAGTTCTCCTAATAGGCTGCTCTGGAGGGTTGGTCAAGCTCTTACCTCTATCTAGACTGCCCTTCCAGCCCTCCAGCCTGGGCTGAGACTGCGTCTAAGGGTCACCTCTGCTGAGCTTTTTCTCCTCCAGAGCTATGTGAGCTGTACCCTATACACCTTCTCACCCAGGACACTCTGGTTCTTATTTCATTCCATGTCACTGTCTCCCTGCCAGGCGTAAACTCCCAGCTGCAAGATATGCATTTTAACTCATTTTTCTGTTTAGTGTTCCTAGGACAGTGCCTAATCCATAATGAGCCCTAATAATTTATTTATATTTGAAAGGCTAAGTGGAACCAGTGCAGTATATGTTTATAAACATGATGGTTACAGACCCTTAACCTTCAAGAGCTGATATCTTCAAAACTTTGTCAGGTCTCTAGTCTGTAGACATGATTTCGATGTTATAATTTCTCCCCCAAGTTGAAGGTAAGTAAAGTAGAACCAACTCCTTCATGTATCAAAACCTTGTTTTCTGGCCTTTTCTGCACTAGGTCCATGCTAGGTCCTCAGACAGGAAGCCTCAGGTTGGCGAAAGAAGGCCCACCGTCCTGTCAGTGTCGTCTCCCGTTGAGTTTGGAGCGGTATACACAATCCCTGGGGCTCCCCTGTGTGGGGATGGTGAGGTCTCCATGGGGCCAGACTTCAGGCTTCCAGTGCAGTATGGGAGACATTGCCCCGTAAGCCAGGTGTCTTCACTTGCCTTGTTCCTGACCCTTCCACTCAGCCTTGGTGAATTGTTCCTGCACATGCTGAGCTGCAGGGAAGGCAAAGAGAATTGTGAGCTTGTGTGGGGGGCAAGATTCCTGAGGCCAGCGTGGCAGCAACATCTGTTATTAGTGGGAAATTCCAAGAGAAGGTGGATCTGGGAGACTAGAGTGGGGCCTGCAGAGTCCGGCTGCCCTTCTTACTACACAGGGAGATTCAGCCCTTTGCCAAACTCAGAGTCTCAGGGTAGATTTTATTTCAGGTGTTGGCACTCACCTAGGAGAGATGTATTACCTCTTCACCAGATCGGATCCTAGCTTCAGGTCGCGAGAGTGCTCAGGTTGGCTTCTGGTCGTAGCATCCATAAATCACTCACCTTCTGGCTTCTGCAGGACCTGGCAGTACCCAAGTAGCTAGTGTCTGAGCGGCCAGTGCCCAGAGGTGGGAGAGGTTATCTTGCTGGGCATCCTCCATTCACGTTCAATAGCACTGTGTGTCTGGGGGCAGGGAAAGGAGAGCTATTGGGTACCCCATCTAGAACAATAGTCAAGGATATGAGTGGTTTTTTGTTCCCAGAACTGGGTGCATTTTTGTGGACAGTGACTCATCACCAAAAACGCCAGTAACGGAACCACGGCATGTCTGTGCAGTTTACAAGGCACTGGGACATAGGTTCCCTGGCTGATCCTCACACAACCCTGAAAGGAGGCAAGATGGGGGCATTTAGGCCCCGTTTCCAAGGTGAAAAAACTAAAATCAAGTTGGTTTCATGACCGATGCACAGTAACCACCCCTCAAAGGGCGGCAGGGCGAGAACTCAGGCACACACCCTCAGGTCTCCAGGCCCCAGCTCTCTCCAGTGAGGCTCCCTGCCTCTGTCTGTCAGAGAAGTTTGCAGAGTGAACACAATCTGGGAACATTTCAGCTGAGTTCATAGATATCATATACAACCATGTAGGGATGATTTTTCTGAGGGCTGGGCAGCAGGGTGGAAAGCTTTATTACATTGACTTTTAAAGCTTTATTATTCCTAGGACAGTTTCATGTCCTGGGATCAGTGGCATTGATTCTAGGACATGGATACGTCAGACGTGGGAGAAGCCCATGTAGACTGCATAGTCCAGAAAGTTCCCTGGAGTGAGCAGGTAGGTTTGAGTAGGTGAAAGGAAGGGTAGAAGGCCTTCCATGCAGGTTAGAAGGGACCCAGGAGTCAGGATCAGGCTTGGATGGCTCTGGGGTGGGGGTGATGGCTAAGAATGGCCCCCCCAGAGGGAGGCGATACCCTGAGCCTCAGGGCTGGACTGGTACACTGGGCTGTCATCAGTGCGCACAAAACTGTTTCAGAGGTTACTTCCATTCCGTGTAATGGAAACGTAAGGGAAGAAGAAGGGAAGAGGAGAGAAAAACAGGAACGTGGGAAGGAAATATTTACCAAGGAAAGATGAGGAAAAGGGAAACAGAGAAAAGAAGAAAGGAGAGACATGGATAGGCAGTCACCGCAAAGCCACCTCTGAAGAATGCGTGGGAAGAGGAAGAGAGTCAGGGACAAGCGGCGGGGTGGGCCGGGCCTGGGCCTGGAGGGCAGGTCTCACGGTCCCCTTGGGCCCCCGTCACTGCTGATTCCTGGTGAGTTGAGGTATCAGCCAATGAAGGCTTAAGATGTAACCCTTTCCAGGGACTCTCCCTCCTTCCTCTCTCTTTCACAAACATTTATGGAGTGTCTGCTCAGTGTCAGACTGTTAGGGCCAGCACAGTAACCAAAATAAAAGAAACCAAGGGTCAGCAGGATGGCGGTGGGCTCCCGCCCAGCCTGTGTGTTCCACGTTCCCTCTCCTGTAACCTTTGAACAATAGCATCTCCCTTATGGGGCTGTCTTGGAAAAAAAACAATAAAAGCTGCTACCATTGCTTATTACAGGGATCTGTCACTTGGTGTATGTGGCCTCTGAGGGGCATCGGTAGACCGACCTCCCATTTCCCAGCCCCTCCTCTCCCCTGCCACACTTGTGACTGCAGACACAGAGCAGCACCTTCAGATGCAGCCCCGGCCCCTGGCTCCCTGTTGGCCTGCACCGTGTGCCCTTCTTTCCTGACAGGGACAGATGTGTCTCTTCTTCTGGCCATGGCCAGGCCCCTTCCATGGTACCTTCAACACCTGTTTCCTTCTGGAATGCATCCTTTAGCACTGAGATGGGCTATAGCCTCTTTCATGCATAAAACCCCTCCTCCCCGGCCCCCAGATCCGTCCCTCTTTCTCTACCTTCACCCCGAGTGTTAGACCTTGTTTAAGTAACGCTGTCTTATCTCACTTTCCCTCCTGTTCCATTCCAGCACCTGTTCCCACCACCATGGTGAAACGGTTTTGTCTTTAAGGTAGGAAATACTTTCCCATCTTGATCTTATTTAATCTCTTAGCAGCACTTGATGTTTCTAGTTGTCCCCTCTGAGGAACGCTTGCTGTTCTAAGTTTGATGGTGACAGATTCACCAGTCTTCTCTATTTTTCCTCAATTTTTCTGCTCCCTCCTGCCCTTCAAATGTTGGCCTTCTTCAGGCTCTGTTTCAAGACTATGCCTTCTCCTCTCAGTTGACCTCCTTACCTGAGTGGCTTCAAGGGCTTTCTGATGGTCCAGCGCTCTCTCTGGTCCCAAGGCCAACTCTCTAGCTGCCCCCAGACAGCTCTCCTTGGCTGTTCCACAGATGGTGAACGTGCACTGTGTCTAGAGAGGATCTTCTTATTGTCCCACAGACTCGTGCTGCCTCAGTGAGGAAGGCCACCAGCCAGCCAGCCGCCCAGACTAAGAGCCTCTCCCTGGCCCTCACCCCCCCCGCCCCCCATCTCTCAGCTCTCACATTCTAGTGATTCTCCTGCCTCTTGGCACTTCTGTCCCCATTCTATGTGTAGTCCTTGGCATATAGAAAGTGCTCAGTAAATGATGAAATGAATGAAAAACAAAATAACATATGAGAAGGTGTCACATGGCAATTGCTGAAAAAATATGCCTATATTTGTTATTCATGTCTGTGAGCAAAGCACTCTGAAGCATAGCTGCTTAAAGCATTTTTAATATCTCTCACAGTTTCCTTGGGGCAGGAATTTGGGAGCTGCCTAAGGCAGTTCTGGCTCAGAGCCTCTCAGGTTACATGGCTGGGCCCAGGACCATCTCAGAGGCTTCTTCAGTCACAAGTTTCGTGTCTGGGCTGAGAGCTCCTCTGGCATCTCTCTTTATCTCTCACCCCCCCTCACCACAAGGTCTCTCTAGTACGGTGTCTTTGGGTAGCTGGACTTCTTACATAGCAGCTCAGGGCTCCAAAGAGAGAGGGTTAGGGGGGCACTGTATCACCTTTTCTAACCATTGATGTTGCACTCATTAGAAGTATGCTACCAAGGCTGGCCCACGTTCAAGAGCAGGGGGATTAGACACCATCGATTCATGGGAAGAAGGTCAAAATTTGCGAATCTTTTAAAAAGAAATTTATATACAATAAAATTCACTTTTATTTTTGTTATATAATCCTATGAGCTTTAATTTAATACATGCATAGGTTCTTATAACTACAGTACGTCCTCACTTAATGTTGTTGATAGGTTCTTGGAAACTGTGACTTTAAGCAGAATGACGTGCAATGAAACCAATTTTACCGTAGGTTAATTGACATTAACAAGAGTTAAGCTCTTATAGCATATTTCTGGTCTCAAAAACCTCACCAAACTTCTAAATAAAGACCCCCAAACACTTCTAATATTAAACATTGAAATAAATATAAACAATACATTAAGAAAGATTAATAAAAACAAGTCAGAAAAGAATTTTTTTCCAACCCACTTATTCCAGGTCAGTGTTGCAGGTGGCGGCAGCTGATCCCAGCAGCTCAGGGTGCAAGGCGGGAACCCACCCTGGACAGGGCCCCTTTTTATCACAGGGCCACTCACACGCACACGCACACACTCACTCAGACTGGGACAATGTAGACATGCCAGCTGACCGAATGTGCACAGCTTTGGGATGTGGGAGGAAACTGGAGTACCCGGAGAAAACCCACACTGACATGGGGAGACCTTGCAAACGCCACACAAACACTGGCCTTGCCTGGGAATTGATTTTTTTTTTTCCCCCTCATCAACATTATAATGAAAGGACATTGAATTAAATGACATTATTTGAGAATCGGCAATATCACAAGATACAGAACAATTCTAGCAACCTAAAGAATTCCGTAGGGCTATCCCTTTATAGTAAGACATTCCCTGGCAACCAGGGATCTGTTCTCTCTCCCTGTAGTTTTGCTTTTTCCAGAATGCCATATAAATAGAATCACTCAGTATGTAATCTTTAGAGACTGGCTTCTTTCACTCTGCATAATGCCCTTGAGATCCCTCTAAGTTGTTGTATGCATCAGTGGTTCATTCCTTTTTAATGCTGAGTGATATTCCAGTCTATGGATGTACCAGTCTGTTTATCCATCTACTTGTTGAGGGGCATTTATATTGTTTCTGGTTCTGGGTGATTACAAATAAAACTGCTATACACATTTGATTTGGCGGCTGCATCTCTTAGTCACTATGTCATACCTTTTTCTGCCATACACATTTGTACAGAGATTTTGTGTGAACATAAGTTTTCATTTTTCTAGGATAAATACCTAGAAGTGAGATTGCTTTCTGGCAGAGAATTCCTGGCTCTCTCTATAGCGGGATTGTCAGGAGGTTTTTACTTATTAGGCAAATTACCCTGTGTCAGAAGAATTTGTTATTCGAGTCTTTGGACTTTAGAGTATAAGGATCTTTTAAAACACAGCCCATAGAAAGGACTATTCATTTAAAAATCATCATTTGTAGTTATTTGACTGTTCTTTATTCTTAAGCCTTCAGAGACCCTGTTTTGTGCGAATGAATTGTGAGGTGAAGCCCTGGTGTCCCCCTGCAGCTTGATGTCATCCAGCACTCACCCTTTACCCCCATTCTGCAACTTTACAAAGGGGCAACACCTGTGACAGAACTGTGTGGGAACCATTTTTCAAACCCCACGGAGCACAGATCACCAGAAATTGTCAGTTGGCAAAATACCATAAATAAATGCAGCAGCAAGCAGCATAGGAGAATGTTAGCATATGAAAAACACTTTGATCACTGAGCATAGTGATGAAGTAAGCAGTAATGGGGGGTATGTGGCCAGAAGGCTGTGGTTCTCTTCCTCTGTCAAGTCAGAGAACAGATTTGAAGGGGCTGGCGGAGGGAACAATGGGACGGGGAGACATATTTAAGAAGTTCAGAGGCTATAATATTAAAGGTCCAGTTTTGAATGAGTTTGACTACTCTTTACTAAGGGAAAGCTTCAATGTCCAGGAGGTTACCAAGGCTGTCAGTGGAGGACCCCTTCATCAGAGCTTCTTGCACATTCCATCTGTGCTTGGCTGAATGAAATTACCAGCCTGGGTACCTGCCTGAAATGCACAAGCAGAGCCCATGTTTTAGCTCTTTTTCTATTCTGCACGATTATCCAGGAATACTCACTTTCCTTAGGCTATTGTAGTACCTGAATTAGGTCAAGGGTTCCAAGTACCTTTAAAAACTGAGGATGTCACCACATGTTATCTCTAGGAACACGTAAGGAAGTTAAATGTGAAATCGTGTCTGATCCCCGCAGAAAGTCTTTCATCCTATGTAGATGTGAGTTCTTGTTCTTTGTTAGGTTTCCTGCAATGGACTTGGAAATCCAAGAAGAATAAAGCATGGGCCTTGTTGCTAAGAATTTATAGGCCATGATGGTGACATGTGGCCTGATATCCTAACCACAGGTATTACTTTATTTCTATGAAAAATGCATTAAAATTTTCAGACACAGACAACCATGTCATAATGAACTTTCGAATGCCACTCTTGTGTAAGTTGGGAACTGTGCTTATGCAGGAAATTATGACTTGTCTATATTTAGTTGAGTTTCATTAGACCCTTTGATTTGTATCAAGATGTTTAGGACAGTGCTTCTGACCTGCCTTCCTTAGAAGTGTCTGTCTCTCTATTTTTCCTGGTCTCTGCCTATCTCCTTGGCCACTCAAGAGCTCTGTATTCCAAATTGTGCCACCTGTGACCAAAGTCTTTTCTCTCTGAAATGTCAACCTAATTCTGAGCCTCTTGGTTCACTCATTCATGCAGTGTGCAGAAGCCTTCACTACGTTCTATAAAATTTGGAGGCTCCTGCAGAGAGGATGTGGGGGTTAGATGGAGCTGGTGCCTTTAGTGCATCCTGAGATTTTGAACTTCGCTTGTAACAGTAGAGTTTGTGAACAGCCCTGTGGTTAAAGGCCTAGCCTCACATTAGCAGTGAGGGAGGATTTAGATGAAAGCCCAGAACCTGTCTGTGCTAACATGTGTACCTCATTAGTTCCTACCTTGCGCCTGGCCTGGAGAGACGCCCCCCGATCTGTGATGTCCCAGTGAACACAAGCAGTGCTCACCCAGGCAAGTTCCCCATCATGTCTACCATCACCCCAACTTTTCGAAACATGATTTTTGGTTTCCTGATTTGACATGTGTGTCCCCCATCTCCTCCTTGGGGCACTGCCCCTGATACTGTGACCTGTCAGGCCCCGATGTGGCAGCTCTGCCTGCTGTGGCTGCAACACCAGGATGCTAGTGAGAGAGCCGTGAGTAAGACAAGAGCTAATCCCGGGCTGAGGAGCTGGACGGCAGAGGAGGGGCTGTGCCCCAGGCTGAGGGTTCTTTGTGTCTCAGGGCTCTGGTGTCTTTAAGCCTCTTTTCTTCCCTTACTCTCTTGGAAAGCCATTGCTTTCATTTTGCAAAAGTTCCTCGGCCTGCCTGGTCCCTGAAGCAGAGCATGCCAGCTCCATTAAATTAACATATGAAGTTCTGCAAAATCTAAACAGTTTAAATTTCATTATTCTGGGCAGTGTTTGTCTGGTGACTGGAGTTTGCCAAAGCAGGAGGAATCTGCGAGGGGGCAAAGATAGGCTTTGCCTACTGCATACCCAGGACTGTGCTTTGCTTCTGCTTCCTCAAGAGGACCTACATTTAAGTTGTTCTCTTGCCAAAATGGGATTGCAGTGATTCTCCTGCATGGGTCACTGGAGTTAAAAACCGATGTGACAGGAAAAGGGCCAGCTCCTTGGGCTTATAGAGATGTCTGTGCATATTTCACAGTGAATTTTGGTCATACTGTCAGTCATGGTCGAATGATGGGCTTTAGATATCATTAGTGTTCTAATAGTTTTCAATCAGTTTACACAAGGCTCAGTGAATTGAGGACTGAACCAATCAGGCAACTGCACTGCCTCTCCTTACACTCCACCATTCTGCAGCCCGGTTCCTGCAGAATCGGAGGGTGTGGGTTTCACATTTTTGGGGTGAGGCTACTATTTATCTCTCTGGGAACAATAACGCATTGTGTTGAGAAGCAGTATGCTGTTCTCAAAGCCCATCGCTCATGAGCCTGGGTAATTAGCTGTATTAGTCATTTATCTGTTCATTCAACATGTTTTTATTGAGCATCTGCTATGCGCCAGGCTCTGTTTTAAGCACTGGAGAAGCAACAGCAAACAAAACAGGCAAAAATTTTGACCTGCATAGAGCTTATCTTGTAGTGGGAGGGATGCAGGAAGAGATAATAACTAAAACAAAATTGCAAATTACATTGTGTGTTAGGAGGTGATCCATGCTGGTCTCTTTGACCTCAGTTTCTTCATCTGCAAAATGGGAAAACTGAATCTGTCCCTTCTTCTCATCTCTTCTCTACATCTTCACATGAATTTTTTTTTGCATCGCTTCCTTGCTTGTTTCTGTGCTGAACACAGAAGTGCTTCTAACAGTGTGGTTCTGTGTTGCCATTCTTTCTGGTGACAGTGGGGGTGTGTCTCTCTGGGTGTGATTCTTACGTAGGTTGTGGCTAGAATCCATTCCTGCTATTGTGGGCTTTGCCGAGCCTGCTGTGGCTCGTGGGAAGGCAGTCGGATAAACTAAAAAGTGGGTGCTTCCCTCTGTGGTTGTGTGCAGGGGCCGGAGAGGCCAGGGGACGATGGAAGAACCCAGGTCTTCTCTGGCTACCGCTCAGCCTCTACAGCTTGTAGATAATGGGACCATAATCTCTCGATCTTTTCTCTCCTAGCTCAGGGCTTTCTGACAATGAGACTGCTGCTAATCCTCATTAATATATATTGTACTTCTGGAATATATAGAACTGTCGCTTTCTCCTCAGTTTAAGTCGGTTAATGCCAGTCACTGGGCCAGGTGCAGGGGATGAGAAGGTGAGGAAGTAGCAAATTTCCCTCTGGGGGGCTTCTCAGTGCCCAGGGTTGTGAGTCCTTTGTGTGAGGTGCTGTCCACAGCAGCCAGAGAACCAAGTGACAGATATGCAGGGAAGGCAGCTTCCCGTGCACAGAAGAGGGGAGTTGGTTTTCTGTTTCCTGCGTCTACTCTGCCATTTGCCCACGAGTTGTGAGGAAGGGTGCGGAGCTGCAGCCGATGCCATGTATTCTCAGGTACTTCCTTGGCTGGAATGCCAGAAACACAGCACAGCCCTGCTGTTCATGTGACCACTCTCAGCACCAGAGCCTCCTGCCTTGAGGACACTATCTTTTGGAAGTTGATGAATGTGAATCTGCCAACTTTCTGAATGTGAGTTTGTGTGATTGGTAAATGGCACCCAGGGTGAGTGTGGCTCCTCCCACCTCTTTTTTTTTTTTTTTTTGCTGAGGAATGAGGTGCTAGGCCATTGAAGTAGGAGGGTGAAGGGATGGGATCTTCTAAGACGGTGGCAAAAATTGGGATAGAGGGAGGATTGTGAGCAGATGCCAGGGTCCTGAGGTCAGGTACGAGGAGGGATGATGGAGCTGGATGGTGAAAGAGCAGCGGGTAACAGGAAGACTGCCCACCTTCTATCACAGCCCCAGGGAGCACTGGGCCAGGAGAATAGGTCAGGGGACACATTGCTTCCTCTTGAGAGAGCGACGGGGGAGGAACATCCTTGAAGAATCTCCAGGAAGGCAATAAATTGTGCCTGTTTTCTTCCCTACTGAATTGCAGGTCAGGTTCCACTTGCAGGTGTGTGGGGGGAGGGATGAAGGGTGTGGGGAGGGATAAAGGGTGAGCCCAGAGCAGAGACACCAGGAGGGAGCTGGACTGTCCTGGAGCCTGCAGCCCGAAAGGAAGAGCAGGTTTCATGGGGAGTTGGTGATTTCTGTGTTGAGCACATTGAGTTGGAGCTTCAGGGTTCGACTGGCTGCTTCCCTCTGTTACTGCTCATCAGTAACACCAGGAGGCTTGTGCCTTCGTGAGACATTCTCGGCCTCCAGTGACCTGGCAGAGCTCCCTCTGTCCAGTCTTGTCCCTTCCTGTTCTGTCTCATGTTTTACGCTTCAGCAGCCTGACTGCCTTGGTTCTTCACATTCCTTGCTGCTTTACACTCTCTTGCCTTTGCTTCTGCCTTCCCTCCATCCTCCTGCCTCCCCCTGCCACATCTCCCCACTCCCTTCTCCTGGCTGAGTCATCCTCATCTTCAACAGTTTGCTCTGGCATTAACTCACTCATTCATCCACTGAAACTTATTGCTGCCTGTTAAGTGCCAGATGCAGCTGCTGGGCACTGCCACCTCCCCTGCCCCCTCCCTGCCCGGCACCCCTCATGGATGCCTCTTTGGCTTTCTGTTTAGTGCAGCATGATGGTGTAAAGCACAGGCTTTGGATGCCACAGATATACTATCGATCTCTCTGAGCTTCAGTTTCAGCATCCATAAAATGGATCGATGCGACAGAGAATGGCAGGATGGAAGACAGAGGGTGGTCGCGAGCCTTAAATGAAATTACATCTGGAAAGCTTTTAGCACAGTGCTTGGCCCATTCAGAGAAAGGGAGGTGTCCTGCTGCTGCTTCTCTTCCATGTATTATCTCTGGGTTGGAATTCTCTGATTGGGTCCCTTCCCTGATAGGAGTCAGCCTGGTGGAGTCAGGAGTGGCCTCAAGTCAAGCCTGGAAAGAAGAGGTGAGTTTGGGTGGTGGGAAATGGGAGAGTAGGTTAGTTGTTTGGAGACGGGGCGTGTGAGATGACTAGAGGCCAGTTGATGAAGGGCTTGGGATGCCAGGCCCAGTTTCTGGCCTTTGTAACCAGGATTTGGTTTAACCATAATGAGTCCTGATGATCAGCAGACCTGGGGTCAAATTCCAATGCTTTCAAGCATATTGAGAATGCAACCAATGTATTTTGTTTGTCAGATATTGGCTAAATATCCAGGGAAGTATTCAACACCACATGTCTGCCAGTTATTTATAATCTAGAAGGATAGTTAAACTGGCAATTATGATCTTGTGTGATATGTGTTATGATTGAGGGATGAAAGTATCTGGGGAGAAATAATTTCAGCATCCTCAGAGTACTCCCCTGAGAAAGCCGCTGGGTCTGTCTTCATTCCAAGAGGACACAGGGCTGGGGTGGAGGGCAGGAGGGCTCAGAGGTCCCCCAGAGCCTGCCCTGAAGCCAGCAGTAAAGGCGAGTCCTCTATTGCGGGATCATGAGCTTCACTTTGCCTGATGCCAGGAAACTATGGGGGCGCTAGAAGGGGTGGGCAGAGGCATCCTGATATGCCTGGGGCTGTGGCCCCCAAGCCATCAAAGGCTGTATTTTATGAGTAATAAAACATGCTATTTGAAGTCTTCTCATTACCTACAATCTTGCCTCACAGGATATCTGATCCAATGCAGTTTTCTTCTTCTTCTTCCTCTTCCTCATTTTCATCTTTTCTCGCCATGGCATTAAGTAGAAGTTGACAGTATGCCCCATTGCTGGGTTTTGTGGTCTAAATTTTCATTTTCATCTGCTTTGCTTGCCGCTGCCAGTTTCCCACCTTTTGTGGCCTGGGCAAGTGGTGCCCATGAGAGAGCTGCGATGAGCCGAATTGGGAGCAGAAAGATGGTTTGGTTTAGAGGAGCTTTGCTTGGATGCTGTGACCAAAGGCCTGAGTAATTTGGTGTTTTAAATTTGATATTCACGACCTGTCTTCCATGCCACCATTCTCTGCCACATTGATCCACCAGCTGCTTCTTGCCTATTTGCAGTAGTCTTCTTTTAAATATCCACATATGTAAAAGCTAACGGGCTGAAATAGAAAAATTATATGCTCATAATGGATACAATTTGTGTCCATTGTGGGAGGAAGAAACTCTTGGCAAACTTGGATCTCAGCAAATTGCATATATTGATAGATGATCTCTCTTCAAAAATAGAGCAAACGTCATATTTAATGACAAAACATTGAAAGCCTCGAAATTGAGACTGAGACAGGTGATTAGTTATAATCACTTCTTTTCATCATGCTACTGGAGGTCCTAACAGTTACAACAAGACAAGGGAAAAAAAGTGTAAGTATTTGAAAGACAGAATAAAATGATCATTTGTAGGCATCATGATTTATACAAAGATTATTCAAAATGAGCTATAGTTTAACAATTAACAAATGAATTTAGCAAAGTCACTGGCTATAAGATCAATTTGCAAAAATCAACTTTATTTCTATGTTACAGTGACAAAACTTAGAAAACAAAATGACAAAAGTAAAATTTTCATGCATCTAGGAATACATTTGGCCAAAGAAATTCAAGACCTCTATTTAGAAAATTGAGAGATATTTTTAAAAACTAAATTAAAAGGGAGATACAATGTTCATAACTTGGAAGATTCAATAAAGATGTAATTTGTCCCGAGTTGATATATATATATAAATTCCAATAAAAATCCCGGCACATTTTCTTTTTTGTAGAAATGGACAAATTGATTCCAAAATTAGATGGAAGTGAAAAAAGCCAGAAATGGCCAAGACAGTCTTGAAAAAGAGCAAAATTAGAGGAAGTACACTGCCAGATATCAAGACTTGTTTTAAAGTTACAGCATCTAAAACATTGTAGTACTGGTGCCAAGATAGATAACTGGACCATTGGAACAACACAGTCCAGAAATAAACCCACACGCACATGTTGGTGATGACAGAGGTGATGCTGCAGTGTAGTGGTTTGTCCTTTCGATAAGCGGAGCTAGGTTAATTGGATATCCGCATGGAAATAAATGAATCGTGCCCCTTATCTTACACTACATTCAAAACTCCATTCCAGATGGATCATAGATCTAATGGTGAACTGTAAAACAATAAAGTAGTTAGATAACAAAAGAAAATATTTTCATACCTTAGTGTAGGCAAAGATTTTTAGACAAGACACAAAAGGCACTAGCTGTACATAAAGCACTAACTGTTATAATTTGGAGTACATTAAAATTAAGATCTTCTGTTCTTCAGAAGACAATACAAATGAAAAGGCAAGTCACACAATGGGAGAAGATATTTATGCGCTCTCTATGTATATGTGTGTGTTCAACAAAGGACTCATATTCAAAATATATAAAGAGCCCCTACGCCCATTAAATAAGAAAAGACAGACAATTTAAAGAAGAATGGGCAAAAAACTTGAATAGGCACTCCAAGATGACATCCAAATGGCCAATAGACTTTATTCATCAGGGACATGCAAATTAAAACCATAGAGATACTACTATACACCCACTAGAATGCTTAAAATCTAAAAGCACGATAATACTAATGGTTGGCAAAGACATAGAACCAAAGGAACACGCACATATGTACTTTTAAATACCCTTTTATAGCTACAAAGCTGAACATCTGCATGCTCTATGAATCAGCAATTCTATATCTAAATAGAGACCCAACAGATGTATATGCCTCAAAAGACATATATAAAATGTTTACAGTAACAGTCTGTGTGATAGCAAAACTTAAATGCAATGTTTATCAACAGTGGAATAGGTAATTGTATTACATTCACATAGTAGGATATTATATAGCACTGAAAATGAATGTACTGTTACATTTGTGTAACAATGTGGATGAATCTAAGTTATATAGTTAGTGAAAGAAGACCCAGGAGAGTACCTACTATAATTTATATCAAGTTCAAGTACAGGAAAAACTAGTTTATGATTTTATAATTTAAGATAGCAGTTACCCTTGGTGAGAATGGGGTTTTAGTGATTGGTTGAAGCTTTTGGAGTGTAATGTTCTATTTTCTTATCTGAGTGGGGGTTACATGGGTGTGTTTACTGTAAAAATTCATTCTTTGTACATTTTTAAAAATGCATTACACTTAAATAATAAAAAATTTACTTTAAAAACACAGAGGATGGAAGAATTGGCATAGACTCTTGGCTTTTGCTATTTGGGCATTGGTTATATGGGAAAGAGGCGGGTAATGATAAAGTCCCAGATGTTTTTCAGATGCTCTGACTCGAAGATTGTCCAGAAGTAGATTTATACTCATTCCTGAGCACAGTGAGTGCTGTAGCATCGTGGTCTCTAAGAAGCCCGAGGACCAGGAAGCAACGAAATAGTAATTTCTGTGGCCCTTTCCCTTGGAGACACTAGAACTCCATTGTCTCTGCCTTATCCATAATGGATGCAGAGACTGTGGGCAGGAGGAAGGAAACCAAAAGCTGCTTTTCCTCAGTTTTTCTCTCTTTCCCTTTTTCTTACTCTGCTGCAAACAGGCAGAATTCTTGTTTGGGAGCTCACACCCACAGATGAAAAAGACAGAAGGATATTTATTTTAAAAAAGGACAGATGTAAATTAGGATTTTGTAGACTGAAACACAAATGCTAAGACTTCGGAATGTCGTAGAACTTAGCCCCAGTGGGCAGTAGAGAGGGCTTCTTTGAGAAGGCAAGAATTCCATTTTTAGAAGCTGAATGAAAAGCTGTTTTAAAAACACTGTTCAGAGAATGTTATGAGCTGAATGTTTGTGTCCTCCACAAAATTCACATGTTGAAGCTGTAACCTCCATTGTGATGATGGTATTCGGAGGTGAAGCCTTTGGGATTAAGTAGATTTTGATGAGGTCACAGGGGTGGGACTCCCATGACAGGAGTATTGCCCTTATACCTACCTAATAGAGATTTTGCACCCTTATAAAAAGAGGAACAAGAGATCCCTCTCTCCACACACATGCACCAAGGAAGGGCCACGTGAGCTCCCGGTTAGATGGTGGCGGTCTTCACGCCAGGAAGAGGATCCTCGCCAAGAACTGAATCTGTTGGCATTTTGACCTTGGACTTCCTAGCCTCTGTGAGAAATAAATATCTGTTGTTTAAGTCATCTATTCTTTGCCATTATATCAGCCCAAGTTAAGATGGAAATAAAAGTTCCCTAGGTTTAATGGCTTTGATTCCTGCAAGCACAGTTGTCTCGTCCTCGTGGGTGATTATGACACGCTATTTGCTGCAACCACTAGCCACCCAGCCATGTTCATCTTTTGCAAGCTTGGTGGTTGAGCTGAAATAAAAAAATGTTCTCACCAAAATTGATTCAAAATGGATTAAGGACCTGAATATAAGACCCGAAACAATAAAATGCATAGAAGAAAACATAGGAACTAAACTCAAGGACCTTGGACTTAAAGAGGATTTTATGAATTTGACCTCAAAGGCAAGGGAAGTAAAAGCTAAAATAAATGAATGGGACTACATCAAACTAGAAAGCTTCTGCTCAGCAAAAGAAACTGTCAACAGGGTAAAGAGACAACCATCTGAATGGGAAAATATATTTGCAAGCAATGCCTCCGATAAGGGCCTAATGTCCAAAATATACAAAGAACTCATATGACTCAATAACAACAACAACAACAAAAAACCCAAATGATCCAATCAAAAAATGGGCAGAGGACCTGAACAAACACTTCTCTACAGAGGACATATGAATGGCCAACAACTATATGAAAAGATGCTCATCATCACTATCTATTAGGGAAATGCAAATCAAAACCACAATGAGATACCATCTCGCACTTGTTAGAATAGCTATAATCAACAGGACAAGTAATAACAAATGTTGGAGAGGATGTGGAGAAATAGGGACCCTCATACACTGCTGGTGAGACTGCAAATTAGTACAGCCACGATGGAAAACAGTATGGAGGTTCCTCAAAAAAGAATTGATCTACCATATGATCCAGCAATCCCTCTACTGGGTATTTACCTCAAGACTTGAAAACTCATATCTATAAAGATATTTGCACACCGATGTTCATAACAGCATTATTCACGGTGGCCAGGACATGGAAACAACTGAAGTGCCCTACGATAGATGATTGGCTAAAGAAGCTGTGGTACATATATACAATGAAATATTACTTAGCTATAAGAAGAGATGAAATACTGCCATTTGCTACAACATGGATGGACTTTGAGGTAATCATGCTCTACGAAATAAGCCAGACAGAAGTTGAAAACCACATGATATCACTTATATGTGGGATATAAACCTAAAAGCAACAAATGAGCAGGACAAACAAACAGAGCCTCATGGACATGGACTACAGACTAGTGTTTACCAGAGGGACTATAAAGTGGTAGTTTTGCTAATTAGGGTGGGAGGAGAGGCCAACAGGGTAAAGAGGGTTAAATGCAGCGGGTAGGGGGAGGGCGAAGTGGATAAAGGGGATCAAATATATGGTAGCTGAAGAAAACTAGACTTCAGGTGGTGAACACACAATAGGATAAACAGATGTCAAATGATGATGTGTACTTGAAAATTATATGATTGTATTAACCAATGTTACCCCCATAAACTTAATAAAAAAAATGTCCTGTGTGAGCACTAGGGTTTTCAGTCTGGCTCCATCTTGGAAGTGAGGAAGTCAAGGGAAGAAATGAGAAACACTTGAGTTTGTGGGAACTGAAAGATTCAAATATGCACACCAGTGCCATAATTCAGTTTACTTCCAAGTCAGGGTTTCCCTTTAAATTCTACTTGTTGTTCATTTAACTAACTAATTTAAAAACCTTATTTACTCCTAAAAAAGTTATCACAAAAGAATTGGCTCTCGCTTCTCATGTGTCAAGTTGGAATTGAAAATTCTTTTCTCTGACTTAACTGGCAGATGTTTCAATGGTGTAGACTTTCCCCCATACATTTCACACTGATAAAATAGTTCAAGATGCTCTACTTCTTTAAACATTTAAAAACATTTTATTTAAAAAATTTTAACTTACAGTTGACATTCCATATTATTTTTGTAATAGCTTCAGGTGTACAGCACAGTGGTTAGACATTTATATAACTTATGAAGTGTTCTCCCAATAAGTCTAGTACCTACCTGGCACCATACATGGTTATCACAATATTATTGACTATATTCCCTGTGCTGTACTTTATATCCTGTGACTATAATGTAGCTATCAATTTGTACCTCTTAATCTCTTCACCTTTTTCACCCAGCCTCCCAACCCCCTCCCATCTGGCAACCATCAGTTTGTTTTCTGTATCTATGAGTCTGTTTCTGCTTTGTTTGTTCACTTATTTTATTCTTTAGGTTTCACATATAAGTGAAATCACATGGTATTTGTCTTTCTCTGACTTATTTTAATTAGCATAATACCCTCTAGGTCCACCCGTGTTGTCACGAATGGAAAGATTTCATTCTTTTTTATGGCCGAGTAATAGTTCATTGTATATATGTATCACATCTTCTTTATCAAATTGTCTATTGATGAGCACTTAGGTTGCCTCCATTTCTTGATGATTGTAAATAACACTGCAGTGAACGTAGGGGTGCATATATCTTTTTGAATGAGTGTTTTGGATTTCTTCAGATAAGTACCCAGAAGTGGAACTGCTAGGTCATAAGGTAGTTTTGTTTTTTAATTTTTAGAGGCATCTCTGTACTGTTTTCCATAGTGGCTGCACCAATTTGCAATCCTAGCAACAGTGCACGAGGGTTCCCTTTTCTCCACTTTCTCACCAACACTTGTTGTTTGTTGATTTATTGATGATAGTCATTCTGATAGGTGTGAGGTGGTAATCTCATTATGGTTTTAATTTGCATTTCTCTGATGATAATGATGTTGAGCATCTTTTCATGTCTATTGGCCATCTGTGTGTCCCCTTTGGAGAAATGTCCATTCAGGTGCTCTGCCCATTTTTTAAATTGGATTGTTTGTTTTTTTTTTGGTGTTAAGTTACATGAGTAGTTTCTAAATTTTGCATATTAACCTCTTATCAGATGTATCATTGGCACATATTTTCTCCCATTCAGTGGGTTGTCTTTTCATTTTGTTGATGGTCTCCTTTGCTGTGCAAAACCTTTTTAGTTTGATGTAGTCCCATTTGTTTATTTATTTTTTTTATTTCCCTTGCCTGAGGAAATATATCAGAAAAAATATTACTAAGAGAATGTCAGAGAGTTTACTGCCAATGTGTTTTTCTGGGAATTTTATGGTTTTGGGTCTTAAATTTAAGTTGTTAATCCATTTTAAGTTTATTCTTGTATGTGTTATAAGAAGATGGTTTAGTTTCATTTTTTTGCATGTGTCTGTCCAGTTTGCCAAACACCATTTATTGAAGAGACTGTCTTTGCCCCATTGTATATTCTTACCTCCTTTGTCATGTTAAGTGAATGTATAGGCGTGGATTTATTTCTGGGCTCTCTATTCTGTTCCATTGATCAATGTGTCTGTTTTTATGCCAGTACCGTGCTGTTTTGGTTACTATAGCCTTGTAGTATTGTTAGATATTAGGTAGTGTGATACCTCCAACTTTGTTCTTATTTCTCCAGATTGCTTTGGCCGTTTGGGGTCTTTCTTTGTTTCATATAAATTTTAGGATTATTTGTTCTAGTTCTGTGAAAAATGCCATTTTGAAAGGGATTTTGACAGAGATTGCATTGAATTTATAGACTGCTTTGGGTAGTATGAACATTTTAACAATGTTAATCCTTCCTATCCATGACAAATTGCTCTACTTCTTGAGAAAATACTGAATTATTTGGTTTGTGAAAAAGTCAAAAGAACATCACTGGCTTAGGAAACAGACACCTAATGGTGCCCAGCTGAGCCTTTCCTGCAATCCGCTGTTTCTCTGCTCTGAGTCTGGCAGTTTTAATCCAGTGATTCAAGAGCGTTTTGCACTCTTGAGTGTTCTGCAATGACCAGTTATCTGCTAACCAGCCAAAAATAGGCACAACATCAGTTGCTTTCCATGGTATCTCTGCAAAGTATGTCACAAGGTTTCTTTGAATTGGGAGATTTTCCTGCTAATTTGGGAGGCAGCTGAGAAGACTAACAGAGGCCCTGACTCTCTCAGGGATCCACGCTCTCTCCAAGGCAGTTCAAGTGCTTCCCTGCTTTCCCACAACAATGCTGAAAACATGGACTCCATCACCTTTATTTTTAAAAATTCATTTTTAAAAACAGTAATCATCAAACGCGAGTAAAATCCACCGCAGTCTTGGCACAGCCCTGATACAGTTTTTGTGAGGATTAGATGAGTTGATACATGTGTAGCATCTAGATTGTGCTCGGAATACAGTAAATTCTCAAAAAATGGTTAGTCATATAGATATATTGTGAGCTAGCCACTGCTAGATGAGTCACCTACAAAGTCTTCACCTCTCACAATAGTTCTGCAAGGTGGTTGGTATTATTTCTTATTTTACTGCTAAGGAAGAAGAGCCTCAGATAAGTAATTTATATAATGTCATACATCTGCTGAATGGCAGTATTGGGGACTGAATCCAAGTCTTTGGTCTTCATCACCACCATAATCTCTCTATGACTCTTTCTCATACTAGGGTCTGAGCCTCCTGGAAATTTGTGGAAGTTTTTATGGGAGAGGGGTGGTCTATGAATTTATAGTTTGAAAAATACCGCTTTATGCTAGAGAGTGACAAGTTTTTTAAAAATAAAGTGCCAGGTAGTATTTTATGTTTTGTGGGCCATACAATCTCTGTTGCAATGTCCAACTCTTCTGCTGCAGCTTGCATCATAGACAATACTTAAACAAATGTGTATGTCTATGTTCCAATAAAATGTTATTTACAGAAACAGGTGATGAGCTATTTTGGCTGGTGGTGCTCCTACTTCTCCGTTAATAGTATCCCTGTCTGTCTTCTTGGAAGCCTTCTGCTTTTTCTGCTCAGTTGTCAAAATTTAACATTCAGCCAATGTTTGAATGGCTGCCGTGTGCTGGGCATGGGGGATGGGGCAGTGGCCAGAACAAAGTTCCTCACCTCATGGAGCTGACATTCTGGTGGAGAGACAGACAGAGTAAGTCAGGTGGTGAAAGGCAAGAAGAATAGGGCAAGATGTTGGAGAGTGACAGAGCTGCCCTTTTAAATGGGGCAGAGAAGGAAGGACTCTGAAAAGCTGACATTGGAGCAGAGGCCTACGGGAAGGGAGGGCATAAACTACATGGCTGTCTGGAGGAAGAGTGTCCAGGCAAAGAACAGCAAATGCAAAGGCCCCGAGGTGGGTATGAGCTTGGCGTGTCTGAGGAACAACCAGGAATCCAGAGTGGTCGGAGTGCAGTGAGTGAAGGGAAGAGTGGGGGGCGAGAGACACACAGATAAGGGGCAGTTCACGCAGGGCCTTGTTGGTTTATAGACAGGTGTAAATCACTGTAGTGTGAAGACTTATATCTTTTAAAAAATTCCCCTCATGATAATAAGGGAGGTGTTGGAGATGTGATCAGAGACCTGCTGTGGCTTTGCATTCTGGTGGCTGGTGTGATGTGGGGGGTGGTTCAGTAATGCAGAACCATATGAGGAAGATGCAGAAAGACAGAGTGGCTGATGGAGTTGAGTTTTAGCGGTGAAGGAGGAGAATGAGACTGCTAAAGAGATGAGGTCAGCTGGTATTGTGGCCCTGCCCAGGGGTGAGCCAGTCCCCAGACATTTTGGGGATGTCTGGGTGGACCCATGAGCCACATCCCAATAGGAGAGGGAATCTCACAGTACTTAAGCAGGGTGAGCAAGGCACAGATGGGCCCACCTCCCAACAGCCTGAGACTTAGGAAGGGCAAATAGCTTTCTCTTGCTTGTGCCAAGTCAAATTAATTGGTAATGCCTGCCTCGGGTGCAGTCTTAGGTCATGTATCAGATGAAAGAATGCAGTGATCGATGAATCATGTCTACTGGGGAGTGTGTGGGGCTGGGTTTGCTGCTCTGGTCCTGGTTCTGGTACTAGAGAGTGTTCCTAAACTGACCAAGAGCTATCTCGACTGCGAGAGTGCTTGTGTTCCTCATACACCTGTGGAATATCATGGTGGCGAACCAGATGCCTACCAAGTTAGATTTGAAACCAACATTAAGTGCAAACTAACCAATCTATTAGTGTTTTAAAAAAGCCCAAGATTTTCTCTTCATACTTTGGAGGTGACCTTTAACATTGTTGGGGTCTGTGTTTTAGTTCCCGAAGTGAAATATATAGAAGCTTCTAAAGGAGTGAAAACAAAGCTTCTGAGAAAAAAGTATCCAGAATAGCTGGAGAGTGCCCTGACCAAAAGGAAATAATATTTGTGAAAGTGTTTCAAGTGCTGCGAAGTGCTCTATCACTGTAAGGACTTATATTATTCTGCATCGCTTGAGGAAAATCAGCTCAGCCATAATGCTCACAATTACAGAGCAGACTTCCTTATTACTCTTTCTTCCTACAGTTAGTTCTTTCTCTTGGAACTTGAAGAGACCCTCTGAAGATGAGATTTCTTTGCCTGATCTGCAGGCTGACGGCAGGGATATGTGGCCTTGCAGGCCCGTTGTCCATCATTTTGATAGCCAGTTTATCCAGTCGGGATCCAGCCCATGAACAGTTGACTGTGGCCACCAGGGCTCGTGAGAGTTGGCTTCATATGGGGAAGTCAACCTAGTCACTAAAAATGACAGCTTTCTGGGCAGCCCACTGTTTATGGGCACATTCTCCTCCCAGCAAAGAGGCCTCCTTGGGAAATCACATCGAGATCAGGCAGGTCTTGCTGAATGCAGCATCAGAGTGTATATTTCTTCCCAATCCAGTCCACTGGCTACTCAGTACAGTCTGGTGAGTGAGTGAGTGTGGAATGGGAGCAATGAGATGGCTCACAGACATCAGTGGGCCTGGGACCTAGCACGCCCAGGGCTCGCTGACCCTCCCCTGCTGGCCCCTCCCCTTGCAGTTCTGATTCCAACCAGATCACAAGTGCTTTGGAGTGCCAATCTCTTTGTAAGACTTTGCTTCTGATTTGTTCCAAAGAGGTATATATCCAATTATTTCCTATTTTCTTTTGTAAAGAGGTAAAAAATTATAAACTCCTCTGTTCGTCCTCTGGATGTCCTCACCGCATATCACCCACTCCATCCCCCTGCAGTTCCTTTCTCCTGCAGCGTCCATGCAGCACCCTCGGCTGAGGAAGCTTAGCATTGTGCTACTGTAAAGCAGAAATGCTTGAAGAAATTCCTTTTATTATTGCAGAGCATGTATTGAAGGGTGAATCTAGAGTTGAGAGGGAAACATATTGACCACTGGCTTCTTTGGGTCTCCCTTTTCTGCAGCACCTGTGACCCCAGGATGTCTGCGAAGATGTAGGGTGTCCCCTTCCTCTGGGCTGCCCTTTGCTTCTCACACTGGGGCTGGCTCTCCTTTAAAGACCCTAGCTTCTCTTTTGGCAGTTGGGACAGCTAAGGACAGTAGTAGAGGAGGATCATGGCCTTCTCAAAGGCCTGCTGCACAGCTCTGGTGAAAGGACATGTCAGGGACTGAGCTGCTGCAGGCCAGCACTCCTTCCAGAGAGGCATGCTCTGTGACTTTGACTCTGCGCTGTGGTTGGCACAGTGGCATCTCTGATGGCTCACAGAGGGTACTTCCTTCTCTCTCTCTCTCTGTTCAGGCCAACTGGAGGTGGCATGTACTTAGAGGATATGAGCCTCTGCAGTCCTGGACTACTGCTCCGATCACGGCTTGGGCAGTTCCTGGAAGGAGGGTTTCTTTATTGGCACACAAGCACAAGGGCAGGTTCTGTGCCTGTCGCTGTGAGGGCTGGACCCGCTCTCAGGCTCAGTCCAGTGGGTGGATATACCCATAGGGATGGGTGCCAAGTTTAGATTTGGAGGGGCTATGGCCTTAAGTATTTCTCTGCCTAGGCCCCAGCTCCTGGAGGTTCTATCTGAATTGATCTGACATGGGCCTTTAGCATTGTCAGGCTGTGATAGCACCTGTACCCCTACTGTGTGGTTTGATAGTGCAGCCAAGGATGGAACCCTGGTTTGAGCCAGTCTCTGCCCCCTGGGGGGCACCTCTTGGCTCATGTAGTCCTCTATTTACCTGTTTGTGTGTCTCATTTGACCATGGCCTGTGAACATTTTGTAGGCAGCGGTTTTTTCTGATCCCCTCTGTTATCTGTCCCCACACTTGCTTGGCCAGTGGCAGCCTTTACATAACTTAAACTATACTGACCAGCCCTCCATTGGTGGAATCAGTGGAGTCGCAAGTGCCTCCAGGTTGATCTCAGAGTCAGCCCCAGAGGTCTGCTGTCTCCAGCTGTGAGACTTGACTATCTAGACTTTCTCGGGGTCCAAATTTCACTTGCCAGAGGAGGGAATGAGGAAAGGAAGAAGGTGGCTGTAGAGCAAAGACAACAGCTACTGGCTAACTATGACTTGGAACACTTGACTTGCTGACATGTAGGAGTGGTTGTTTGTCAACTCAAATTCTTCTCTAGGAGTTCATTTACAAACTGAAAGAATTCTGTGTTGTCCCCACCTAATTCAGTGGGATGGATTCAAAGCATTGTAAAGCTAATCCAGGGGAATGTCCAATTTTGCCCTTTCAGGTTTATAACTATTTTTGCCTTGGCAGGATCTAACATGAGCTGTCATGGTCATTTCCAGACGTGAACAGTCCACCTCTTTTAGACAAGGCAGTTGTCCTCCTTGGAATGTAGTGGGGGTGGGGGTGGGAAGAGTCCTTTATCTTTGAATAACCCTATCTGAGCCATTCTCAAAATGTGATTCCTTGGACCAGCAGCTTCAGCATCACCTGGGTTCTTGTTAGTGGTGCACATTGCACTCCCTCCTTACGCTGATCCAGAAACTCTGGAGGTAGGGACCCAGCATTCTGTATTATAAGCAGCCCCCAGATGACTGATGTTTGAGAATTGCTGCCCTACCCAACTGTCAGACTGGATGGGATGGATGCCTTAGTGCACCAAAGGTCCAGCTTGTACTTCTCTCTTTTTTCTTTTCTTTTTAACTTCCAGGACCTCATACCTACCCATTCCTTCTTTCTTCATGTGTGCCTTTTGAAATCACATCCATATTCCTGGTCAAGGTCACTTCCTTCATGAGGTCTTGCCTAACCACTCCATCCCCCAAAACGTGCACTCTCACTCTCCTGATGGCACCCCCCCCATTCCTCTTCTTTCCTTAAACCATCATTGCATGTGGTCCCCTCATAGCAATACCAGCATCACTGGGCTAGTGTTAGGAATAAAAAATCCTGGCCTTGCTCTCCCTACTAAATTGGAATTTGCATTTCACAAGATCAGTTGGTGATTTCTACCTACTTTAAAGCTTGGTAAGCACTGATGAAACCACTCTGAGTGTACTAAAAGAAATAATTTTTTTTTTTTACTGATTACATCTTAAATAATACTTATTCATTAGAAAAAATGGGAAATACAGAAAAGCCCAGAGATTGCCACTGACACGAGCAGATTCTCAGGGGGTAATTATTAAAGTACCTGTCCCACCTTTGTTCTAGGAGGAGCTGTATTCAAAAAGACCTGCTTTTGAGACAGGAGTCATGCTTTAAACATCAGCTAACACCATGGCTTACATAAAAGAGGTATTCGATAGTTTTTTAAGAACACAAAAGAGGCAATTTAAGAATACTGCTAAAAAGGTAGAGAAGTTTCAGTCTCTAGCATCTAAAGAACTAGATCAAGGTTGTTTCTGACAGAGCCTTTCAGGGCTGCTAAATCTTGGTACAGTGACCAGATTATCTCAGTTCGAGACTCCTATGGTTGGCTTTCCTGAGGGACAGTAAAGCTTGGTGAAAAGCCACTGCATGCAGCTCTCAGTCATGGTTGAGATGCTCTATACTAGGAAACCCACTTTCTGACCTACTCTGAGAACTAAAACTGATAATGTGATTGTAGGTTTTACTAGAATTCTCAGTGTGAAGGGGGGAGGGGATGAGGAGAGAGGGATCTGGCTCGGATCCTAGGGACTAATTTAATTAATCCTGTAAGGAGCCCAGCAGCTAGTGAGAGGCTTTCTGAAGCATTTGAGAGTTCACCTTCACCCTATTCATCCTACTATTCCTGGCTATGTGCCCCTGTCATTCAGGAACTGCGCCTGAGACCTGTCCCTACCTTCCTTGGCCTTGGGGGCAGCTTCAAGTCTCCAGATCCTGGTCTGGGTTCATGGATGCACATGAGAGTCACCTAGTAGAAATAGCTGTGACCTTCGAGTCATAATCTCAAGGTTCTAAACCTGTCCACCATTTCTCAGCTCTGTCCCCTTCGTCCAGCTTAGCCAGAGTTGTTTCTTCCTTGATACGAGCCAGACACTGCTGCTCGGGGAAGTGCCCAGCTTGTTCTGTGTGGATGCCGCTGAATGCATCAGTATTCCTGGCCTCCAGGTGGGCAGAAAATTGGGTACTCCTGACCTCTGTTGCTAGGGAATAGTGGCTCTGAAGTGTCAGTTCAGGGACCTAAAGTGTGAATGGCTCCCACCTGTTCGATCATTACCCTCCATGAGGGTGCATGAAGGTGTGTGAGAACCAGGTGTGCACATGATGTTCTGGGCATCTTGCTGCAAGAATAACATGAGTTTTGGTGGCAACATTCCAGGACACAGGACATGTTCGTATACCAGTCACGTTGTGTTGCAATGTCTGTCTGGCCAAGCATTTCTTGTAAACATCTGGGAATGATTACATTCTGTCTACAGCTGAACTGTAGAAACTTCATAAGAAACTTCACATTTAGGTGAATTCAAAAATAAGCAGGCATCATACAACTCAACAACAAAAAACCAAACAATCCAATTAAAAAATGGCAGAAGATCTGAATAGATATTTCTTCAAAGAGGAAATACAGATGGCCAATGGACATGTGAAAAGATGCTCACAGTTACTAATCATCAGAGAAATGCAAATTAAAACCACAATGAGATATCATCTCACATCTATCAGAATGACTATCATCACTAAATCAAAGAACAACAAGTGTTGACGAGGATGTGGAGAAAAGGGGACCCTCGTGCACTGTTGGTGGGATTGCAAATTGGTACAGCCTCTATGGAAAACAGTCTGGAGGTTTCTCAAAAAATTAAAAATGGGTATACCTTTTGACCCAGCAATTATTCTTCTGGGTATTTATCTAAAGAAAACCAAAATAAAAATTCATAAAGATCTATACACTCCAATATTCATGACAGCACAATTTATAATAGCCAAGATATTGAAGCGACCTAAATGCCCATCAACATATGATTGGATAAAGAAATTATGATTCACGTATACAATGGAATATTACTCAGCTATTAAAAAAATGAAATCCTACCATTCTCAACAATATGGATGGACCTAGAGGTTATTATGCTGAATGAAATAAGTCAGACAGAGAAAGATAAATACCATATGATTTCATTTATATGCAGAATCTAAGGAACAAAAGAACAAACTAATCAAAAACAGACTCACAAATATAGAGGAAAATCTGGTGGTGGCCAGAGGGGAGGGGGTTTGGGAAGCCGGGAGAAAGGGGTGAAGGGTTAAAGAAGTACAAATTAGTAGTTGATAGATGGTCACGGGGATGTGGAGCACAGCATAGGGAATGCAGTCAGCATTAATGTAATGGCTGGGCGGAGAGCCAGAGGAGAGAAAGAGCAATCAGGGGGATCGTTTCATAAACTATATAAATGTCTAACCAATGTACTGTATACTTGAAACTACTAGTACAATAAATTTTTAAAAAAGTGGGATGACAAAAGTCTTTAATAATTTTTCAGTTATCATAAAAAAAATAAGCAGGCAGTCATGATCATGCGTGCTTCTCCGCGAAAGAGGCAGGTATGAATTGTTTTCCAGAAATAGTGAGTCCTGTTACCTTGAGTCACTTACAAGAAAGGGACCCGAGTCAAGTGCTGTCACAAATGTGCCACAGCTTGTGACTGAAGCCACTGGATACATTTCTGGGACATGAAGAAAATTTTGATTTTGACTTTTTTTAAACCAAGGTCGTGGTAGATTTTTTAGCGATAAATTATCTCTCGATCCCAAAAGATGATGATTGACAACTGATTTGAATCTCACAGGTGATAATCTGTAAATTTAAAACTTCACAGTAGATTTTCATTCACCAGGAAATATACTATGTTTAAAATTTTCATTGATTCTAAAAACTTGATCCTCAACAATCTTAGATTGAAAGTTATTTTTGCATCAAAGGTCACATTATCCAGACTCTCAAATAAATGAGCCAACTCAGAACATACCTAGAGTTAGATACTGATAATATTTATTTTTGGTTACAGAATTGTACATCCTGCATATGAATGAGATCTGAAAATACCCCAGACCTGTTACAGTGATACCCCTGCTCTGGGCTCCTGTGTAATGTGAATAATCCCAGAAGAGGTGACGACTTCTTCTCTCCAAATATTTATCAAACACAAATTAAAGATGACAGTACATTTGAGTTTTTTCAGGGAACTTTTACTTGGAGCATGTGGCATCTCAAAAGGAAGTTTTTCACTCTGGCTGTCCCCTGCATTGTGGCTCTTTGGAAGGGTTGTCTTCCAGTGCCTGGCAGCTCTAGGAGAGATCTTTCTGAGGGACATGTGGTCTGCTCAGGAGCAAGGGCAGGGTTTTTCTTTTTCTTTTCTTTTTTTTTTTCAATTAAAAATGGACACGTTCTAATTTAGAAATACATGGATGCCTGTGGATTTTTAAATTGGATTTAAAAAGCTGTGGCAAGGAGCACAGAGATTGGTCTTTAATTACAGCCCTCACCAGCCCTATACTTTGTCATGCCAGGTGTGGGGAGGAACTGCTGCCAAGCAGGGTGTCAGGCACTTCATGCTGGGGCTCGGACCGTGGTGAGGTATGAGAGTGTACAGTTTTTTTTGAGGGGTTTCAGCTGGTCACTAAACTAGGGCTGTCTGGTCATGTACTTCATGTTTACTAAAGGAATGGAGTAGAGTAAAATACTCTGCTGATTTCACACTGCTGATTTGAAATCCTCTGGTTATTGTGAAGAACATTGGTATTACGTATGAATAAAGCTAACTGAAGAAACGGAACATTTACTCATAGAGTCTTTGAGGAAAAAAGACCTTTGAGTCACCTGATCCAGGGACCAGACAGTCATGGAAATGAGCCAGGTAGATGGTGGCCCAAGGAGCCTGGACAGCATGTGCCCTGAGTAAAGGGTAGGTGCTGTTCAGCCTGGCCTCCCCGTGCCTGGAAGGGATAGCCCAGGGTTTTTGGATGCTCCCAGTCTTCAAAAGGACCTGGAAACCTGGAATTTTACATATAGTCTCTTCTAAGTGTTGGCAACCAACCAAAAATATTTCAAAATGCCACGTGGGCCAAACTGAGAGCATCAGTGAGCTGCCAGTTTTCACTCTGATGTCTGCCAGTCTCCTTCAATTTACAGATGCGATAACCAGCTGGCCCCAAGTCCTGCCTCTGGGTCAGTGGCAGCCTGAGGCCTGGAGGCCCAGCCTCTTGTCTCTTTGGCTGGTCTTCTTTTCTTCCCAAGGGCCATTTTCTGGGGAAGCCCTGGAGTGACTACGGTGTTCAGGGTTTCCTGGCTAGCGGGCTGCTTACCCTCTAATGTTCTTGAGAGCTCTTCCTAGAAGTCCACGGTCATGGCCAGCTGGACTTCCCTGAGGTGTGGCCTCTGCTCCTGGGTGTTTATGTCACACAAGCCAGATGGAGCTGGATTCTTGGCCTGTTCATGTGTTTTTCTAGGATATCAGGGGATCTTCCCTGAGGTGGTGAGTTAATACCTGCACTCTTGGACCCTGAGACAGACAGACTCAGCACAAACACTGCACACAAATGTGGTAGAGTAGGAAGGAGGCACTGGGGACTGGGTGAAGAAGGAAAAGTTTCAAAAACATTGGGGCCTCTCCCCACGCCGAATTTCTCTTGGTCCTCAGCCTAACCTGAGACTTGCGCCCTCCTGCTGGAAGCTGAAGTTAGTCATCTCTAGCACCTGTTCTCAGAGTGGAGCCCAGGCTACTACATCCGATCACTTGGAGATGGTGGGACATGAGCAGTGGCCTGAACCTCACCTACCCAGACCTTCAGAATTAGAATATTGGGGTTTGACTCAGAAATCTTCCTTTTAAGACACACTCCCCAAAAGATTATTGTGTACACAGACGTTTAAGATCCACTGTTCTAGGGATGGCAGAGGGACCGGGCGATAGGGCCTTGTGATTGCTAGGCCCTGCCACACAGTAACACAAGCGGATCAGAGGAGTAGGCAGGTCAGCTGGCCCCCGCTGGCTCGCAGCCCAGAAAGCAAAAGGTGGCGTTAAGTGGTGGCCCCAGGACTGGTTTCATGGGTGTGTGTGTGTGACCAGTGTTGTTGCATTGGGCCCTGCACTTGGGGTTTAATACTTTGTGGTCAAAATTCTGTAATTCTTAATAATTTTATTTTTGATTTGTGTCTTTTAAGTGAAGGTTAATGGAACAACAGAACATATGCTGGGGACTTGGAACCTCTGCTCTTACATAGCTTTACCTGTCTCTGCCTCCCTCACCTGCCCCAGGATCCATTCTCTGCCACAGGCTCCGCACCCCTCCTCGACCAGTGACTTCTACTGTCTTCTGCCCCAGCAGGGGCTTGGGTGCAGGCCTGTTCCCCTTGTGCTGAGTCGTAGGGTCATGGCTGTGGCCACCTACTAGGATCTATATGTGCCCAGTGAGGATCCCTGAGCCCCAGGAAACATAATAGTAAATAGCAAATTAAAACACACACGCACGCGTGCACGCGCGCGCTCGCGCACACACACACACACACACATACTACACACCAACAACCAGGATAGATTAAAAGAGTGACTGCTGAGAAAGGAGAATTTTTCCTGCTTTTTGAACATGGGGCCCCACATTTTCAGTTTGCACTGGGCCTTGCAAATTATATAGCTGGCCTGTGCTTCACAGATTTGTTACCAATGGCTCTCATTAGTGAAATAATGTACTCTTTCTCCTAATCTCTTTCTTCTCATTTCACCAACTCTTTGTTCTCATCTTAATATCCAAAGTCTTCCATATGTTGACAAGTTTTTGTATTTTATATATTTCATTCTTATCCTTTCAATGAATGTGACTAATGGATTTTTGAAGAATAAAGCAGTAATATATTTAAAATTTCGTTATTATGAACAAGACAAACAAACAGAGACTCATGGACATGGACAATGGACTAGTGGTTATCAGAGGGTAGGGGGAAGGGGGGAGCGGGGAGGTAGATGGGGAAAAAATTTAAATCATTTCTTCAATTAAAAAAATAAATTAATAAAAAAATAAAAAAATAAAAATACAATTCCCTTATTATTTTTTTTAATCATGGTGACATCGGTTAATGAAATCCAGTAAGTTTCAAGTATACAATTCAACAGTAAGGCATATATATATTGCATTGTGTGTTCACTGCCCATAGTTAGATTTCTTTCTGTCACCACATATTTGACCCGTTTTACCCTGTCTACCTCTCCCTTCCTCCCCCACCCCACTAGTAACCACTAGTCTATAGTCCTCTGGTAACCACTAGCCTATAGTCCATGTCCATGAGTCTCTGTCTGTTTGTTCTGCTCATTTGTTGCTTTTAGGTTTATATCCCACATAGTAGTGATATCATGTGATTTTTTACTTTTACTGTCTGGCTTATTTCACTTAGCATGATTATCTCGAGGTCCATCCAGGTTGTTGCAAATGGCAGTATTTCATCTCTTCTTATGGCTAATATTCCATTGTATATATGTACCACAGCTTCTTTAGCCAATCATCTATTGTAGGACACTTCGGTAGCTTCTATGTCCTGGCCACTGTGAATAATGCTGCTATGAATATCAGCGTGCAAATATCTTTTTGGATATATGTTTTTAAGTCTTTGAGGTAAATACCCAGTAGAGGGATTGCTGGATTATATGGCAGATCAATTCTTAGTTTTTTGAGGAATCTCCATACTGTTTTCTATGGTGGCTGTGCCAATTTGCAGTCCCTTGTCAATTTTATTTAAGAATTTTGAAGATTTTAAAGAGAATCAGCACTATCATATTTGCATGATTTTTGTAATTAAGTGTTCCATTTTGACCACATAAATTTGGCTATGTGGTTTAGCCGTTTAGGAATATTTTGCACTGCCTCACCTTGGCAGGCCCAGTAAGCAGGAGATGCTTGGGACACAGCATGTGCTCAGTGAATGTTTGCAGAAGGGCAGGATGTGTTGGTGTCTAGCAAAATTTTAATTTTTATTGTTTGAAGGGATGAGGAGCTGACAACACTAGACTTAGTTATTTTTAAATAAAAGTTGTTACAGTCTGTGCCTCAGTTGATCACCTTCTACTTGAAACACTCTCTTCCCTCGACTTTAGAGAATAGCCTGCTGATTCTTCTCTGGTCCTTCTAGCAGCTCCTTTTCAGTCTCTTTTTCTTTGGCTCAGTCTCTCAGTGTTGGAATTGCAGAAGGCTTATGTCTGTGCCCTTCTTTCCTCCTCATTCTTTATTCTTCTCTAGTTAAGAAGCAGTGTCAGGAGCCAGGCTGTTTTGGTACAGTTGGTCCTATTCATGGTGATTTTGGACAAGCTGATTGGTTAAGTTAGTTTTCTGTGAGTTTGTGCTCCACAGCTTAGCATTGATTATAAACTGAGAATAATAATAATAATAATAATAATACCTTTCTCATAGCTTGTATGAGGATTAAGTAATTTATATTAATTCAAGTCAAGTGAATATTTTTTAGTAAATGTTTTTTAGCTGTGGAAAGATGTTTCGGCTTTTGCTTCTGGTTATAATGAACTAGCTTGTAGCAGACTAATACTCCTACCCAGAACAACCAGATAAAGTAGACAAAGGTCCAAAAAACACATGTTTATTTTAAGTCACCAGAGAGCTCCCAAGGCAACCAGGACTTGGGAGGCCAAGGTCCTGAGAGAAGAGAGACTCATTGAGGTCAGACTCAATGGGTCTGACATTCAAAGTTGCTTTTCACTTTGATGCATTTACCAGTCATCAGTGGTAGGTGCAGGGACTACAAAGGCGAGCAGAAAGTGACTGTGAGGAGGCTGAGAAGTTAAGCAAAGCTATTAGGAGTTTCACAGTGCTGGGGAGAAAAAACAGAGATCAAAGCTCACCAAAGCAGATGGATTTTAATCATAGCCAAGATTTTCCAAAACCAACAAATGATATGCATTTAGTTGGGACTCCTAAAGATTACACTCTAGAAGCAAGGGTTAACTGAGAACAGTTTGCAAAGACTGAAACTCAGTTTTGAGTGAGCTCAATCCATATTTAGATTAAGGTGCTCTACTCCTACAGCATGCCAGAAGCTAAGGAAAATCCTCTTTGGAGGAAGATATCACCCAGAGCCTTGAAACTTTTTCATAAACAATGAATATATTCAGAAGTACTTGGTATATCCAGAGTTATCAGATATGATCCTTAAAATAATTATGATAAATACATTCAAGAAAATAGTTAAGATGGAGAATCTTAACCAAACAAAAATAGGACTATATAATCTAAAGAAGCAAATGGAAATTGTAAAAATGAAAAATACAAAAGTTAAGAATGAAATAGATGGGTTCAACTGAAGATTAGATATAGATGAAGAGAAAATTAATGATCTGGAATATAGGTCAGGAGAAGATACTAAGACCAATTTATGGAGAACAAAACATGGAAAATGCAGAAAAGAGAATAATAGGCATATGAGACATGGGTTTAAAATACATTATTGGAGTCCCAGAATGGGAAAAGAAAGAAAATGGGGCAGAAGAAATATTTGAAGAGATAATGGCCAAGATTTTCCAAAACCAACAAATGACATCAGCCACAAGTTCAAGAAGTGCTATAAATCTCAGGCAAGATAAATGCAAGGGAAACCACACATAAGAAATTTATAGTGCAACTCATGGGAATTCATGACAAAATTTTAAATGCATCCTGTGAAAAATAAATTATTTTCAAAAGAACAACAATAAGGCTGGCAGCTAATGTTTCAACTGAAATGATATAAGCTGGAAGATAGTGGAGTAACAGTTTGTGACTACTCCAAGAAAACTGCTAATCTAGAATTCCCTATTCTGCAAATATATCCTTCAAAGTGGAGGTGATATAACACCAAAAGCAAAATGAACAAAAGAAAAAAATAGGTAAATTGTACTTTATTAAAATTAAGAACTTTTGTGCTCCAAAAGACACCACTGAGAAAATGAAAAGACAACCCATAGATTGGGAGAATATTTTTATAGATCATATATCTGATAAAGCACTCGTATCCAGTATATGTAAGGGACTCTTCCAACTCAACAACAGAAATACAAATAACCCAATTAAAAAATGGGCAAAGATTTAAATAGCTATTCCTCCATAGAAGATATGCAACTGACCAATAAATACATGAAAAAGTGCTCTCAATCATTAGCCATCAGAAAAATGCAAATCAAAATCACGAGATTCCCCTTCACGTTTGTGAGGATAGTTATAATAAAAACAAAACAAAAAATAAGCATGGCAGAGAGATGGAGAAATTGGAACTTCTATGAATTGCTGGTAGAATGTAAAATGGTGTAGCTGCTTTGGAAAACAGTCTGGCAGTTTCTTAAAATGTTAAACATAGAGGTGTCGTGTGACCCAGATGTTCTACTCCTAGGTACATATACCCAAGAGAAATGAAAATATATGTCTATACAAAACTTGCAAACAAATGTTCATAGTAATATTATTCATAATAGCTGGAAAGTAGAAACACCCAAATGTCCATCAAGTGATGAATGGATAAATCAAATGTGGTATGTCCATACAATGGAATACTATTTGGCAATATGGGAATGAAGTAAATGTTATAGCATGAATGAACCTTGAAAACTTTATACTAAATAAAAAAAGCCAGTCTCAAATGACCATATATTGTGTGATTCCATTTATATGAAATGTCTAGAGTAGGCAAATCTGTAGAGACAGAAAGTAGATTAGTGGTTTCTGGAAGCAAAGGGTGGTGTGTTTGAAGAAATGAGGAGTTACTGCTAATAGATTTGTGGTTTCTTTTTGAGGTGATGGAAATGTTCTAAAATTGATTGTGGTAATGGATGCACAAGCTGTTCTACATGGTGAACTAGATGGTATGTGAATTATATCTCAATAAAGCTGTTACCAAAAAAGTGAAGGTGAAATAAAGATGTTTCTAGAAAATAAGAACTGAGGGAATTTGTTGCTAGCAGACTCTCATGAGGCTGAAGGAAATCATCACAGATAGAAGCACAGAAATGCAAGAAGGAATGATATGTAAGAGACAAGGTGAATATATGAGTAAATTTAAATGAGTATTGATTGCTCCAAACAATACTATGTCATGTGGTTCAAAATGTATTTCTCAATATCTCAAAAAATACAAACCCATTAAAGCGGTCTAGTACCCTCAAATTATCTAGGATGTGATACTCATTTATAGTAGGTTCTGCTCAGTCAGGTAGCTATGTGATTAATTGTAGGATAATTTACTAAAAGAATTAATGAAGAATATGTAACTAGGAATAAATAGAATAACAGAAAAGAAATGTGGAAAAATAAAGAATATTAGATTAAATCAAAAGATGGCAAGAAAGGAGGAAAAAGGAAACTAGAACATATAGATCAAATACTAAATATGTAGATTTGAACCGAAACATCAGGAATTACTTTAGATTAACAGACTTTAATTAAATACTTTTATTAAAAACTAGTTTGTCAGATTGGATTAAAAACTATATTCTACTTACAAGATACACATCTTAAATATATGGACACTAAATGTTGTCAGTAAAAGACTAGAAGATAAAACATACAGCACTAACCAAAAGAAAGTAGTATGGCTGTACTAGTAACAGATGACAAAATCTTCAAGATAAGAAACAATTCTAGAGGTCAGGAGGAAATCTCTTAGTGCTAAGTCAATCCACTAGGAAATATAAATAAGTAAATAAATAGATAGATAGATAGATAGATAGATAGATAGATAGATAGAACATTTACAGAATTAAAAGGAAAAATTGAAAAATCACAGGTATAGCAGGAGATTAATACATCTCTCTGTATAACAAGCAGATTAAAAGCAGTAAAAACAGAAAAGATATGAGAATCCCATTTTATAAGCCCTGCAGCTGTGGAGTACATATTCTTTCTACTGGGCCATGGAATAAGGTTCAAGAAATTTCAAAGAACTGTAATCATACAGAATTTATTTCCTGGCCATAGCAAAATTAAGCTAGAAATCAGCAATAAAGAAGATACTAGAAAATTCCCAAATATTTGGAAATTATGTTATATATTTTTAAATAACCCATGGGTCAAAGGAGCAATTTCAGTGAAATCTAGAAAATATTTTAGACTGAAGATAATGAAAATATGGCCCTATCAGATCTTGGAGGTTATAGCTAAATATTACTTAGAGGAGTAATAGTCTTAATTGAAAAGAGGAAAGACTTAAATTCTTAAGATTTTTAGATGTTAGAAAAAACCAGCATATTAAACACAAAGAATGTAGAAGGTAGGAAATAACAAAAGTAGGTACAGAAATTAATGAGATGGAAAACAAACTAATAGCAGAAAGGCAATGTAATCAAAAGTTGGTTCTTTGCAAAGAATAAATGAATAAAGGACCTCCCTAAACTGTTAGAGAAAACAATGGGAATTAAAAAAGGGATACCAGTACAGATCCTCGAGACACAAAACGTTAGCTACTGCTGTCTTCAGGCATGCCAGTGCACTTGGGGGATTTCAACTGCTGTGTTTTTATTTATGCCCAAACTCTAAAATCTATTTCTCTACTTAATACCTCCACTTGCTTTAGATATAACATGTAAAAACCCAAAATTCCACTTTTACCCTATCTTCCTGCCTCCAACAGCTTTTTGTCCAATGCTTCCCATGCTTATAAAATGTGCCACTGTTTATTAATTTGCTCAAATAAGAAACTCAAGAGTTTGCCCCTCTCTGTTGGGCACCTCCACATTTGACCATTCACCATGTTGTTTTGACTTTTCCTTTCTCTCTTCCTTCTCTTTCCCTGTATCGCTGCCCTGCCATCTCCTCTATTTCCACTGCTTCCATGATTGTCCAAGCCACAGTCAAATCATCTGCAATTTCAGCAGTGGCCTCTTCATTTGTCTCCCCGCTCTCATCCCCGCACTGCAAAGCTGGTCCTGCATGCATCTGTTTATAACCATTTCACAGCTTCTTGTTGCCCTAGGATCTAGTCTAAAATCTACAGGATCAGAGGCTTGGCCTTCTTTCAGTGCCTCAACGACTCAAATTCCTGTGTCAGAGCTTTTGCATCCATCACACATCAGCTCCCCACTCCCTGCACTCCTGCCCCAGTGAAAACAGGAGCAGGAACAATAAAGGTGACTAACTCGTTGTTCTCCTCATTTCCCTGAACACCACCAGCTGTTTGGTGATCTGTCCTATCCACAGCCCTGTGTGCCCTGGGACCTGGCCTGCCATACTCATGGGTGGCTTCTAGGACATGGCACAGTGCCTGGCCCAGAGAAAGAGCACAGAAAATTAGTAATTTGAATGAGTGAATGAATGAATGATAATGAGTCAATAATAATCCTGAATCTTAGTGCTGACACTATTTTTTAACTTGACTAAAGTGAAATAAAATGGGAAAAGGTACCTGTAAACATATGTAAATATAGAGAGAAGTTTAATGCATTTTGGTTATTTATTTAATGATAAAAAGTTCTTTTGAAGAATTCAAATATTTACCAGATTATCACACCCCCTCAGTTTAAGTGCTTAATGGAGAAACCTGGTCTTTGTCTTGTAGAATTTGGCAGAGGCCTCTGCCTTTGTGTGGTGAGCTGTGCGATTTTGTCGACTTAAATAGAAACCTGGGGCTTGATTTGGAAACTGCCTAAATCAACCTCAGGATATCGCTTCTCTCACTGAGGTTGGCGGCCACAAATAATATAACTTATTAAAGTTTTCTGAGGAAGTAAAATACAACTGCTTTTAGACTAAATACGTTCATATTATTTCATAACCCACATGTGCTGGATCCTCAAAAATAAATATCCTTGTACTTCACTTTAATACATTTCTTAAAGTGCCTGTGATGTATATGTTGTTCCAAAGAGGCTAAATGGGCGCACGGGGATTTAAAATGTTTAATACAATTTGTTGGGGTTAGCCAACAGGACCTGTTTTCTTCTGATGTCATGTAAATTGGTTTCATTTGGTCTTTCTCTTAAGAAAGCCAACTAAGTGTTAACTTGTATTTTTAAAATACGTGAAATTACCTCTTTATATGAAATAAATAATTTTTTATTGTGAAATGTACTGTATACACAAATGAAGGGTGTAGTTTGAAGGATAATGAAATGAATTCCGTGTCCTCACTACCCACTTTAGGAAGGGGCAGAGGGAAGCCATGGCGTGTGCTCTCCACCTCGCCCTTTGAGGTGGTTGTTATGGCCTGGAGGCACCATAGCCCACAAAAGCTTGAATGGCCGAGCCAAGGTTTTTTGTAGGTATTGTTTAGAATTGAAAGGAGCTTGTGGCACTGCTTGCTGGAAAGCCCTCTTTCCTAACTTCTTTTGCTTGTCATCTAAGTTCAGTTTCTTCTCTCTGCTGCCTTTAGACGGAGCCACAGCGTTGAAGGAAGCCATGGGCTTCGTGACGCCTAGCAACAGAAGCACCATTTGAGGGGAAATGGGATGTCTCTCTCTTAGAATTGACCCACCAACATATGCTGACCGATGTTGTCCAGCTCTCAGAGCTGGGATGAGCCTGAAGTGGGGTGCTCAGAGGGCTCGCAGTAAACCCCGCCCAGGAGAGACATGAGGCCCACGAGTCAGAAATGAGGCTTCATTTCTGAGCCTGGGCAGGCCTGGCTTCATGGGTGTGTGACCAGTGCAGTCAGAAGGGCCCTGTGCTTGCCGCTGTTGTCTTGAAAGTCTTCATACTTTTATCTTTGGATGCGCATGTTGTAAGTGAAGTGCGATGAGATGATGAAATGCACCCTAGGGCCTTGGAGCCACAACTCACTTCTCCTCACCTCCCCAAGAGGGGTTCTCTGCCGACTGCTCCTCTCTTCCCATGTTCCAGGCCCTTCCTCCAGCAACTGCTGCTGTCCTCAGTCCACAGCTGGGCTTGGGCTCCAGGAGGGGCAGGGGCAGTGCCAAGCATGTATGCTCTGTGGTATTTGAGGGCTGGGCATAGTGGTGGCCTTCTTGCCTTGAGTTGGCAGTGTCATGGCATATTCAGAGGGCACCTTGGTGGGACGAGCCTCTCACCCACTACTGACCCAGGCACCGAGCATTTCAAGTATGAAATTGCAATGCTGGCTGGTTGCCTGTCTGCTGTGGGTCTTTCCTCATGGGAAGAGGAGATTGACTTAAAGCAACTACCATAGAGTGTTGCTCACAAGTGGTCTACTGGGCAGTTTTTCTAGCTTGGGCCAGTTTGATCCATCTCTGCTGGGCTTTCTCCTGTGTCTGTCATCAGCTGGTGAGTCACCTGGAGGCTTGATGGTCTAGATTGGCCTCACTCAGTGTGTGGCAGTTGGCAGGCTGTCAGTGGGGGCAGCAGGAACCATCATCAGGCATCCTGGAGGCTGGCTAACCCGGGCTTCTTCATGTGGTGGCAGAATTCCAAGAGCAGCAAGAGATGACAGCCCCAGGGAGCAAGTATCTTTCAAGTCTCTGCTCTGTCACATTTGCTACCTCGTTGGCCAAAGCATGGCACAGGCCAACCCAGATTCCTGGAGTAGAGAAAGATCCACTTCTTGATGGAGGAAGCTGCAAAATGACATCGCAAGGGCTGTGGATTCAGGGACAGGAGGAGTCAGTTAAATGACATAAGCAAATGACATCTATTTTAGCTTTTCGTTATTTTTTTTTCTTTTCAAACTGAGCATATATCTTCCCACATCTGAACTATTACCAAAATTAGCTTAAGGGATAGTCCTTGTGTATATTTATAGAATGCTTCTATGTAAAATGGTTCTATGTAAACCCTCTTTCACGGTTACACATAAATTTCATTGCCTAGACCGAGGATGACTGTAGACCGGCTGCCAAAGCCAGGTAATGATTAAACCACCCCAGTGACCTGTCACTTCCCTGGGTTAAAGAAAGAAAAGAATATTTAAATTGAGAGCGGTGATATCAGCCTTGTTTTAGATATTTGGGTTTTTTTTTCCTTCCAGGATGGTGAGTCTGCTCTTTCTTTTTGCATGCAGTGTCTTCTTTGTAGGATCAGCCAAAAGAACCCTAGAGTGGCCTCGTGCAACCTGTCTGCAAAGAGTGGAGGGCTCTCTTTATGTTTCCAGAGATCGAGGGCCCCATTTTCATGGTGTGCTTTGACTTGGGAGGAGTGAGCGGCGCAAAATTCCAGGATATTTGGAAGGGTCCTTCTTATGGATCTGTGACTGGTTCCCTCCTGAGTACCCACCCCCCCCCGCCCCCCGCCACCAGAATCCTGGCCCTGGGTTGATAGTCTGCAACCTGATCCGAAGTCTTCCTGCAGTGCGACTGTCACTGCCCTTACACTGCCCTAACGCCGCACTTTTATAATAGTCTGTAACGTTATCTTCCCACATGGCTCTGGCTTTGTCTTGTGTCCTGAAGTGCCCGGCAGTGTCGGGCCACTGGACCTAGAGCCAAGTAAGGAGTGCAGGAGACCTGCTGCCAGAGGATCAGGGTTGACACGAAAATTGTTGGAGTCAGGAAATTCCAGGCCCCTTAAGTCATTCGGGAAGACAGTTGACATGAGAGGCCAAGGGAGGGGATCAGGTTGCTTCTGTGTAAGTAGGAATTGAGGTTCCCGTCAAGAACTGGTCTGGCAGGGAGGTATCTTCAGTCCTTCACTCTGGAGGCAAAGTCTGGATATTTCCCTCTGAATCTTTATCATGACCAGATTGGAATGAACCTCCACTCACTGCCTATTCACACTGTTGTGTTCTTTTATAACTGTTACTTAAGTATCCCTGACAAAATTGAAGAATTCATTTAGTGTACCTAGCAAGTGCTTTGTACAAATGATACCTAAAGCTGACCCCTCTAAAACGTCGGGGGGATTTTACTGTTTCAATTCCAGCAAAGAAGCCTTTTATTTACTCCTCGGCTCATGTGATGGTTTAAATATTAATCTCCTGTGTCTCCAGGGTACCGATGAGGTGGGGCTTGTGTTGTGCAATGGAGCAGGTACTGTGTGTTGATTTGTTTGGTGTCTTTACAGGCAGCCCGTGTCGTTGGGACCTCCTTTATGCACTTGTGTCTCTAAGGGCAGCAGTGTCTGACCTTGTCCCCTTCCTGTAGCCCTACTGTGAAGACTCCACACACATTTCTTAAGGGATTAAAGGCACATGTTCATCTTTTCTGTTTTAGTTGAAGGATTCACTAGTACAAATGGCCCAACCATTAGGCAAGGAGAGCAAAGTCGTGACACAGGCTATGGAAGTCATGGCAGCCTTTCTCCTGAAAGCGGGGCTGGGGCAGTTTTATGGAGGATACTTGGGTCTTGGGAGGCTGTGGCTTGCTAATTATAGAGAAGGAATACAACTGAGGATGAACTTCCATATATTTGGACAGTTGGTCTCAATGGCTTCTCCTCTGTGTTCTATTCTTGTGTCATACTTACTTAATAAAATGATCTCTGAGGGAAGGAAGCATTTATGTGTTCCTTGGTGCCCAGCCTGTGCCTGACAAATAATTTTGTTAAAATTGAAATATGGAAATGGTAATAGTTAATGATGCCTTGAATGTGAGGAGAGGAATGTTGAGAACAGGCAGTTCTGCTAAGGTTTTGGGATTCTGGTGTTGGAAGCCTGGGGAGGTTGTGGGGCTTCCTGTTGTGGTTGGGGCTGGCTAGGACCATGTTCAGACAGACACTTGGTGGGCCAGGGTGAGAGCTGAGGAAAACCAGATATTCACCTCAGGCTGCTGGGAATAAAATCAGAAGGTATGTGGTGGAAATGATGTGCAAAATAGCCTTGGTTGTCAGTAAGGACAGGGCTATATCTGCTGGCTACTAGTAACCCCCACCTCTGCCTTAGTTAAGGAGAAGAGCAGAAGGCTTGGTGGGGCGGTGGGGGCTGAAAGCCCAGGACAAGATCTCTCAGCCTTTCTTCCACTCTCTGCTAGCTCCACTTTTGGCGCCTCAAAGAAATGACGCGGGAGGGCTAGAAGCAGTGCGTGCTAGAGCTCGCCTGTGTGGCTCAAGAGGGCTGATTGATAAATTCTCAGGGATTTTGTGAGCCAGTTGTTCAACATAGCCATTAATAAAAATTAAATGACAGAAATGTACAATTAATATTATATTAAAAACAAAGATAATAAGGTACAAACTTTCAGTTATAAAATAAATAAGTCACTGGGATGTAATGCACAGCTCAGGTAATATAGTCAGTAATATCATAATAACTTTGTATGGTTATTAGACTTATCATGGTGATCACATTGTATGCTATATAAATGTTGAATTACTATGTTATACACCTGCGACTAACGTAATAGTGGATGTCAACTACACTTTTAATTAAAAAACAAAGATAATAACTTAAAGAATGTCACTTTCTAATTGTTTTATTACATCATACTGCTATATATGCTTTTGAGGTTTTTTACAATTCTTAGCTTGAAATCGGCCATGGTGGGAGTATTTATACCACAAACACGTGCACATTCTGCCTCTCTCCACTGCAGAGCAGCACGTCCTCTCCTACTTGGTTCTCTCGTCAGGTCTGAGTGTGGATCACAGTGTCAGAATGACTCAGATGCCCTCGAAGAGAAATAGAAACTTGATCCAAAAGCTGCTTTCTCTGGGCTCATATGTTTCCAGGGGCTGAGGCACAAGAAATTGTTATGGCTTTAAGGGCTTTCATTATCCCCATTTTCTAGTCTGTAGATTAATGTGGGATTAAACATAATTGATTATCAACAGAACAGACCATATAAGCTATATTAGGTAACATGGTCTATAGGAGTTATAAGCTAGACGGGGCTGTAGTGATTCCAGCTCTGCACATGGTCCAGTGTACATGTCAACAGGTCCAATTTCTAATGGAATTTTCCACCTAAGAATGATAAAGGCTGATTTTAGCCCTCAGGAGACCCTTGGCCCAGGAGATGCCTTCTGCAGGAAATCCTTCTTGTCTGTTGCTTCTGACGAGGTACTGTGGGTGCACCTCTGACACCACAGCACTGTGAGTTTGGCCAATTTGATTCCTGGGTTTAAATGCTTTCTCAGATCAGATGATCCATCTGTAGATGCCAGTCAAGAATGCTGAAGCTCACCAGCATGCCTTTAGAGGAACAGTTTATTATTAGAGAAATAAAACAAGTGGATCAAATAGGATTAACCCCATTCACTGATTTAACTACGTGTTTCTTACAAATAATAAAGAACACATTCCTTTAATTCTGTTGAGGATGACCAGAAACATGGCACTGTGGGGTCTCTGCAAGAATCAGCAGCCTCATACATGCCGAATCTAGGCAAGATGAGTCTCCATTTCTCTTACTGAGGATAATAAGCAAAGCTTTTCTGTCTAGATAAATGCCTGTTAATCTTCCAACAGTAAGGGAGATTTCAAACAAAATCTCACTTACTGTTGGAAGATTAACAGGCATTTATCTAGATGTTTTAAAGTAGCCACATATTTGCCTCCACTTTCCCCTAGTCTCCTGCCATTTTGGAACAAGATCCTTAACTCACCGGGTAGATGAATAATAAGAGCCTTCCTACAGCCTGAGAAATTAAGCATGAAGTTATATATTTGGATTTCCTCATTGTGTTAATTTTAATCTTTGGTAAAATCATTTTCCTAGATTTTAAGTGTCTTGATTATTCTAGATGTCATGTCGGCTGCTGTAACAGATAATCTCAAAATCTTCATGATTGCCCCCGCCTGCCCCACAAAGGCTAATGTCTTGCTCTTGTCACTGTCCATGGTGGGTCAGTGGAGGTTGGGGAGCAAAGTGCTCTCCTTCGTGCAGTGATTCAGGAACAGGTGCTCCTTCTCTCTGGAGCTCAGCTGGTTTCTAAACTTTTGGGTCCTCCTCTGGCTCCTCTGCATCTGGCCGCAGGCAAGAGAAGAAAGGTGGACGGTTGGCAGGGGTGTGAAGGCCAACCCTGGTGGAGGCTTTGTCCTATTGGGTTCTGTTGCTTGGTACTCAGTTACATGGCCAAAGCCCAACTGTAAGGCTGGGATAAGTGGTCTGTGCATCCAGGAGGAAAAGGGAAGGGGGTGGACAAACACGTGGCATTGCCTTGGCCACACCAGAACACTCAGATGACATAAGCTGTGTATTGCAAGATTAATGTTTGCTAGCCCTTTGCAGGTCTCAGGCCATAGAGAGGATGCAGAGCAGTGGTCAAGAGCATGATCTTGAGTCAAACTGCAGGAATCCAAATCCCAGCTCCATCATTTACCCATGGGACATTGGGCATATAACTTATTCTCTCTCTGTGCATCAGTTTCTTCTTATGTAAAATGGAGATAATAATAGAACTTAATAGGGTTCATATGAGAATCAAATGAAGTAACATATGTAAAATGCTTAGAATTATGCATGGAACATAATTAATAACATATAAGTATTCATTAAATAAATTTCTTGAAAATGAGACTAGTAATGAAGAGATCTAATGTCCTCTGTGGTATGTTGTAATTTGGATATGTTGTCATTCAAATGGGGACTCTTTCTTTCAGTTCAATTATAAAAATGTATATTGAGCAACTATTAATTATAATGTGCCAAGGATTACCACAGGATCTGAGTAAGTAGGCTTCTCACTGAATCAAAGGAAATAGCATATTTTCCCCACCAAGTTTGCCTTTTAAAGTCTGTGACTCTTAATCTACAGTCATTTTGGCATTGTAATCTTGGTTTCCACTCGCCGTAGCCACAGCTTCTCCTGGACCCCTCAGAGTGGAAAGTGGCACTGGACCAGTGCTCAAAGGACTCCTTCCCCTCCCCTGTCCATGTCTCTTGGGTCCCTGTCAATGCCACTCCCTTGATAAGTGTCTCATCTGTCCACTCAGTATTTTCCCAATCTATTCACACGAACATACTACCTCTTCTAGTTATGATCTGAATTTTGGAATAATGCTTGATTAAAAACCCAAATGACTTCCCCATACTGAGTCCCTGTCTCAGGAGCAGGCTGGGCTTAACAGGCTCTTTGTCTTGCAGCTCGATGACTGCACGCTACAGCTGTCCCACAATGGCACCTACCTGGACTTGGAAGCCACCCTGGCAGAGCAACGGGATGAGTTAGAAGGCTTCCAGGATGACGTTGGGTAAGAACCACAGTGGTCCCTGCTGACTGGTCCTGACCTTCCAAGAAAGGGGGGTACATTGAGGCCTGAAAGTATTTTGGAGAAATCACCGTAGCTTTGACCTTCTCTGCATTCACATTCAGACAAAAAGAAGGGAGATGCAAATGACTCACCAGCAGTAACTACACACCCTTTTGCATTTTGAGTAACTCTTCTTGACAAGGCTACTCAGCGATAGGAAAATTTCTGGTATAGTTTAATTAAGCATATGGTACTTACGTTCTAAGTTTCCGTTTTTAAGCCAAATATAATTAAATTAATATTTTCCAGATTTTAGTGGATTGACAACTGTTTTAAACATTGTTTTTAATGATAACTTACTGGATATTTAGTTGTCTTGGCAGATGACAGAAATCATTTTATACTGTATCATCTTTTGAACTCATTACTGTGGAAAAAATAATTATTGATTATGTTAATTAACATCAAGTTACTTTTAGCCTACATCTAGAATGGCTTAATATTTCTGATTGCTGAATCTGAATAAAGCAATATACATAAAAAAAATCGAAGATGTGTACAGAAAGTAAAATCTCTATAGGAATATACCCCTACAATCAGCCATTCCTACATTTATTATATCACTGAAACAGCCTTCTGCTGAAGCCCCTGCTTCCTTTTCTACCCCTCATCTGTCTAGGGCCACGTGTATCTATTATTTTATCATCTTCCTCCGTAGAAAACGTCAGGGACTCCTGTTGCTTTCCAAATAATGCTCAGCTATCCTAATCTGGTGAACAGGAACCTCCCCATAAGTTGTTTTGATGTTATCTTGCTTGAGTTAAAAATATATTACAGCCAGATTAATATTATCTGAGAATGCTGATTTTTCATGAATGGCTCAAACAATGAGGAAAAATGGGAACCTTGTTATTGTGTTTCCTACCTTCTCTGCGGTTTACTGATGACTTCCAGGATTCCCCTGCTTTATCACCTGTCGCAATTTATGGTTCTTTCCCCCTTAATTGTCCTTCTTCTCTGCTGCTACAACTCTATTAGGTCAGAGCTGGACCCCTCTGAATAACAAGTGCCTAGCATCTTCTCAACATGTTATAGACACGTAGTGAATGTTGGTGATCGGTTGAATGGCAGGATCCCAGAATGGATTCCTGAATGTCATGACCATGATCACCAAGGAAACTGGGGTCCTTGGTAGGAACCAATAAGGTTCTCTGAGGATGCCCTTCCTGTCTCCTGAGAGGTTCCAAGGGCTGCATCAACAGCATGTGTGTGGAAAAAGACCCTGAAACTACCATAGGCTGCACACATGTGAGGGGTATCATGATTAAGTCACATTGGATTCTACTCATAATCATTTCTAATACTAATTTTGAAAATTAATATTATTAGACTGCTAAACTTGGGGAATTTCCGTTGCTATAGTTTTTACTAAGTGTTGACAACAACATCCCTTTATATAAGATGTCAGAATCCAGGCTGGATGACAGTCTGGATGACTTTGTGGCTCATTGATCCAACAGATCTCAGGAATGTTATGAATAGATCATTGTCAAGTTGAAGAATGTCAACTGTGGTGTTATGCTTAAAGACCATGTCCTGTTTGATTTTTTTTCTTTCTTATCGAACCTTGAATGATTGGAGATTGTGGCTTAGAAAAAAAGTGTTTATATTAGACAACAGTATCAAAAGTTAAGAGTTGGCAAGAAAAGAACCTTTATGGAGAACCTGCTATGCCAACCACTGTGCTAGGCACCTTATTCAGTGTATGTTCGTTTAATAGTTCATTCTCTTACCAGTCATGTGGTTGGATTTATTCATCTTCGTTTTTCATCTGAAATAACCGAGGGTCAGAAGTTGAATTACATGTACAGGGTGGCAGAGCCTGTGGGTGGTGGAGCCAGATTTGAACATAGGCGTGACCAATTCCCAAGTCTGTACAGGAACGCCTCATTTTATCGTGCCTTGCTTTATTGTGCTTCACAGATATTTGCCTTTTTTATAAATCGAAGGTAAGGCCCTCCCCCAGCAAAAAGATTATAACTCAGTTTATTGCAAGATTCTCTTTATTGTGGTGTCTGGAACCAAACTCACAATATCTCCCAGATATGCCTGTGCTCCTCCACCATCCCAGGAGCATCTGGGCAAAGGCACTTTAAGGTCCTACTCAGGATACACATTTGTACCTTTGGTGACATAAGATTGGTTAATTCAAGGACATCTTCAGTCCCAGGCTAAAACACTGGCTCTAGTTGAAATAGCACCCAACCACACTGCAAGGTGGCTCCAGGGAAGACACATTTGCTGCCACCATCTGGCTCTGACACTACAGCTTGCACTGTATTGGAAGGTCCTTCTCTGCCGTTTCTGAAGTGCCAGGTACTCTGCTGCAAGGTCACCGGAGTAGATCCTGGGATTACTTTCTCATTTTGTTTCCTTCTGAATCATCTGCTGGCCATGGGTCCACCTGGCAGGTGCAGCCTTGACCACATTTCTATACCTTAACAGCATGGGATGCTGAGGAAATGAATTACTGTGAGAAGGCAAGGCTTATAATATGGGCAATTGCAAATGGGAAGGTAGCCCAAAAGCTGTTGGGTAACTGCATATTTGACAGGTGTGCCCTAAACTCACTCCAGAGTGGGGTTTATGTCTTTGAGATGGTCTTCCTTTGTAGTGATCTACCTCTTGTCCTTTGGAATGCACTTGGGATGACACTCCTCTTTGTCTGGAAGAACATGAAGAAGCCACCTTTACTGATCTCTTGTGAGGAGGCCCCTGTGCCTGGCCGGACTGCAGAAGATATGCCAGAACAGTGCTGTCCTGGCATGGCCAGATTACTTTGGTTATCCTCAGGCCATTTACCACCACTGAGTGCTGGCAGTAAGTGGCAGTTTGCTGGGAGCTGCTGGAAGCAGCCTGCGGGCCGAGCCCTCCTACACAGATAGGAGGTGTCTGGGCACATTAGCAGCGTCACTTGCACTGAGCATCCCTCTGAGTTCCTCTCTTGGAACTGTGGCATTTGTCAAAGTCTGTGTGCTTGAGAACTTGTGTCTCTCATGAATGGAAAGTTAAAATGTAATTTCTTCCTAGTTAAGAATTGTGCTTGTAAGGCACAGAAAGGTCAAATGAAATATCACTTTTCTCTTGATTTCTTTGTGTAAATTATAGCAAAATATCTGCAAATATTCTGACCATCTAATGAAGGCATGTGGCAAGCTATGTGAGAATAGTAGTGTTTTTCGTGCAGTGTGTTCTGAGTAAATTTTCCTAGCTGGAGGAGTTTGTTTCTTTGTTCTTGTCCATTACCCTACTCTTTTATGCCAGGACTAAAAATTAACTCACTCCTTGTTTAGAATTATCACTCAAGCTATAGCTCATCAGAGAGGAGGAAAAAGACCTTCAAAAGTGGAAGGACAAAGCAATGGCTAGCACAATGGAGCCATGTCTGTTCACTAACTTTCAAGGCCTGGGAAATTAGCAGCAGAAACCGAAACCCCATAGCCTTTGGATTATTATTCCTGACCCTGCCATCGTGTGACCTTGGGCAAGCCACTTTACCTCTCATAGTTTATAAAATTTATGTATAAAATAAGGACAATATTAGCCAATCCCATTTCACTACCTGAATCAGCGGGGTCTCTGGCATCCAAGGAGAGCAGTGTAGCTTCTTAGTGGTTAGGGACCTGGGCTTTGCAGTTAGTCTCATGGCTGTGTGACCATGGGGATGTTACTTTACCTCTCTGAACCTTAGTTTCCTTGTAAGTGGGGATAAGATAATCATAATACTGCCTCCTTGGGTCGTTGTAAGGTAAAATATGATTATGTATCTAAAACATTAAGCTAGCTTCCGGCACATAATACATACTCAAAACGAGTAGCCTTTACTATAATTACAGTCAGAATTTGAGAAGACGATACACTGAAATGAAAATCACTGAATTTTTTAGAACTAGAGTGGTCTATGCAAGTCAAGCCCTCTGAGATCAGCTTTTTTTTTAGCTAAGAAAATCAAGGCCGGAGCCTTGCCCACGGGGCAGAACTGGGCCAGAGGCCCTCACCTTTTTGGCTCTGTACCTCCACTTCCTCTGAAAAGTAAACCAGTGCCAGCTGAGGTCCATAGGGAGCTGTCAGAGAAGGAGGGTTTCAAGGTTAGCCCTGAAGGGGAGGTGGAGAGGGCCATAGGTGGGAGCTTGGCAGAGCTAAGGGCCTGAGAAACACGGTACTTTACGATGTCGGGCGGCCCACGGCCGTGGTTGGACATAGTGTAAGCAACCCCAGGTGCTCCTGTGAGTAACTCAGGGCTCTCACTTTTCCTCAGCTTGACCCCAGAGGGTCAGCCCTGAAGACAACGCTGCTTCTGTCTTGGTTTCCTCATCTTCCACAAGGGCTGGTAAATACTCATTCCACTCCCACCCCGCTTCTATCCCACAGGGTTGCGTGTGGGTGGGAAAGTCAGATGAAATCCTGCGAAGTGTGGGTGGGGCAGAGCCTGGCAGTGTGAGGCTTGAGGCACAGAACGAAGGATGTGAGGTCAGGCAGGGGTGGGAAGAGCTGTAAGGAAACCCGTCTACAAGGCCTGCTTTGCAGTGGACATACTTCGAGGGATAAAAGTTTGCGGGGAGCTTTGGTTGGACTCTTAGACACCTAACTTCTCAGCCTACAGCTCATGAGCCCCAAGGATCCATATGTGTGGGTCCATGAACCCCTGAGGTTTCTGCAGTTTGTGGGTGTGCAGGGTTTTTGGGGGTGGAGAAGGGTTTCAACAGTCTTTCATCAGATTCCCCAAAAGTTCTTCGCATCCCAAAATGTCAAGTTTGAGGGGAGAAGGTTTTCCCTTCTCACTGAAACAAAAGTTAACCTCATCCATTCACATCTTTGTCTGGTTTTCTCTGCATCTAGACCTGGTAGAATGGAAAATCACCTAAAATACATTTTGAATCTAAATCTAAAAACCTATGGAACCTGAAAAACCAAACCAAACAACTCCCCTCCCCCGACAAGTTATAAGAGAGAATCTTGTTGGGATGAGGGTGGGAAGCAATGAAGAGTTCCCCGTCTTTTCCTCTTAAGCGATTATCTTCAGCTGGCGGTGCAGGTGTATTGTCTGAGGCTCTTCTGGCAAGTCAGTGAAGGTACTAAGGGCCTCCTGTCAGTGCTATTCAAGGCTCAAGGTGCAGACCACCAAGCCCTGAACCCTGGTCATGGTTGGGGAGAAAACTGGCCCTTTTAAACACAAGGTGCTGTCAGGGCGAATTCAGTACTGAGCTGAGCAGGGATCCCAGGGTCTCCTGCAGACCAGCTCTGAGCCAGTGCTGGGCCAGCTGCCTCTGAATACCTTGGGAGAAAGCTGTTTAAAAATTCTGGTTTCTAGGTACCTGCTTTAGGAGGTTCAGCATGGGTCTGAGAATCTCACCTTTTAAAAAGCTCTCCAGGTTGTTGGATGCTTGGTCAGGAACCTACAGCATAGATTTTCAATCTAGGAGAATATTGTAGCCCCCTGAGGAACTTTGAAAACTACCCTCACATGCCAGCCCCAGACCAGTGAAATCAGACCTTAGAGGTGGGCCTGGGCTATTTAAGGCCTCCATCGGGTTATTCCACTACGGGAGGAAGATGGTTCCTACAAGTGCTGTAGTGAGTCAGACAAGAGAGAACAAACTCTTGTGCTGAGTGGATAGTGGCATTTGAAAGGCCCTAAATACTTTCAAACTCCAGATTGTACAATGGGACAAAGATGGCAGCAGGTAGGAGTTGGGGAGCCCAGGTAGGCACTGGGCTTTACAGCATGGTTTGGAGTCAGAAGAGAACTGACCTGTAAAGAGAGAGCCGTCACGGAACTCCTCAAGTAAGGGGGACGGTGGGCTGAGTGGATGGAACTTTGAGCAGAGAGACTGCGGGCAGGTGTGGCCCACTGTGGAGGGGAGAGGGTCTGACCCTGGTGGCGAAGGTAAGCGGTTGAATTGGGGCTCACTCCAGTGGGAGAGGGAGAGGGAGCTGTGAATCTTAAGAGGTACTGGTTGGGTAGAGGGAAATGAGAAAATAAAATGGACAATGAAATCAGATGGATAGTGTACAGATGGTGGACTGCTTAAAGAAGTGGTGAGGTTATGGAGCGGGGGCAATTTGGAGTGGGAAGAAGAGGTTTATTCATGATAGACTGAGGTTAGGTCAAGCCACTTGCAAAGTAGGAGTTGGCCAGGTGAGAAATACTGGCTCGGGACCTTGGCGAGAAGCATCAAGGACCAGAGAGACTGGGGGTGAGCCCTTGGAGGAAGTTGTAACTCTAAAACTTTTCTAAAAAACAAAGTTTACCTTAAAAAAGTGGATGATTACAAGATACTCTTAGGAACCCAGGCTTATTTTATCTTTCTGCTCTGCCATCCTTAGGGTGGCTTTCATCTTCCATGCTTCGTCATAGGTACAATATGACTGCTCTCCCTCTAGCATCATATGAAGGCAAGGAGGCATGCATTGGTTTGGGTACATCTTCTCTGTGGTAACCAAGAGATTCCAAAATATTTCAGTTTAAAGAAGATAGAAGTTTATATCTTTCTTGTGTGAGAGTTCATATGTGTGCATTCTTCTTGGGACTTGTAGAACTACACTATCCTCAAAATGAGGATTCCGTCTGTGTTCAGAGTTGTTTTAGTTTTTCCTTTCTCATTGGCTTCCCAGCCACCAGGAAGAAGGAAATGAACAGAGGGAGTGCATGTCCATTCCTTGCGCCCATAGCTTTCACTCATGTGCCATTGGCTGGAACTTAGGTTCACACCACAAATCCGGGCCTGTGTCCAGTTAACCCTCTACCTCTGTTACTGCGGCTATACAGTAACAGGTCCCTGCCTGATATAGGAAGGGTGAAATCAAATGTTGGTGCCACAGGATTGGTGTCTTCTAAAGAGCTGGTCCAGAATCTCCACCTACAACTTTCACATGGCCACCTGTCGGGGCTAAGGAGACTGAAGAATTCAGTTTTCTGTGGGTACATTATCACCCCAGACAAAACTGAGTTCTCTTTACAAGACAAAATGGGAAAGTGGGTATTGAGTAGGTAACCAGTGGTATTTGCCTCAGCACAGAGAGAGAAAATTTCAAAGAAAAGGCAGTTGAGAACACCATTGCCACAGAGAAATCAAGTTGTGAGAGCACCAAGGCAAGGTCGGGGGGTAGTAAGAAGGAGATTTAGGGTGTTCTTGGGGAGAGAGGAAGCAGAAAAATAATAAAGTGGGCAGACAGAGATAGGTCAAGGAGAGAATGGGGCTGAGAAGGAGAGGCACTAGGATTCACTGGAGCTGGGAGTTGAGAATGGTTTGAACAAAAGCTTTTTTCTCATTAGGGGACACCTGAGGGTGAAAGTCTAAAACTATCAAACTCTTAGAAGAAGATAAGAATAAGTCTTTGTTTCTTAGATATGACACCAAAAGCATAGTACTACTACAGACAAGGAAGCTAAAGCTCAGAGAGGCTAAGTAACTCATCTAAAATCACACAGCTGACTTCAAAGTCTGTGCTTTTTGTCTCTAATGTTTACTAGGGGAGACTAGAATGTATCTGGAGATGAATGTAGTGGCAACTGGCTCTCTTGAACTTGGAACTTCTGAGTAAATTAATCTTAGCTAGTACTATTTTTTCACTTGCTGATGACTGGTTCAAATCCTTCTTCATCTCTTTATCCCTCAGGCAGAGCACTGGCTGAGTCTCACAGCTCTAGAAGCTTACTAGAAGGAAGATTATTCCTGAGGCAGCTGTTCAGGGGCTTCTAGCTTCTGATGCATATGTTTTCTACTCTTGATTGAAATCATAGTTTAGTTCTAGTTTGAGTGGAGGAATATTTGCGGGCATTGATTCTGCTGTTGGTTGTAAGAAAAAGCCATCGAGCTTTGAACTCTGTACCACTCAATAAATTATTGTATGCATTTGTTCTTACAGTCACAAACAGACTTTATATGTTATTCTTGTAAAAATATTCTCTCGTGAGACAGAAAGAACTGAAACACACGGGTTTCTGTGAGACTTACTTGGTTAAACCAGATTTCCTTCCCTGCCAAGGCCATTGATATTATTGCTGGAGAAACTTGAGTATTCTGAGAAACCAGGACGTTTTGGAAAATTTCTTCAGTGGCAGTACCACCATGTCCCTGGCATGCATGCCTTGGTTGGAGTATCCTTGAATTGAGTGTCTATTTTAGATAGTTCTCTTGTCACTCGGGTAGCACTGGCCTTGAATGTGGACACCCGATTGGCTGTGGCTAGTGTTCAAAGCCGGTGATGTTTCTCCAGCAGTGGCTGTGCTGATAGGGATGGAATCTGAGCCTCCCTGGGGAGTCCCAGGTCAAAGCAAACTGTTTCCCCCTTCTGGGTCACCCTGCTGCCAACAGGTGGATTTGGGAGAAGTGGCAGCTATGAAACTGTTAAAGTATGTCAATAATAGTGGGAAAAGGATCACTAAAGTGCCTACACTGAATCCACGTTGACAGCCTCTCACTGATTTCATTTTTGGAACATGGATGCTCCATGAAGGCAGATACCAAAGTTTGTGTTAGGATTCTCCAGAGAAATAGAACCAATGAGATATCTGTCTATCCATCTAGTCTAATATATCTAATCAATTTAATCCATCTGGTCTATCTAGAGAGAGATATTTCAAGTAATCAGCTTACTCCATTGTGGGAACCGGCAAATCTGAAATCTATAGAGTGGGCCAGCAGGCTGGAAATTCAGGTAAGAATTGATGTCCAATATCCGCAGGGCAGGCAGGATTTCTGTGTTGCTATTTTGAGGCAGAATGTACTTTGTGCACCTCATATAGCATACACTAGGCACCAGCGAAAGTGTGTAGAATGAGGGAATGAATGAAGGAACAACCGTCTGGAAGACACTGTGGGGAGGTGACAGGAGCATAGCGTAGGTTCTGGGTCAGACTACCTGGGTTGAGTCTGATTTCTGTCACTTTCTACCTATGTGTCTTCAGCTTTGTTGCTTAACCTTTCTGGGCTTCAATTCCATCATTTTAAAAATGGCAATAATGTTACCTATGTTATAGGAAGTTTGTAGGAATCAAAACTGTATAAAATACTTAGAACTTTGTCTGGCACATGATAAGCATTCCATCAATGTTAACAACTATTATGATTATTATTTTCTGAGCCCAAACTGACATAGTATCACGCTGGCAGCAGGGGAAGGTATACCCATGATTATTTAATTTTCCTCTGAAATTTTAGCATGAAATAGAAAACAAGGGCATATTTACTACAAAAGTGGGCATAAAATGATTATTTTAAAACAGATGATATGATTATTTCCCTAAAGGAAGCCAAAATCAGCCAAAAGATTTTTAGAGTCAAAAATAGCAGTGAGATGGCCATATATAAAAGAAATACATAAAAACAACCTTTCCCAATATGTCAGCATTAACCAATTAGGAAATATAGTGGTGGAGGGAGGGAAGTTATCAAATTTAAAGGGACCTTATGATGGATGTCTTCTGTACATTGATATTAGATATATATAAATAAAACATTGAGCTTCTTGTAATTCTTCTTGAATTCTTAGGATAAACCTGATTTAGTCCTGTTGTATTATTTTCATAATTTAGTTTGCCAATATTTTCTTAGATATTTGCATCTTAATTTTTTATGTGTCCTCTGTTAGATTTTAGAACCGAAGGTAAACAATGTCTCTAAAAAAGCAGAGACACTTTGTCTCCTTTGTAAGCCCTGGAGAATATTCTATCGTGAGGCAATTGTACTGCAAAGGGCAGGATGGTGCTGGTGACTGTGAAGTCAGACACTCCCCCAGCCATCTGACTTTATGTAGGTTACGTCATTCCTACAAGCTTTGCTTTCCTCGTCTGTAAAATGGGCACAGCAAAGGTACCCACATCAAAGTTTGGAGGAAGCAGGGATGGAGGAAGAGGGTTGGAGATGAAGGACACCTTCTATGGACCTGGCTGCCCTCGCCAGCACTTGTCTCCACCTTTGCCACCTCCCTCCTTTGCCAGCAACTTCTAGGATCTGGGGCCTCATTCCGGCAAGAGGCTTCCACAGCCCTCGGCTCCACACAGGTAACTCCACAGGGAGAACTTCTGCAAAGATTTCTCCCATCGTAGGATTTTGTGTATAGGGGCAGGGAATGCCGGAGGTAGAATACTGAAGCAGAGGAATTATGCATGATAAAACTTCTTAAGGTCTTTTTTGTTCTGTGGTCTCATAAATTCCCTTAGGGTTTAGCTTAACCAATGCAGTTGCCTGATTTCTCAATGCATAAGCACAGAAAACAATGGCACCTCCAGAATGGGGGGTCTGCCATGGCCTCCTTGGAAGGACTGGCCTAGTTTTCGTGCAGTTGCCTGGAATCCCAGAATGACCGCCCTACACACGCACTATGGGACCGGAGAATTCTGTGGGAAAACTTAAGTACTTCCTCGAAGTGCAACTTTGCAGTTGTTTGAAGATAAAAGTAGGGGCCCCTTTGAACATCTCCAGAACTTGAGGTATTCTAAAAATATTTTCCCTGGCCATTCCATGCTTCCCTACTCCAGGCATCTAATGCATGTACTTTGCCTACCATTCATTTGGTATTTATTATTGACTCATAACCACTGATAACAGGAGTTGCAGGCAATGCTCCATCCAGCGTTGAGGACTTCAGGTTTGCTCCTTCTGATAGTTAAAATCTGGCCACTGCCAGAGGTTCTGCAGTTTCTGCTCCCAGCTCTGGGGGAGGCTACGCACCTGATGGTGGTTGCCCCCCACCCCAGGACTCCTTTCCTGGCAGTTCACACAGGCCATTCAATACTTGAGTCCAGTGCACCTAAATGAAACTGAAACTTTCTGCCTAGTATGATCACAAGAATTGAGTGTTAATATCAGAATTGTTGACAGAGAAGATTTTATTGTGTGTGTGTGTGTGTGTAAGAGAGAAAACTTCGAAGAAGTCTGTGTTTATAGGAATCTCAAACTTGTCTTCTGAAGATCGATCAAGTGTTGTGTATTTGTTGTAAACTCAAGACTAGTGCTTTGCACATAGTCAATGTAAAGTAATCAAATAAACAAAAAGGAGGGTCTCGGGATTTGAAGCAACTGAATGCAGGTTCTCTACCTATAAGCAGCTGCTGAACTGGAGGCTACTGCAAGCTTTTGTAGAACTATGCATCTGGTTTTCCTTTCTCCATTAAAAGAAAAAAAACCCACAAAACATCCCATTTTCAAACCATACTTTCCCTTTTTATCTGGTCTCAAGAATAAAAAATATAATTGTTTCACTGATTACGATGAATTCATAATCACAGTGTTAACAGTGTGCCCTGGTGTGATATATGTTCTCTTCCCCTCCAGGAAGCAGGAAAGCACTGCCAGGCTCTGTTATAAATAAGGCCCTGATGGGCAGAGATGGGTGGCCAGAAAAATGATGGCTGGCCACTGAGAGGCCCAGCGGGTTACCTGCTGCCATGCTGGTTGCTGGCACATTTTACCTTTGTCCACTGGTTTCTCCCTTTCTCCAAATATCAAAGCCTTTGTTACCCCCAGGTAACCAGGACTCATGTTTTTTCCCCATTTATCATCTTCTCTGTCAACTGCTCTATGCTTTAGTCCTTCTTTGCGTAAAGTGGGATGAGCCCTAGTAGGAACAGAACTGGGGAGAAAGCCATCTTCTTTTCTTCTTCATAAGAAATGAAGTGAGAAGGAAGTAAAGGTGAGGCAAGGTGTGGTGTAAATTGGTATTCCTAGTAACAAGTAGCCTATAAGTTCTTTGGTGGACTTCCATCTTCCTGTTAAAGATAAATGCCCTGCAGTGTTGGATCAATGTACATAGCAAAGCAGCTCTTTCTGATTCCCCCCACTATGTGTGCCCTTCTCCTATATCCAGAAAAATGTAAAAATAGCCATGGGAATGATCAAGCAGATTTGTGTTGTTACATTCCAGGGATTTCACTTTATGGGCACAGATTTAAAAATTTTCCCAACATGGTCAAGCATGAGTACATGCAAACTCTGTAGATGGAATGGGTTGACTGGGTTTGGCAATAAAATGCGTGTGTCAATCCAACAGAATCAAACTTTATTTTATTTTCCATAAAGCCCTGTAACGTCACATTATTTCAGGGTAGATTCTGGTTCTGTTTAGGTCTCTGTCTAGCCTCTTTCAGGTGGGTGTGTCAGAACCTTCAAGCTGATTAACAGTGTCTAGGCATCTTCTCACTGACTCTTCTGATGCCCATGCATGTTTGTCTCCTGTTTTCTCTCCATTAGGCGGGGTAAGAAGCACAGCATCATCTTAAGGACACAGCTGTCTGTGAGGGTCCATGCCTGCATCGGTGAGTGACATCTGCACGGGGTGCTTGCCATCTGCCCTCAGTGATTAAATTAGGATGAGAAATGCCACTCATGGGAATAGTGCTCACTATTACGCTATCTACTTAGGTTAACCCTTACCACTGAATCGTTAAGAGTGTTTTTGAAGCAGTTTCTAGCAATTGTTTTTGAAGCCCTGTTTTACCTAACTTCCTTTGTTGTTTGTTTACTGAATAGAGCTGGAGGTAAGACAGATTTCTGATGAGGTTCTTTTTGGCAATGCTAGGAGGGATGAGGTTCTTCTGGGGGCTGTGCCAATGTGAATCTCCAGCCGTCGAAGTGACCTCCATGTGCTTGCTGGTAGCTCTTTGAAGCTCCCTGGGGGGAAGTGGGCCCTGAAGCTCTGGTTCTGATCAGGTGGTATCTCAGGTCAGTGCCGATTCAGAATGGCTTGCCTGCCATCACTCAGGAATCCCACTGGGGCCATTCCTGCAGCCACTGATTTTTCCTGGACCCACTCGTTTCCGTACCTATACACTTGGGTTGAATGGCAATGAAAACAATTATTTATGCTAAGTTGACAATCTCTATGTGAGGCGTTTCTAAAACTGGCTTGGTGTCCTCCTGGCATTGGGCCACATTGAGGCAGGTATATAATTTAAGAATAAAAAAGGAACTAAATTTTTATTTTATGCATCGAAGTTTTTCATATCTGAATAATTTTTCTTTTACTTAATATACATCGTGGTCTTAATTCAGGTCTCTAATTAGGAGAGCATAAGTCATCCTGTTGAGGCCCCATCTGCACCTGGAGTGTGGTGTGCATGGGTGGAATGGAAGGAATGATTTCTGGTCCTTCCTCCTTCCTTCATCCCTGCTGGAGACCCAGGGATGGGGCCGAGGGAGCAGCCGGACATAGAGGGAAATTTTACTTAGTTTGGTGTTAAGTGTGGTGAGGCTGCAAGTGTCTTGAGTGACAACCTTTGTCTGACTCTGTGGCCAGTGAATAGTTGTGTAGCAGACTCATAAACCTCAGGGGTTGGAGGGTCAAGGTGGCAGGAGGGTTTGTAATCTTGCTGGAAACAAAATAAGATCTGTAGGAACTTCAGTAAGAGTTGACCATTTGCTTCTCAACTATCTGTAGCACTGAGTGACCATATGACATGTATGGTTACTTGATTGTATTTAATCAGCTTTTTTAATTTTCCAGTTATTTCATATGTATAAATCACGTCTACTTGAAGAAAAGGCCTGTGACCTGTTTTGGATAAACTCTCCCCAGTCTTGGATCTAGAACAAATTCAGGCACATAATTTGTGCTAAATACTGTTGAAGTTCAATACTGGTTGAAATATATAGCTCATAACCGTAGAGATTTGGGATAGGATTATGAGTTGGTATTTCCCCAGAATAGTAAGGCAGTGGAAAGCAGATTTACACTAAAATGGGCTAGATCAAAATCCTAATGAGCTAACTAACTCCTTTTAAGAAAATTCACTCTTTTGCAATATGTGCTTAAATATTCAGCATAGGATTTTTTCTAATTAACTACCTTGTTATTGACTCACTGCATTAATTAATGTATTCTGTCATCCCACGTAATCCGCGTAAAACCATATCTCATCCCCATGGCACACTGAGCACCTCCAGCCTGTCCAGCCCACTCTCTCCCAGAGCACGCATGACTTCCTGCTCGAGGTGGTGAACTGGGTACTTACAGGATCAGTGTGTTTGTTCCCAAACCTCCTTATACCAATTGTACTTGTTATTGGAATTTTGTCATTTAATAAAATGGTACATGAATATTTTATAACCTGTTTAAATGTGAGTATAAAAAGTCACTGCTTTGAAAATTCATTGACTAGTTTGGAAAAGATTCAAAATTAGTACAGTAGCCTTTCCATTAACATAAGTGGGTTGTGACAACTATAAAAGGTAGAGACATATAAAGTATAGAAGGACTCTAGTCTTCACAAGGATCTTCATTCTTGCTTGACTTTAAAGAAATTGAGATTGGAAATTATAGAGCATGTTATTGGAGCGGTTCAGAAAAGAAAGTCCACATAGAATTTCAGGCCGTAGATTTTTAGTCAAGGGAAGGTCATGGCCCAAAAGGGTGTGAAGGGTGTCTCCTTACGTGCTATAAACAGGATGACCAACTGTGCCACACCACAGGCAAACCAAGATGGCCAGTCACCATAGCTGCAAGTTCAAGTAAAGTTTTAAGGTATATATAATTTTAAAGGATTTTCTGCCTTAATCAGTTTTCACCACTAATTTGGCCTGAGTATGTCAGATGAGGATTTGATTGTAGAAATTAACATCTGTACCTGAGAAGGAAAGTTTTCCTTTTGTCTTAAAAAACCCTCTTTCTCATTCCATTTCCTATTATTGGCAAGATCTGGAAAAGATTTATTATAGTAGCACTATATATTATCCTTTGGTTATGTATAGAAAATGGAATGCGTGTATCATGTGTATGAAGTACCAACCCCCATTGTGACATATTCTTTCCTTTTCCAAATGGCAATATTAGATGAGATTTCTTTGAGATGAAAAAAAAAGAAACCAAGCCCGACATGATCTTCTGTCAAAATGACAAAGGAAAACACGACGGGGTAGGGGAGCCTTTTCACATCAGTTGTTTGAATCCTCGTTTCTTCTCAAGATTATTTTTCCTCTTTGCAATACAATAAATAGTTGAGTTATTACAGGAGTTGGACATGGCTGCTGTCTAAGGCCAAGCACCATATGCAGCTCCCCCAACGATCTTCCTTCTCACTGCACGGTTGGCTGGAAGGATCCCGGATCATCTTTGGCTCATGGGTTTAAAAATGCTATCACTCTACATTCCCTTCTCCTTCATTCCTGTTTTTATTAAGTACAAGAATGTTTAGAATCCAGGGCTGCATGTTGACGAATTGGAGGTGACGTGCCTTTGGAATTCTCCGGTGTTAACTTTGGAACTCCGTACCCATTGGGATGAGAGTGGAGTGGAGCCTTCATGGTTAGCAACTGAGCGAACCTCCTGAAAAATGAAGGCCACAGGGGCGCTGCTTTGATGGTCACAGTCAGCAGCTGAGACAGGTCTCTTCTGATAGCACAGCAGTTCTGAAGCATTTGGCAGGAAGTTGGAATGAGCTTTTGGTACAGAGCGAGGCCCCCAAGCTTTTTGTACCTCTGTGCTTCTCTCCACTGTAATTTTCATTTCTTTGCATGTTTTTAGTATGACCACTTGGTGTAACATATTGTAGCAAACAATGCATGACTTGTCTTCTTAATCTAGCTTCAGTTGCTCAAAAAATGATGGTCATATTATGGGCATGAAGTGACAGATATGAATAAAATAATCTATGATAGGCATGAGAAGTCTGCATTTTATGAGGTTAGCTAGAGAAAATAAATTTTTTGGTTTCTGCAAATGATCCTATTTCCAGACACCAGAAAAATGTTTGTAGGGCCAACTGGCTCTGATGACTAAATCTCACCATGAAGAGAAAAGGAGCAGAAGAATTATGGAGTGAGAAATGGAACCGAGGATTTCAAAAACACAAGATTTGAAGTCATCAGCATCTTTAAGTTAACATATGAGTGTTTTCTACTGGCTGACTTTGAAGGCATTGCGTTTGGCTTGAAACTTTTGCTTCCATTTTTTGAAGCAGACTCTATTTTCCCATTAAGAAAACAAATCATGTCAATTGATTGTCTGAGACTGACACTACCAAGTATCCAGTATTAGTTAAAAAAAAAAAAAGAATAAAAATTGGCTGAAGATTCCAAAGTGTCATTTATGCTTGTAGTTGTGAAGGATAACCTGGCACAAAGGGTCTTTGGAGAAATGTTCTCCAAACCTATGAGATGAGGAGGTCTGCTCATGAAGATAGAGATGAGGTAAGCAGAAGCTGGCAAGGTGGTTGAAGTGACTAATCTCTTCATAAGATTAGTCTCATTGATCATTAAAGGTCAAATCACAGGGATCAGGATGACTTTAAAAGGCAAGAAAACAATATAGGAGAAGGCTCTTCATCCATCGATGTAGACCAGTAGTCAATTTGCAGCAGCAGAAATGTCAATAGAATGAGGCATGAACATGTCATTTGCAAAGCATTTTCTTCTCGAGAGCTAAGTCATGCAGCTGTGTTCTTTGCATTGTACTGTTATAGCAGAGGTGAATGACCAATAGTGGAGCATTTCTTCAAGAAGAACCTTCTAGTGCAGGAATGACCGAGGGGATTCATCTCACGTGCTAGCTGACCTAGAGGTGGTGGTTCCCTGGGGCACAGTGTTGAGAAGGATCCCAAGGCCATGTGCAATCTTAATAGGAAAGGGTCCTGTATCACTACTGACTTTCATTGGTGGTAATGGAGGTTGTGTGTTCTGTATGGTGTGATGACAGCTCAGGACCTTGGGGTGAGGTACAGATTCTGTCCAATGTGTGAACCCACTGTAGCTACAGTGCAGAGGGCTGTAGGCTTCTATATTTGGAGGGTGGGAGTAGAGCTATAATCTATGACCCTGACCCCCTCCTTTGTTCCCCAATTACTGTCTCGGGTTCTGCCTTTCTTCCTAAACCTGTGACTGTGAGCATGGCCTCTCTGTGCCCCCTTGCTGAACTTTCTGACTGAGCTGAGTACTGCTCCCCAACCCTCTGAGTATCTCTTCTCTCTACACTCCCTGTGAGCTGCTTTTGTGTGGCCGAGCCCTCCTGGCTCTGCAGGGGGTCTCCCCTCCAGCTTCCTTGGCTGATGTTATACTTGCCCCTCAAGTGGGTTACTGAGTGACACTGGACTTTGGAGCATTAACTGGATTCCAGTGTGGTCCTTACTGCCTTTTGACTATTTGGAATTTTCATTAAAACTAGGGATTTCCTTCTAGAAATAGCAAAATGCCTTTTTGACACTCTTGGGTTCAATAGCACCTGGTGAAAATTTCACATTAGCTAATACACTGTGGGTGCTGAGACACCTGAGGCCTGTGTAGTGATGTGTGTCACCTTGGGTATCCAGCCCCTCTGGGCACTGTGGGGGCACACAGGTGCTGCTGGCCTTCTTGTCAGAGGTGGCAGCCTCTTCACACAGGTATCCACTGTGTGACTGCAGAAGCAGTAAAACAGGCTGTTCTCTGACCAGGAGACTCTCCGCCCCCAGCCATACTTTCCTCTCTTGGCCCCGCTGTCCTGCTTTCTCTGACTCAGGCCTTACTCAGGCTTTTTGCATTCCCACAGGAAGCTGCTTCTGCTCCTGTCCTGCCACTGCAGTGTTGGGTAGGGGGTTGGGGTTTCCTCCTGTCCCCTCCCTGAACATCACCGAGGCCAAGCTCACAGCATTTAGGATCTCTTTTTGCCCTGTCCCTGGATGTCACAGTGGCCAAGCTCACAGCATCCTGGCCACACTCTTCCCTAGCGGTGTTACGTGCAGTGTGTCACATTCCCTATTTTCTGACATCGAGATCTACTGGTTCTCCAGAAGTCCTAAAGCCCATCCCCTGCCCCACCATCTCCTGCAGAGTCCCCTGAGTGACCAACTATAGCCTGGGCACACAATGACCTTGGGTTTGAAATCCTGAGTCTCTCTTTACAGCCAGAGACTTCTGGTGCTTTCATTTTTAAAAACCTACTCCCTTTTACACCCCATCAAGTCCATGACCCATTTTTGCCCAGGGTTCTGTTCTTTAGGTAAAAACAAGCTCTGTGGGTTAATCAGATAAACACCTCCCACCATCTGTTTCCTATTAACCTGCCTTCACTCCCAGGAGGCAGAACCGACAGAATATCCACATTGGGTCTGGGCTAGGGGAGGTCAGCCTGTCAGCTCCTCTCCACTCTATGTGGGTGGCTATGTCTAAGATGCCTTATCAAACAGTGATTGATAGATATGCCGCCCCCCAAAAAGGAAGACAGAAAGGATATGAGAAGGATATAAAACATATCACCAGGTTTGTAAAAATGCATGAGGGTCTAGTGTTTAAGTGCCAGTGACTGTTCAGTTCTGTCACATATCCATCCACAGATGCTAAAATCTTGGCGTATATAGGTCAGGAATGATTTCTCACCCAAAGTGAAAAGAGCAACTAGAGAATGAATTTAAACAATGGACCCACCATCTATAGATATGCAGGTGAACAAAACTATGAGGGTGGATAAAGAAATGGAGACACACAGATATGAGAGAGAGTTAGCATGAGAACCTTCCGGATACAGCTGGAAACTCAGATCAGCCTGGAGAATTAAAAGGTATGAAGAAAGGAAATATGAATATGAGCAAATGTGAATTGAACTGTAGAAAAGAAAAGCAGGTATATTGGTGGGGGGGTCTCATATTTTTATTCTTATTCCCTGCCTTTTATTTTATTTAAATTATTCATTGCCTCTTTAGGACTTTACCTTTCACCTCAAGGATCTCTAGATGTTGGATGATAGAGTATGAGCATTATGTTGGAACTATCATCCATGTGTTTGCTTTACAATGGCCTAATAATAATTGTTTATATCCTTAACAAAGAATGGGAAATTCTGGCAAAAAAAATGGCAATAGAGAATGTATAGTGGTGGGGACACCTGTAGCAGATGTCACAAGACTAGTTTAGAGCAGTGGTGGCGGTTAGACTCTGAAGTTGCTGTCCAGAAAACAACCCTAGCAAGGAAACCACCGCGCTTTCGAACGATTTCTGCTAGAGAGTCTACAGATGCTTCCCCTTCAGGTCTTAGGTGCTTGCGGGGTATAGTGAAAGCCCTAGTGATCGCTCTCTGCACCTGTGGCTACCACCAGGAAGAGACAACTTCATTTTTTGTCACCGACTAATCAAAGTTTATGTTGGGAAACAAAATGCTTTGTCTTGCTACTAGAAATTCTGATCTCTTGAGGGCGTGGGAGCTGACAAGGGGGATGGCTGGCTGGCTGGCAGATGTCTTGCTGAGTGGAGGTTCTTCAAGGATGAAGTATGCACCCATGTGTTTTTTGGGTATTACTGAGGGACTTGGAAAGGGTTTCTGGCGAGGGAGTTTCTTTGGGTGTTTCGCTGATTTCTGTTGTTGGAAACACCTAATGAGAAGTATTGTAACTTGGGGGAAAAACACATGGAAAGCATTAGTAGTTCAGCAAAATATGCAACCAGTTCAAGATTTAATTCAAGAAAAAAAGGTGTTGGGGAATTGTTACTAGTGCTATTATTCTAGTATTCAGATATTAGAATAATAGCAACAGATTAGCAAAGGAGAAAATGAAAAAGGTTAGCATAAGTGAAATCTTGTTAGTATGATAATAATAATAATAATAAAAGACTTATCTGCATCCGAGTAACTGGATTGTGATCACGTGGGCGGGAAGAGGATCCATTTTAGGGATTCAGGGAAATCTTTGTGGGACACAGTATAGTGTTAGGCACATAGTCGATACTTCAGTCATTTCTTAGCCCTTTAAAAAACCTCCACTTTAGATTCAATGGTCAACTTAATAACACCTTTAAAATTAGGTAATGTATCTACAAGTATTTCAAAAGTTGTAAAAATGCTACAAAGGTGATTAATTTGAGAGGAACTCTACTAAGAAACTAAAAAAGAAGTCCCGTTTGTTTACCTTGGCCACTTAGAAAAAGCCGCGTGAACCACGTTCACTGAATGACTCACCTTTGCAGTTTTGTCTCCTCCATGGTCTCAGGGATGTTCCCTCACTATCCTTCCTGAGTCACCAGAGGGACAGAAAGGTGAGGCCTCCAGGTGATGGGCGTTTTCTCAAGGCCACATGCCTGGAAGGTGGTGGGACTAAGGCTTGGATCTCTTGTTCCCTGACTAGTGTTCTTCGCACTGGTCTGATTCTCCTTTTAGGCCATTTTATATAGTCTTCAGTCCTAGATATGTGATCGCAGAGACCAACATAGCCCTTCTGGTTTGAAGAGTCTGAGAAATGCTGCCAAAACACCTAAATAAATGCCTTTTGAAATATTTTCCCTAAGGAAAGTTTCACCAGGCTTCAAAGGATGGTTTTCCAGCTGAGTTCTTGTGTGGTCCACAGATTACCTTGGGGCAGGTGTCCCCAAGCCCCAGGCCATGGACTGGTGGAGGTAAGCTGCGGGTGAGCAAGCGAAGCTTCACCTGTATCTGCAGCCGCTTCTCAGCACTATCATCACCACCTCAGCTCCACCTCAGATCATCAGGCACTAGATTCTCATAGGAGCACTGGTCTCTGGTGCCAAAAAGTTAAGGATTGCTGACTTAGGGGAAAGTAAATCAACCGAGAAAAATGGATTTCACCCTTTAAGAGCTGACTATGTTCAGTGGTTAAAAGCCCTTCTTCCCAGCCAGGCTTCTGACTCCAATAGGTAGAACTGGAACTTCCACATTTCTGCCAGGCTTCCGTCCATACCCGCTGGACACACGGCCTCTCATTTTGGGCTTCGTATTGGGATGTCCCTGGAAACAGAGGCTCTTAAGTGATGAAAACTGCACGCTGTTGCTTCTAGCTTTAGGAGCTGCCCAAGAAGAACAGAAAGGTTTGGGGCTGGAGGCTGCAAGTCCTCCTGCTCCTGGTTAGGAGGTCTGGTTCTCACCTGGGAAGACCTGTGAGGTAGGGATTCTGTGTCAGGTGGCAGCTAGATCTTGAGCATTTGAAGGTGGACTGTTTTATGCCCTGTACAGCACAGTTTCTGGCCCACAGAAGGAGACCCCATATTATTTGTTGATTAAAGAAAGCTGCTAAAAGGGTCATGGTACTGATGAGTGTTTAATTTGTTTACTTCAGAAATAAATTTCTTTGGTATTTTTCTCAGAAAGGAGAAGAAAAGGCAGTAAATAGAAAGTGAAGTAAATGGAAAGTAACAAAGTTGTAGAGGTGGGCAGGATGTCATTTTCAAGAATGTTTCCAGGATGGACGGTTCTCCGTTCTTGGTTTTGTGTGACTCTGGAACTGTACTGTCTGTAAGTGTTCGTGGCCTGGGTGGCCTGTGCATGTGCTGGGCAGAGTGATGTGAGTGGGGACTGGGGGACGATTTGCTGCTCCAACCCTGGACAATCTGGGGCCTCTGCGGAGCTGTGAGCATAAATCTTGGTCCTGAGGTTAGAGGTAAGATGGTGGTGATTTGGGCTAATGACCTGATATAAGACTGCTTTGCGAGACAGTGCCAGCTTCCCTGTGTTTGGGGAATGGGGTGGGATTCTCTTGTCCCCATCATTGTTCCCTAATCGCGTTCTCTGGAAGGGTCTGCTGAAAAGGAGAATAATAAAGCTCCTGAGCACATGGTCTCAGGCATTAAACGAAACAGTTAAATGCTAAATGCGTGAAGAGTCAGGTAAATACCATAACACAACATAACACCAAATGCTAGTTACATTGTATGATAATTTTAAACTTGAATAATTATGCTCCGAGGACTATAAATGTGGACAGATATTCTGTATGAGTTGATATTTACAAAATGCTCCAATAGATAAGCTGTTCAAATTGCACCTAAAAATACAATCTGTATGTTTGTTTTACCTACAACAGTCACACTAGCAATGGTAAACTATATTACTACACATATAATAGTAATTTTGCCAGATGACATGGTATCTGGAGGATTTTTAATAACTTATTTGGCTCAGGGTACCATAAGAGCTGTCCATGACATCATGCATTGGCCTCTTTTCTGCCTCATCTCCCTCAGTGAGCTGGGCATGGGGCCTGTATCTTGGGGTTGGTGAGGGTGACATGGGCAGCCAAAGATGGGCTGACCAGGCACTTGTTCCCTTCACCAGGCATTGGCTCCATGGCCTCACAGGCCACCAAGAAGCAATGGAGAGTGCCATGGAGCACTTTGCACTTCATCAGAAAGCCATAAAAAAACAATTACCAGCCCATTAGGGACTTTGTAAAGGATAGCTCCACAAAGCTGTCTTGGCTAGGAATTGCCATGGCCACCGGGAGTCACTGATATGATTTGTACTGTGGATATTCTATGATAGAAGCCAGTAGAATCTAGAAGAGAGATGTGTCCATTGAGATGGCTTCCCAGAATGCCTGGAACAGCTCAGGCCAGGCTTCTCAAGGGCGGGACTGCTGGTCCATCACCTACTTCACATGGTGATCCTCAGAGGACAGTTTGATCTTGAGGTTCTAGTTGCAGTCAGCTGCCTCTCTTGGCCTGTCTTCCAGGATTTGGGGCTCAGTCTTTCTGGGGTCTGACTTGAGGCCTGGTATCAGGATCCTTAGGGGGCTCCAGTCTATGATGTCTGGCTCAGGGAAGGCCTGGAGATGTGGGATCCTGAGCCCAGCACCCCAGTCCTGGGTGTGGCAGAAGACCTCAACTGGGCCTTGTGGGAAGGACTTGTGATGTCACCTCCAAATGAAGTAGATTCTAAGATGAAATATTTAAAACACATCAGTTTTTTAAAAATAATCTTCCTCTGACATGTCTTCATTTTTCTTAAATAAATAGCTTAGAAGGCAAAATAAATTAAAATTTAAAAATTTAAAAGCAGGAGAGGTCCTCCAGAGAGGTCCCGCTGAGGTCTGGACTGTATCTAAGGGTGTTGGTCCCTCTTCTGGGGTGTCCTAGTTGAGGGGAGATGGTGGGTGAGGGAGGAGCAGAGGGAGGCAGGATTCTAATTCCAGAACCAGTGTTGTCAGGCAGGGAGACCTGGGACATGACGCTGACTTTTCCAAAAGTGAGGACCCTCACGCTTCCCTTATGAGCTGCTGAAAGTTCTGGTAGCCGTGAGGCTGTCTTCGGTTGAGAACCTGGTACCTGGCAGTCCTGTAGGATTTTCATGAACGTGGGCTTCATTGCTGCTACTGTCAAAATTCAAGTGTCTTAACAGAGACTCAGGGACATGGACAATGGACTAGTGGTTACCAGAGGGTAGGGGGAAGGGGAGGAGAGGAGAGGTAGATAGGGTAAAGGGGCAACAAATACAGGGGGGTAGGGGAAGGGTGAAGTGGATAAAGGGGATCAAATATATGGTAGATGAAGGAAACTGGATTTTGGGTGGTAATCACACAATAGAATATCTAGATGTCAAATTATATTGTACACCTGAAAATTACATAATTAACCAAAGTTACCCAAAGTTATCTTTTTTTTAATTAAGTTTAAAAAAACTTAGATTCAAGGGTCTTGTGAGTGAGCTTGTAAACATCACTATCATTTACGTTACTATAATGTGAGAAATGTCCAGATTTATACAACTGTCTTAGAAAATAACTCATCACCATTTATTAAATGCTTACTGGATGCAACCACTGTGTTAAGTGCTGTAAAGGAAACAAATAGTCATATAAGTAAATGCAGTACAAATACGAAGCAGTTCCATTCATTCTCATGAGTCTAACTAGAAGCTGCGTGCCAACTCTTCCCTGAGTTCTGAATCTGTCATTGAGATATGTGCTGTGTCCACTGGATACCTGAATTTCAGCCCACAGCCGTCTCCCATCCCCTTGCTGCCCACCCACTTCTCATGCCTCCTAGTGCTTTTAGCACTGTACACCGATCATTCCCTCTTGCTTCTCCAGTTGTGTGTGAGAGCTCTGTGTCCTGTTTCCCAGCGACACTGTGTGACCCTTAAGGGCTAGGATGGGAGGGGTAAAGGGGCTTGGAAGGAGAAAGGAGTCTGGCGTTTCTAGGAACCAATCATAGAACTGCACTGAGCCTCAATTTCCCCACCTGAACTTGGGGACAAAGTTTCTTTAAAAATCAGAGATTTCTCTATGTACATTTAAAAATTTTTGTTTGTTTGTTTCTTTAAGGGTCTGGTTATGTTGGGCTTTCTCTCGAATCTTTTGTCTTTTCGTTGTATTTTTCTCCAAGGATATTTGCTCATAAAATTTATTTTTCTCCTTCTGATTCTGTAGTGTTCCATGTCTTTCTGACTTTGCCCTGATTCTTTATTAAATTGAACTGGATGTCAGGCCCAAGCTAAGCCGAGAAAACAGAAAAAAAACCCTGGAGCCTCACGTGACTCCTCAACTCTGTTGTTTCTTAGAAACAGAAAATGGACAGAATGTGTTCCTGGGACTGTACTCACCCCCATGAGCAGGCCCGGACATCAGAGCGGGGCGGGCACCCTTCCTTCCTGCCTGCTCCTGCAAGCTGTGTTTCTTTTTTCCCACTTCTTTATCCTTTAGGAGAGCAATACTCCCAAACCCAAGAATTGACGAATTTACCTCCTTATTTCAAAATGAACTTATATAATTACTGGTTGTTGGCCTTTGTTGGCCTTTCCTGGAGCATTGATTTTTTTTTTCTTTTTCAATTAGAGTGTCATACAATATTATATTAGTTTCAAGTATACAACATAGTACAAGACATTTGTATAACTTGCAAAGTGAACCCCCCGGCAAGTCTGGTACCCATCTGACACCATGCAGTTATTACAATATTATTGACTATGTTCTCTCTGCTGTACTTTACATCCCCATGACTATCCTGGAGCATCCATTTTTAAAATGTGGTCCCTGTATGCACAGACCTATGACGATGTGGCATAGATTTCCATTTTCCTCTGATACAGGTACACCTCAGGGGAACCTTTATGTCCCACTCTTCCTATTCTCAGAGAGCAGGGAATTCTCCTCAGCTCCCCAAGAGGACACCGTGGCTTCCCCTGCTCCTCCTTCAGTTTTGCCCAGGGAAAGATGGGTGGATTTGGGAGAAGACAGGGAGCAAGTGAGGCTCAGGCTTTTCCGCTTTTTGGAATGTCCTATTCTGAGGACTCTCAAGGTCTTTGTTTGGCCATGGGCGAGCAGCCTGCCCCTGTGTGGGGCCAGTGGTCATGCCCTGAGCTGCTAGGAAGCCCCTCTGGCCACGGATGCAAAGCCAGTTCTCTCATGAGCTGCATTGGTGGTAAGGAACCATCGGTCTGCCTGGCACGCCTCTTCTCCCATGCTTCTGAGCTCAGGAATGAAAGATCACAGTGTTATCTGTGGACCCCTGAAGCCTCATAGAGAGGTTCTCTTTACTCTTGGCTCAGGAGTTGGGGAGGTGGGGCCTTTGATTCTAACTGTTCTCCCGGAAGGCGTGAAGCTGCATCGTCAAGCAGCTTAGAGAGATAAGCTGTGTACACAGCAGAAGGGGGTGACGTGTGCAGAGGGGTATGACAGGCAGCTGCTCCTGCCTTTCTTCTCTCTGCAGTGATTCCAGCTTGGAGCAGCGTGGCTGTGCCAGGCTAAATTAAAACTGGAAGTGCCCAGAGCTTTGTTCTTTTTAAGGCTAGAGTATTTGAGGTTAAAGAGAGGGAGTGAGTCTAAAATAAAATGTGACTGTGTTGGGGTGTGCAGCCAGATGCCCTCTTTGGGCTCACTGTCCTAGAGGAGGAGATTGTGCCTGTCCCAGTGCTGGGGTTCTGCTCCGACATGCATGATGGCCACTGTGCTGAGTTCTATTTTGATTTTCTGGGAGTACACCCTATACCTTGATATTTTCAGTAAACACTTGTTTGGATAACATAACAAAAGCAATTTAGGGCATCATACTCCACCCTCTGTTGCTTGCTGTATCAAGATGCGAACAAGACACAGTTTTGAGATGAGTGCATTTGTAGCAAATTTGCTTTAGAAAAGTTCTGATATGAGTGATGTAAGAGAGGACACACATTTATCAACGATGGTAGTTCTATTATCTCTGACATGACTCTATACTCAGAGCATTCTGAGGGGGAAGTAGGAAGTTATTGAACTATCAGACTCCAGGACCAGGAGTAATCATGCAATAGAATTTATGGAAGGACCGATTGCAAAATTTGGGGGAATATAATGACTGTACCGCATGGATCAATAACATGTAATTCATTCATGAAACCAGCTTGGAAAGATCACGAGTTCACCTACATGGATAGGAAATGACACTGCCTTTCTTTCCTATCACTCTTGAAAGGTGGTCCATGAATATTCACTAGATTGTTGCCTATGCATTGGGAAATTAGGATTGGAGGGCGGAGAGCCGACAACTTGAACTGTAGTCATAAGTCAGGATTCTATTCCTGCTGCTGGAGCATCTTCCCATGAGCAAAAGGCCTGATTTGACGTGATAATGCCAACACTTCTGGGTGGGGGTGCTTCACTGTTATCAGGTATAGGCCTACAGGCCTATCAGGTGCTGAGGTTCAGAGTCTGTGGAACAGGTTTTGAGGACCATCAGGGCACTTGGCACCTGGGGGTAAAGTGTACCCACTTAACATGGGGAGGGTTCATGGAACAGATGAAGAGGAGCTTTTTTTGCCAAGGGTTGGCCCAGTTCCTATAGTAGCACGAGGGTCTCTGCATCTGAAGGATTGCTTGTGGGTGCTCGGGTAGCATCTTGGAGTCCAGATGGAGATCCTTATGGCAGGCTGGGACAGCCTGGCATAGGTGACTGTCTTGTAAGGGAGTGGTTGGTTGTTGTCTGCACCTCATGGAGGTGACTCTGCCCCTCCAGCTTCTGCTCTGCTGGAGGACTGCTGGTGGCTTTCCAGACAGGCCTAGTGGCCCCACAACTTCATGTTGGGGCCCTACCTTTGTTGATGTTCTACTCAGGCTTTTGAGTTCTGCTTAAATATTCTGCCAGATGACAAGGAAAATAATGTGTGGCCTTCTGTGTCCCCCACAGTTGAGATGGGACATGTCAAGTGCTTGTTACCGCCCCTAGCACACATGTGGTGAGCTCTGGTTGTCCTGCTATGGTGGCACTGGTCCCTGTGTAGGAGGGTGGATTTTGGAGCTAGTCCACCTGGTTCATTCTGGCTCCATCACTAACAGGTTGCATGGCCTTGAGCAAGTTACTTCTCTCTGCCTTCCTTTTTTCACCTGTGAAATGAGACAGTCATCGGTTTGTGGCGAGCGGGGTTAAATCAGTTAATCCGTTGGGTGCTTAGAACCCTGTCGAGCACATGGTAAACATCATGGGGCAGTCATTATTGGCTTCCCCAACACAATGAACAGTATGTGGTGGGTCTTTCTATATCTATATGAAAAATAAGGGCAGCCGAGTTTGGGATTATGGTGAGAGTTGAGCTGAAATAGCAGGCCATGGAATTATCTTCCTTTTCTTTCTGAAACCTTCTCAAGTTTTCCTGAGATGCTGAGATGCTAAGATATAGTGGCCAATACTGAAGTGTTTGCTAAAAAAGCCCACACTGTGCAGGGGACAGAGGAAGGACTGCTTCCTGCCCTCCCAGGCCCTGACCTGCAAGCCGCCGTCTCCTCTCCCACCCCTTCCCTGGGGATGTGGCAAGGCCGTGTGGAGCAAGGGCAAAGCTTTGCTGGAACCAAGCAGGATGCATCATCTCTTGCTTCTCCTTTTGTCAGGCCTTGTCTGTTTCATGCTCTGGAAGCTAATTTATGCCTCACCATGGAGTGGCTTTTTTTTTCCTTTGCTGCTGTAATGGCAGATGGGAAGGGTGGTTTTAATGAATTACTGTTTTCTTTTGGAGATTAAACTTTCATTATAAATATAATTGCAGACACACAGCCTTCTGGTACTTACATATCATTTGCCAATTAGGATAATGGACTAAAAAGTCCCTTGGACAGTGACAGGGATGAAATTAAGCCTGTAACTCAGCTCTGGGTGCTGGAGAATGAAGCGCTTTGCCAACTGGAAGCAACATATATCAAGTCTGCCCACAATATGCTTGTGCTAACAGATCTGAAAATATTCCTGACCTTTGAGAAAGATTAAAATTAGTAGGCAGAAGTGCGGCAGCCCGCTCCAGGAGTTTGTGATGTGGTCATCCTGCAGTGTCTGCCATGCCCGCCACATGGCTCTGGGATAGTGGCTGCAGGGCAGAAGGCTGTGCTGCTTCATTTTAGAGTTAAATAATTATACGTAATGTCGAAAGCATTTATGATGGATCTGTATCTGGCAACTGACATTGCGATGTTTCCATCACTTCTTTCAGAGGGCCTATGTCTTTTGGGCACTTTCTCTTTTGTTGTTTTGTGCCCTCTAGAGCAGGATTTCTCTACCTCAGCTGTAGGGCAGATACTTATTTATTGTGGGTCATTCTGTGCATTGTAGGATGGTTAGCAGCATCCCTGGCCCTCTACCCACTAGATGCCAGTAGCAATCTCCCCCGTTGTGAAAGTAAAAAAATGACATCAGACATTGCCAAATGTTCTTTGCGGGTGGGAGAGGGGACAGAATTGGCCCCAGTTGAGAACCACTGCTCTGGAGCTGCCCCCAAGAGAGCTGCAGAGGGACTGAGGACCTGCAGTCGTCCCCATGATAGCACCAGGTATTGAGAGAGTCATCTGATTAGACCCATCCATACAAAGACAATTGGTGATTCATTCTCTGAGGAAACTGGTAATCACAGAGCCCTAGTTGCATGTCTGGTACTGTGTTAGACCCAGAGTATACAAAAGTGAGTGAAAATGAGCTTTCTAAGAAAATGGGTGCTTTGATGGGGCCAGAAGGCTTCCCTTTAAATTGTACTTATTGTAAGTTGGACCTTCTCCTAACTCCCAACTGGGCTAATATTATGGCCCCATCCTTTGAAAAAATCTAAATTCCGACAGTATTGTATGTGAGGGCAGAGGGCTAATTCACCTGGATGCACAGGCCTTAGGAATGCTCTTGGCAGGTGAGTGGTTTGAGTAAAGACTGGAAGGATTTATGTAGGTAACAGGGATGGGGCTGATGGAGCGACTGGGGAGAAGGCATTGATGGGCATGAGCAGGAGCAGAGTGAATTTGGCAGCAGACAGAATCCAGCCTACTTGGACAGAAGATTAAGGCAGGAAACAATATGGTTGTGTGTGCGTGTGTGTGTGTGTACGTGTGGTGGGTGGATAGGTGCATGAGAAATGTCATGCTGAGAAATACCTGGGTTTTCTGAGCTGTCAACTGAGGAGGATGCTGTCTACTTCCTGGGTTCATATTTAATATCAACTTAAATATTGGGCTGCCCAAATAATGATTATTATTAAGGTCTTTGTGTAGACAGTCTTTACAAACATATAATGAGAGTTTTGCTAAATAAAAAGGGAACCAATGAAATCAGATTTTGAATGGGAGAGTAATAGGATGGGAATAGATTTTAAGGAAGCATATTCTGGAAATGGTATATAAGATGGATTGGATAGGAAGGTCAGGGTGGAGAAAAGGAGGCTGGTGTAGCTGACTTGTTTTCCCCACCATCCGAGTACTAGAGGGGGTCCTGGTGTTGGGGGGTGGGGATCAGGGGTTCCAGCTGAGAAGCGTGGTTGGGGAAAGCAGTAATTGGCACTGATTCTGTGACTAACTGACTGCTGTTAGATTTTTCCTGCTTCCCAAAATGATTGGTGGTGGTGTACAGTATTAAAACAATGCAAAACAGTAAACAAACAAATGTGGATCATGGTAAATTATAAGGAACAAAGAAACAGAAGTTACCAGGCATCTGGGATGAATTAGTTACTGCAGTTGGTCACTAAAAGTTAGCACTGAACTTCCTGGTAGTTTAATTGCAAAGGGAGACCGTTTTTCTTTGGGATATCCATTTGAAATAGTGTGGAGGAAGAGACCAGTGTTTTGGCTCTGATTTAGATCATTATATCAAGGTACAGAATTTGTCTTTACCTACAGGTTTTAAAAAGCCACCTAACATTGTTAAAATGGTCATTTCTTATATTGAGCCTCTTTGGAAAATCGGAGGCACATTTTAAAATCTTGTCTCATTGGCCTCAGTGATGTCATTTCTGTTTTTGCCAAATCCTTTTTGAGGCTCAGCTGATGCCCAAAGGAGCAGGCCCAGGTTCTGTTTTTTTTTTTTGCAAGGGCCCTAAGTGTTGTGGGGCATATGATACCTGTGTACAGATGTTTCGTTGAAGTTCACATAGGCTGACTTTGCAGAGAACCAAGCTCACTTGGGTTTGAAGGGACCCGGGGAGGGCTCAGAGAAACCTGGAAGAGGAGCAAAATGAGGTGCTCAAAAGTCTATCTCTCCCATATGGGCTGCGGCAGAGTATCTTTTATCGAGGGAGAGTTAGAATCTTGCTCAGAGTCTTGATGGCTTGATGGCTGGATTAGAGTTTTGATGAAATGGAATCCATGCACTTTGTTTTTTCCAGCCATTAAAAGCCGGCTCTGTCTTTCAATTGGTTTGTGTTTATAAATTGAGTTTCCCTGTAATTATTGAATTTTCTTTATGTGAATAGGATCATTCATATTTAATACAGATTGGTTTTATTTAGCAATTAAACTGTAATTTTATTCTTTTGAATAGGTAATATACAATTTGAAAATTAAAAGGTGTAAAGGACAAAGAATGAACAGCCTCCCTTGCATCTCTGCCCAGTCAGCCCTGTTTGCCAGTGTCATAAGTTTCCTGTGTATCTTTCCAGGGATGGTCGAAGCATGTGTGAGCAAGTATGAGCACACATGCAGTTGTGCTCATAGCGCTTGGCGGTTTGATGATATAGTGATTTACATAGCCATCCCCTCCCGAACCCACACAGTGATAGAAAATTGTTGAGTGAGAGGATCCATACGCATTGAATGGATGCCTGAAGGCAGTCAAGACAAAGTTCTCTAAGAGTATTTATGCTGACCTGGAGAAAAACAAAACAGAAAACCTAGGAGTTTCTAACTCAGCACAGTGGGAGGAAGTTTGTAAACCTAAGAGAAATAGAGAATCTGGGAGGGGCTGTGGATCTGTGGGGAGATGGTCATGAGTTGGGCATTATCTGTTGTGCTCACTTACTCTTCTTTTTCTTCTAATTTAATGTTCGTTTCTGAGATGATTTTCTTTTATTCAAATACCCAAGTTCTGTCATATCATTTCTAAATTTTCCTAATTCTGATTTATATTGTTCTTTCTTGTCTTCTATCATTTCTCTATATTTTATCTCTTTTTAAAATAGTAGGTTACAAATTTGAACGTTAGGTATTCTTTACAGCTTTCAGTGCCTATAAGGATGTTATTCAGCTCCTTATTCACTTTTTTCCTTTAATAACTCTGCATATGATTTGACCTTTATACTTTTATGTTGCTCATTTTGATGTGAGATTGGTTTTCCTGAACTTTTAAAAGGCGATTTGGTTCAGAGTTATTTTTCTAACTTCAGAGTTTTCTCATCTGTTTCAGTATAGTGTTCAGAAACATGGCTGATTGCATTCTGAAATTTCTGGGCTCTGTTTCTGCCTCTCATTTCTAATTGGACCATCTCTTTCCTTTGTATTATTGTTTTTGTGTTGCCCAATTTTGATTCTTCTCTCAGCAGTTTCTCCTATTCTGGAAGCATGACTTGGGGGCTAGTTTTAAGAATTCATAGGGTCTAGACTGTTCCAGATCTTTCAGTTCCAACCATGGGCTCGTTGACGTGTCTGGTATTGGATTGGTTGGTCCCCCTCTCAGTTTCAGCTGCTGTTCTCAGATTGGCCTGACATACTTTCCAGTGAATACCTGTATGCCATTTCGAGTTCTCCAGTTCTCATGTTCTCATTGCTTCCCCGCACTTTCTGCTGAACAGATGACAATACCATGCTTGTCTTAGGGCTATTGGTGGTTTGTCCTCACCCACTTATATATTAGTGTTTGTGGAATTTTTTTCTCATTTGTATTTGACATTTGTCATTTTATTGTAAATGTCGTTTATGGGGTTTTGGTTTTGCTATCTGGTTGCTTTTTAAAAGATAGATTTTAGAAATGAAAAAATATTTTGAGATAATTGTAGATGTATATATAGTTATAAGAAATACAGAGAAGTCCCATAGATCCATCACTCATCGATTTATTTTTATGTGGGGATTTGGAAGATCCAAAAATTTTGCCTCTGACATGGCCTCCATCTTCATAGAATCCTCTCCCCATTGGTGATCCTTCAAAGAATTTCCTTAAAACTGTTACTCAGAATCCAGTTTATCTTTGTATAGCAACAACCAACCCCTTTGCCACCCCCCCCAAAAAAAAACCTATAGTATATAAATTAATGATAGACGTTTCCTTCCCTATCATGTCAAAGAAGCCTGGCGGGTGCACCCCAGGGCAGTTCCAGGGTCATCGGAGTTGTGGTTTCCTCTCCTGTTGCTCTGTCGTTCTCAGCACATCGCCTCACAGTCCAGGATGACTACTTGAGCTCTAGTCATCACTTCTGTATTCCAGGCAGCAGTGAAGAGAAAGGGCTTGTCCCATCCTCTTCAGAAACTTTCTGGAAGTTTTCAGCTTATATTCAGTTGGTCAGAATTAAGTCCTGTATTTCGCATAGCCGTTAAGGAGTCCTGGAAGTGAATTCTTTTAGCTGGCTGCATGGCCACTCTAAGTAAAGCTGGTGTTCTTTTAATGGTAAGAATGAGAGAGTGGATATCTGGTTAGGCAACTCAGAAACAAACAGATTTTTCCTGCTATGTGTTTGAACACAAACTTAAAAAAATGAATAAATATGTAGGAAGTTAAAAGGACATTTTGAGTATGATTTTAATCTTAACATATTTTTCTTATTAAGCTTATACTATTCTGCAAATGAAAACAATTCAGTACTATGAATTGAACCTTTTGCACATATCTCAGGATGCCGATGGCATCTCGGTGCAGATCTTGACTCTCTTGGTGGCAGTGATGGAAGTGGAGAGATGGCTCTCCTTTCTGCCTTTCTAGCAGTACTTCCTGAGTCATTGTCTTTTAAGTATGATAATGCTGATCCCTGAGTACATCCAAGCTGTGATGACTGAATTTAGAGGGTTCCTTGGCTTCTTAACTTTGTTTAGACAGGTAAATATCTACATAGCCTTTACATCATATGTACCGTGGGAAGAAGTAAGAGGTAGAGGATACGACTTTTCCATTTTCATGGAAACTGAAGCCGGAAGCTGTGGTTCCTTGATTTACTAGAGTCAACCCTGATTTACTAGAGTCAAAGAATTAGCTGGAATCTGAGTCCGATGTTGAATTGGAAGAATTTGTATTGGGCTCACTCTTGTGAAAAGTGTGAGGAGACACAGATGGTCCTCAGTGACTGGGGTAATGAAAAGGCACAGCCTCTTTCTTGCTGTGTATGTGTTGGCTGTTGTGAATGATGTTACTATGAACACGTGAACATGCTGCATGTGCTCACGTATCTCTTTGAGACCCTGATGTCAATTATTTTAGGTATATACTCAAATAATATTGGTGAATCATCCAGTAATTCTATTTTTAATTCCTTGAGAATCTGCTATACTATTTTCCACAGTGGCTGCACTATTTTACATTCTCAACAACAGTGCACGAGGGCTCCTGTTTCCCCACATCCTCGTCAACACTTGTTATTTTCTGTTTTTTATTTATTTTTTATTTTTAGCTTTTATTTTTATTGCAGCAGTTCTAATGGGTGTGAGGTGCTAGCTCATTGTGGTTTTGATTTGAATTTCCACCGTTATATCTTTGAATTCTTACCTTCATTTTCTTTAAATGGAGACATCCTAGGGCATTCTTTGTGTTAAATGGGTATTGTTTTTGAAGATTACAGGTTTTCAGGTGGTCCAGGTGAAAGAGTTTCCTCTGTACTTCAGAGTGCATCTCTTGTGCTGGAGTTTGTGCAACTCTTGTACAAAGTAAAACTCATTGTAGTTGTGTAAAAAAGAAAGTACAGCAGAAACACAGAGGCCAAAGTAAATTGTCTTTTAATAAAATCTCCAGAAGGCTAGAGGACATTCTTTTGGCTTCTTTTTTTAAATGCGAAGAAGGTCTTGTTCTTGCTTGCTTCAAAATTATTTGCTGTTTTTCAAAAGGTTAAAAATAAAAATTCTGCTTCTTTGAGAGAGATGCTGAGCTCTGACTACTACAATTACCCATATCTGATGTTCTCCCAGCTAAAGCTGTGATGTAACTAACATCTTACTGTCATTCTAGAAGGGGAGTGTTTGCTCCTGTCCTTCAGTGGCAGCACAAATGAAGTCTTCTGGTCAGAAACATGTAGGATCTTAAAGAAAAAAATTTGGCATTCTTTCTGAAGTAGACAATTTCTCTCTAATAAAACAATACGTCTTGGCTCTCCGTGTCTGCATTAGTTCTGCCGTTTTATCATTTTCCCTTGTGCTCTGTCTTTCCTGCTCTTTCCCTTTGTTCATAATCTCCACATTTTGAAATATTCCCCCATCAAGCTATGCTTGTTTGCAAGCTTGTTTCAAGCCACACATGTTTGTAGGAAAGTTATTGACCATTTCTCCCTTTAATCACTGCTTTTTAAAAAATTTGTGGTAAACTATGCACACATAAAATTTACCATCTTAACCATTTTTAAGTGTAGGGTTCAGTGGTATTAAGTACATTCACATTGTTGTGCAACCGTCACCACCATCCATTTCAGAACTCTCCTCATCTTGCAAAACTGAAACTCCATACTCATTAAAAACGAACTCGTTCTTCCCTGCCCCCATCCCCTCGCAACCACCCTTCTACTTTCTGTCTCTATGAATTTGACTACTCTAGATTACTCATAAAAGTGGAATCATACAGTATTTGTCTTTTGGTGACTGGCTTATTTCAATTAGCATAATGTCCTCAAGGTTCATCCGTGTTGTAGCATGTGTCAAAATTTCCTTCTTTTCTAAGGCCGAATAATACTGCATTGTATGTATACAGCACATTTTGTTTACCTGTTCATCTATCCATAGACACTGGACTGCTTCCATTTTTCGGCTAGTGTGAATAGTGCTGTTATGAACTGAGACCCTGCTTTCCATTCTTTTGGGTGTAGATACCAAGGGCGAAATTGCTGGATCACATAGTAATTCTGTAACCACTGCTTTTGGAGAAGAAAAATGCAGCCATCCAAACATTGGTTTGGATTTTGGTTGCGTAGGTGCTGGGGGCCTGAGGGCAGTGGAGCTGGCGTGTGGTCTTACAGCTGAGTCGAATGGCTGCTATGTTAAGATGGTCAAAGTGCTTCAGAGCAACCCAGGGCAGAGGGGTACCCCGTCCATGGTTGGCACATGAAGACCTCAGCTGGGATGAACCTTAAGCCAGTGGCCCCTGTAATTCTACTCATCCACATGAGCTTTATGTTCTCTTCAACCTTTGCTCAAAGTTCCTACCAGGGAGGTAAAAGCCTGACCATTTTCCATAAGGAAGTTACTCGGTGTATGCCTGAGGTCTTTGTGGCCTCTGAAGAAATATGTTTGAGAGTGTTGGGAGGAGGGAGGCACAGGGCAGAGGTGGGAGATTGGAGGATGAATATGTGCGGTATGTGGGAATGTTTGAGTCTCCCGGCTTTGGGTCTGACTGCTGTGACTAGCTCTGAACTCACCCTTTCTGGACACTGGGGTTTTTGTGATCCAGGACTTGATTGTGCAAAGCTGCCTGTTTCCAGGATTGCAGGAGAGTTGAGGGCCTTGTATCTGACATCAAGCAAATAGAGGGACCTCAATCTTTTAGGAAAGGAGCACTGCTCTTCTGAAAACAGGCCTAACATAGTCCTTGGCTTTGAGACTCCAAATGATACTGACGGAGCCCTGGAAGGTGTAGGTCATGTGCCTCTTCCCCCTGGATTTCCAGCCTAGCCTAAATTAAACATCTTACTCATTTGTCCCAAGCAGGACATGCGTCCATGATAGGTTGTGAATCAAACATTTTGGCTCTGCTCTAGGCCATGCCAGGCATTGTCAGTCCCTGTCTGTACCTTCTTTGGGACTGCAACTTGTCACATTCAGATATGACTGGACACATATTTGAATTTTCTGATGTTGGGTTGATCTTGTGTCCACATACACACCATTGCATATCTTTTATTGAGGCATCTAGGCACTCTCCTTAGTCTGTTGGCTGGGTGGCACTGGGGCAGTGACTCTTAGAGGCAGCTTCTCCAACCCCAGAGTCCTGTGCTCAGGGATGCTCTAGCCCTCTGTCCTGTCTTGTGTCTTGTTCAGCATTGGTGATCCTGCCTGGGGAGGCTTTTCTGGGCTCTGAATCCCATGTAAAGCTGTTGCTGGGTGTCTAGAATTTACTGTGTACAGTTACCACCAGGAAGGTGGTCTGGGTTTCCACTCCAGCCAGGAGGAAGACCGGACATGCATATAATTATAGGACCATGTTGGGTTTAGAGGCACAGAGAGCTGATGGCCCTAAAGACAGGCTCCTGCTTGAGGGCTGAAGCAGAATCTGACTTTACCTCTGAAGAGTCTAACCTCAATCACCTCAAAAATAATTTGGGAATGTTCCCAAAAACTGGGTAGGAGGAGACTGTGAGACGGGATCCAGGCTGCCAACCTAAATCCCCTTTCGGCCAGCAATGCATCTTTATGGGAACTGAAATGTATTTCTCTAGTTCTGGTTCTAAACGGTAGAGTTTATGGATGGTTTTAATTAATCTTCAAGATTTGTTTTTTTTTTTTTGTTTATATAGCCATGGAAAAAAATGAACTGGAAAAAAAACATGCCTTTGAAGAAATGATAATTTTTGTGTTAGAAATGCTTAGGATTTAAATTAGACTTTCAAAATAATTACACAGTTAAAAAATGAGTTACTTCAACAAATTGTCACTTTTTCATGGTGGAGCAGGTAAGAGAATTAGAAACACTAATCCTTTTCACTTCCCTTCTAAATGGGCAGGGCAGTTATCTTTTAAATTTGATTGGTTGCTGTCTGCCTCTACTTCATAGCTCTTTAGTGGAGACCCCAAGATCTTGCAGCCTGAAGTGTGGTCTCCAGGCCCGCAGCATTGGCATCATCTGGTTAGAATGCAGCATCTCAGGCCCCACCCAGAGTCTGCATTTTCCCTGGATCCCTGGGTGAATGGTGAGCACATTCAAGTTTGAGAAGTGCCATTCTGGCTGGTCTGTGAGGGAAGCCTCTGTGAGATCAGGGCAGTGGGGTTTTGGGGAAAGACAGGCATGAGGGAGGTGCTCTTCTTTTTAGAGTCCACAGAGATGAGAGCAAGACCAGTCCTGGGACAGTGAGGATGGCTGGGAGGTAGGGAGGTGGGGGGCAGAGGTCTAACCAACTGTGACCAGGAAGAGAGTCCCTGCAGTCATCTCCTTTAGGATGGAATCCCTCTTTTCTCCCTAAGGACAGGGGAGGAGAGGCTGTAGCCAGAAGTAGACAGAGTAAGTGGTCAGAAAAGAAAGAGGAGAGTTGTGAAGACACTTGACATAAAGTGAAGAGTTTTAAGGAGGAAAGACAGAGGAAAATATAAGGGCCACAGGCATCCGTCTCTGTGTTACAAATATGCAGATGGGAGTTTCGTGGACCTTGTTGCAGAAAAGATCCAAAATCAGGTGAGAAGCCAAGCAGCACTCGGAGAGTTGGAGAACTCAGTTTTATTACGCCAGTGGTCCCAGATGAGCTAGCACTCTGAAGATCTGGGCCTGGAGCTCAGTTGCAACATTCCTTATATAGAACTTATTTGGCATGGGCTGATTGCTTAATTTGTCCTCAGACCATTACAAAGCAGGCAGCCTCTACCACAAGCATATCTACAGAAGCAGAACAAAGAGCTGATTAGCTATTTGAGTGCAAATTCCTCTTCAGCCTCTTGCTCTGGCGGGACAGCTGAATCAGAGGTGAGCCACTGGATACTAGTTGTGGAGAAAGGAATGTTTTCGAGGATGTTATACATGGCCTGTCATTGACAAGGATGCCTTTCTCAATCACCAAGAACATGGGTAGGAGGGGCAGTCAGGTATCCTTAAGAGAGTGCTAGACCAGGTGGTCGGATCTCCAGGTTCTTGCTCTGTGCACCATTTCCTACCAGTGGGTAACTTTGGTTGGATAATTGCACCTCTCTGATCCTCAGTTTCCCAGTCAATAAAATTGATACAATAACATCCTATGCTCTCTGGGCTTTTGTAAGGATCAGATACAATAAAGTAGAAGTGAGTGTTAGAAATCTTAACTTCCATGAATGAGGCATCCTGAGCAGGAAATCTCATGTGGGGTGCACCATGGGACATCCATAATTGGCTAAGCAAACCTAAATGCTCATTTTACCAATTTATTGATTTACATATAGAAATATGTTAGTCATATAGGAGAGGATGCTCACATAGGTGTGGCCAGCTCAACTCTCTCCTCGCAGGTCTTCTGGCTGAGAGCTGAAGTGCAACTGGGTGTGAGGGGGAATGTTTGTTAGCTGTGTGACTCAAGCATTTGATGGTGTCAGATCGGGGTAGCCCAGTGTGACCAGCCTGTCTCACAGGAGCTGGAGGCTATGGGCAAGGGCAGTTTTCACCTCAGCGATGCTGCCAGCAGAATTGTGAAGATATTCATTTACACTAGCATCCCACACACCTAGGTACATACACTCAATTTTTTATAGCAGTTCTACTGAGATATAATTCACATACCATAAAACTTACCTCCTTTAAAAAAGCGTTTATTATATTCACCCTGGTTTTTAGTATATTCAGAGTTGTGCAACTACCACCACTGTCTAATTTCAGAACATTTTTATTACCCCCCACCAAAGAAACCTCATACCTATTAGCTACTATTAGTTACTCTCCATTCACCTCCCCAAGTCCTTGGCAACTGCTAATCTACTTTCTTTCTCTATGGATTTATTTATTCTGGAATTTCATATAAATGGAATCATGCTATGTGGCCTTTTGTGTCTGGTTTCTTCCATTTAGCATAATGTTTTCAAGTTTCATCCATATTGGAGAATATCTCTTCATGGCTCAATAATATTCCATCGTATGGATCTACCACATTTGCTTACCCATTATTCAGTTGATGGGCTTCTGGGTTCGTTCCATCTTTTTGGGTATTAGGTATAATGCTGCTATGAACATTCATGTATAGGTGTTTATGTGGAAATATGTTTTCTGTTCTCTTCCATATATTCTTTTAAAATTTATTTTAAAATAGCCATTGGCTCCTTTAGGTAGGAATCTTTTAAACATAGAAATTTTGAAGTCGTGATTGTTTATTTATAATCTTGAGAAGAGGAAAAAGTGAAAGGGAGCAGTGGCCTCTGGGGCAGGCAGGATAGGGGAGAAGAACCCAGATCATCTGGACTTTGCCTTTTTGTTTTTAATAGTAGAAAACCTGATAAAGTTCTAGGAGTGAAGAAGGCCAGTCGTCTCTTCCTCTTTCTTTCTTCATGGTAGCAAAGAGGGCTTCTTAAGTAAAGATTCATAAACTTTGATGACTACAAAGAACTCGGTGCTCATCTTTATCAATATCTATATATCTATCTGTATCTATATACCCCAGAGAAGAGAGGTGACTCGTCCAAGGTCACACAGCCAGCAACTGGCAAGGCCGGGACTAGAGTCCACTTTCCGTGACTTTAGATATTTCCTGATATTTCCTGCTTCTCCTTTGATGTGACATTGTGGGATCCCTTTGAGCCATTTCCTTTATGTTTAGGAGGGAAATGGCTTTTGCAGAGTGGAATGTTAAGGTCTTATTTAACAAATATGTTCCAGTTTTCAGATTATCTGAACTAGAACCACAGTGAGTTTCCATCAGCTGCAGAAAACCCAACGTTTACACAGAGCAGCGTCTTTTGTTTCACATCTGCCTAGAGGCGTATCTGCTTGGCCTGAAGCTGTGGCCAAACAGTGACGCAAGTTAGAAACTCAAGCTGGCAAGACGAGGTAGTTAAGTTCTCCTTGGTTAGGCTTTGCTACTCACGACAATGAAATGAAAATCTGCAATGCCGGTTTGTTTGGGAAGGGGCAGTGGTGGTGCAGGATCCTGGGCTCCTCACGAACTGCTCGGGGCCAGTCCTCCAAGGCCAGTCCTGGAGCAGGCCCCAGCCCAATCAGAAAGGCATGGGCAAGTTGAGGGTGCCGATAAGACGGCTCTCCAGTTGTCCTCCTCCTGTCAACTCTAGGGGTTGGCCAGGGTGTGTTCTGTCCTCTGCAGCCTTCCTGCAGTTTTCCCTTTGGAATGAGACTGGCAGAATGGAGTAAGACATCACATGTATACAAAGGGCATGTCGGTTCACAAACCCCCCATGATTCTCTTCCCACCTTTTTTAAAAGAAGTCTCAGATTATCCAGGAGATGAGTGGCCAGTCTTCCTTTTGTGCCACCTGCTAAGATGGGAACATTAGAAGCCCTCCTGTGTGCCAGAGCATTTTTACAAATACATACTCTCAAAGTGGAACTTATCATTTAGGGACCTTACTGTTCATCTTTATAATAAAGGATATGCCCAGTATAGAGTTTTAACATAGTTATCATTAAAAAAAAACAACAAAAAAACAAACCCCCCAAAAAAACCCACTGGAGTTTAGTAAAAAACACAAAAATAAAGTCACAAGAAAAATTAGCAAAATAATTTCAGATTTTATTAGATTAATTCACTTTGTAAATTGTTCTAGAGTATTCCCAGCACTTGTCAGTCAGATACTTCAACTTAAGGTAGGAACATCATTAGTAACTGTATTGGGATACCTGAGCAACTTCTATAAAGAGCTAGTGCCTGGACCCTACTGCAGCCCAGTTAGGTCTGACTTGGGGTGGGACCAGGATATTGGTGTCTTTTAAAAGCTTCCCCAGATGATTCTCATATCCCTTGGGGTATCTAGAGCCAGCCTCGCTCTGAGCTCCACCTGTGCTAAGCCCTCTACTTATGGGATCACATTTCTGCCTCATTAGCAGAGAGGTTTCATTATCCTTTCCATACAGAGACTGAGCTTCCCCTGGTTAAGTAATTTAAGACCCCTCCACTCCCAGGCTGCACCCTGAAAATTTGGGCAGTGCTGGCCTCCAGCCCAGGCCTTCCTCTCTTCCTAAGATATACTGCCTCCTCCTGAGCCGTCCTTTGGGGACTGTCTCATTCAACAAGCCCTCTGGAGAGCCAGCCCTAAGGTCAGGCAGATGCTAGCTAAGGTGTTGTCTGCTTGGGTTGTTAGTGACTTACCTCCTGGGTACTGGCATTGGTCCATGGCCCTGGCCTCTTGCTGCTCTTTGACCTCACTTAACCTCTCAGGTCTCCACTTCCTCACCTGTAAATCAGGGGTTTTAGTGTGCCCTGTAGGGTTGATGGGGGGATTAAATGAGATAGAAATGTGAAGAACTTGGCGAAGTGGTTGACACATAAGAAGGACGCAGGTTGTGTATGATGTGGCCCGACCCCTTACCAGGTTCTAAATGCCTGAAGGGCAGCTTCTCCACCTTCAATGGGGGACACAGATTCAGCAGGTTTGGGGTGGGGCCCGAGATCCTGCATTTTGGACAAGCTTATCGGTGACGCCAGGGCCTGAGTCAGCAGCTCCTGGGATTCTCATGCAGCCATCACAGCCATAACCACGAGGTGGACGGAGGAATTGTGTGTGTTCACTGCACTGTCCCTCTCATGCCCGGCCGGGCCTGAGAGCTGCCGTGCTTGCCGTTCTTGGGGTGTGGCATGGGTGCTTCTGCTTTCGTCTGGAGTTAATTTTTCAGCCTCTCTAGTAAAAAATCACTAGAAGAGTTACAAAATCAATTATATATACCTTGTCATAAAACCGATGGACTGCTAAATGATAATGCATCTAATGCTTTTTCGTTTTTTGGCTTTTGTGAAGTCCTTACCGTTCATTTCCTATTTATAACATATTAGCTCCCATCCGATAGAATGAGAATTGGGCATGGGGTTGGAAATGCAGAGTTTAATTCCTGGCTCTGCCATTCAGTAGCTGTTTCCCTTGACTTCTCCAGCTCTCCATTTGTGCGTCTGTGAAATGGGCCTCACAGTACCCACAGCACTGGTTTGTTAAATGAAAATGATTAGGAGGCCCAGATTCCACTATTTTGTCTAATTATATTTTAAGGAAAAAAAGTTTAATTTGCAGAAGGATTTAGTTCAAAGATCAAAACATTTTTAAAGCTCTGGAGCTGTCCTTTTCTCTCGTGTCCCCTCTGCTTTCTTTGGTTGTGGGGGCCAAATTGATAGGCATGAAATGCTTGTAGGATGCACTTTACATTTTAACGTTTCATTTATTTTTTGCCTACATTATTTGATGGATGTGTGACATCTTAATGAAGGATTTCTCGAATATGTAAAATTCAGGCAGAAACAGGATAATCAAACGCCAAAGAGGAATAAAAGCCCAGGACCAATATTTATAGAACCCAGAATGAACAAAGGCTACATCTTCATAAGGTTCCTGAGGAGCCAGCTGTGAAGACATTTTAATGTGACCATGAATGTGTCAAAATATGAAACAGATGTGCTTCTTGTCCACATGGAGGAATAACTCTTGTTTGTAGCTGTAAAGTTCATGTATGTGGGAATTGCATAATTATTTTCCTTTTTCTCCCTCTTTGTTAGTTAAATGCAGCGAGGCTCTGTTTCTATTTAAATCATGGTATGTCAAGTTGGCCTTGTAGGTTCTGAAAGTTGAATCAGCCATATAGGGGTCTGTGCCCAGCGTTGCTAAGCATGTTAGTAGGTTCTTGATAATGGCCAGATGGCAAATTCATTTCAGCAGTGCAGACTTTGATGGACGTCGGTCTGCCCTCAGTTCACTTTGTGGCTTTGTCTTTTTTAAAGCAGGATGGCATTGCAAATGCTTTTAGAGGCAATGAGAAGTGAGTGCTGGTGCTAGCTTTCATGGAATGCTCATTGTGCTAGTGCTGGGTCCCCTGTCAGCTGCACATGGCTTTTAATGGGTGTCATCGCTGTAAACGGACCTGCCGAAACATGGCCAGCTGTGGAGACATGGCTTTAGACTCTGAACCAGATGGATCACAAACCCATTAGCCCTCCTGCCTCATTTTATTACCCTCGTGTTTCTGAGAGCTAACTTTGATACCTTTGTAAGAGTTTTCCTTTCAGAGAGTTTCTATGTATGCCTGAAAGCGTAGCCTTGGACACGTGTAGGGATGAGGGCAGCATGTTTTGGGACCCTCAGGCAGAGGATTTGTAGTGAGGTTGGTGGTGAGAGAAGGATACAGATATGTCTTACAGGTGACATGGAGAGAAGGTGCGTTTGGATTAGCAAACTCTTCTTTTTGAAAATCTGACCCCTCTTTTACCAGAGGGTAGAGGGTAGAGGGTTGGGGGAGGTGGATGGGGTAAAGGGGGTTAAATGTGTGGTGACAGAAAGAAATCTAACTATGGGAGGTGAACACAGTGTAAATATATATATATATATATGCCTTACTGTTAAAGTGTACAGCTGAAACTTATTGGATTTCGTTAACCAGTGTCACCATAAAAATAAATAAATAAATTTAAAAAAATAATAAAATAAAAAAGAAAAAGAAAATCTACTCCCTTTAGTTTATCAGTTACTCTCACCTTGGAATGAACATGTTTCATCTGCTTGTCTGGCTTTCACCTGAGATCAGCTTCCATTGGGACTGGGCACTCTTATTTTTAGAGTATTATGAGAGCATTTTGGAGTTCATGGTGCTGCATGTTCTGGCGGGCAGCTTGATAGAACAGTCCATAAGCCACTTTCGTGGCCTGGTAAAGAGGAAGTGCTTTTGGCAGGAGACTGTATATTAATGGTAGGCCCCAATGGGCGCCCACTGGGTATCATTGGGCCGCACATGAGTTCTCATTCTGTCTTGCACATCACCCATCCATCCACCCACTTCCCACTCACCTGTAAACATTTGCTAAGTACACATGATTCTGTGCTTGTTGAGTGATGAGGTCATGTATGAATCAAGAGTTTTGCACATAGTAGGTCCTCAAGGTCCATTGATATGAAATATAAGTGCATGTTCTGACTGGATCACACAGTGACAAGAATATGTCTGCCATCCTCTGGTTTCCCTCCCCTCCCTACTTATTTCACATCTTCCTCCTCCCCAGTCGTGCAGCAGCATGGTCCAGAAGCACCTGTGGAGTTTGTTTGTTTGTTTTTAGTGGGTGTGTTGGTGACATACCTCCTGGGATGGAAGCAGCAAGGTTTGGATGCTGGCGTTGATCCATGGACCTGGCCTCTTGCTGCTCTGTGACCTCACTTGACTTCTCCAAGTCTCTACTTCCTCATCTGTAATTCAAGGATTATAGGGCCCACTTTATAGTATTGATAGTGGGGATGGGGAGGGGGCGGTGATTAAATGAGATAGAAAGTGAAGGACTTGGCAGATATAGAACAGGCCCAGGAGGGCTTTTGTGAGGCCACAGAGCTTTCTGAATGATTCAAACGGCAGCCAAATTAAGAATTACTACTTTACAAATTCTCTTTTTATCTAGTCTCCACCAGTTCATTGATCCTGCCTAATTTTGCATTTCCCCAGTGGTGTTCTCGTTGTCTGTGCTCATGAGCGCTGATGATGGTAGCGACTGTCCTGATGCTTTATTAGCACCTCTGCCAGGGGATCTCTGCACTGTGGCAGGAGACTTGCACTCATTTCAGTCCAATTCAAGTCTAGAGCCTTGCAAAATAAGTGTTGTCATCTTAGTTTTACAGATGAAGCTCAAAAAGGTTCATGGGATGTCAAAGACGCAATATAAGTAGTAGAGCTAGAATTTGAATCAAAGTCCGTCTGACTTTCCATATGCCAGGCTGCGTCACTAAACTCTGCTTTGAGCTCTGCAGACACCCCGCATTAATTCACATCCAACGCAGAGTACGATTCATAGTGTGGACGTTGGAGTTAGACTGCTTGGATTTAGATCCTGGCTCCTCCACTTATTGGCTGAGACCTTGAACATCCTGCTTACCTTCTGTCCCTTAGTGTCCTCATCTGTGAGAGGCTGATAATAATATTTCTTTTGTAGGGTTTTTGTATACTGAGTGGGGGCTGGTACATGATCAGTGCTTGCCAAATTGTTTTAAAGCAGCACAATCCTTTCTTTATATATCTTATGAGGAAACAAAGATGAAAGGCAGATGATATTAGGACTGTTTGAGAGAGGGTAAGGAGCGTGAGGCCTTGGCTGTTCAAATTCCTGTGGAGAGGGGCCGCTGTGGCCCTGAGACCACCTTGCAGAGTCCTTGGGGCTATACTTGATGACATCTTGTTTAGGGTAATCCTCTGTCTTGTCTATTCATTAACCTTTAAAATCAATAACAGGAAATTTACTTGTTTATTATTATGGTCAGCTGTAGAGGAAAGAAAAGAACAAGTTGAGTGGATTGTAAAAATTGGGGGATATAAATGTGGACTCTTAAAGATGATCTCGGTCGCTAAGAGGGAATGTCCACATCAGCCTGGTGAAGCTCAGTCTCAGTCATCAGGAAGTACAGGGTAGGGCCTGCACTGGCGGAGGGTCCTGCATGCCCAAGAGAAGGGTTTTTGAGAAGGTAAGGTATTATACCTTTCTAAGTGGCAGTGATGTGGGCAGGGCAGCTGAGACGTGCTGAGAAAGAGATGGGAAGAGCGTGTGGGGTGGCCAGAGGAAGGGAGCATTGACGGCATTGAGTGGGAATATGTCTTCCAGAGACTTCTTGGCAGACAGGTAGCAGCATCCCCGGAGAATGAAGCTGAAGACCGACAGGCTGAGTTGGCTGATATCCAGGGCATAGTGCCAGGGGTTACTTGGAGTGAGAGGACTGGATAGCCAGGTATGGGCACCAACACGGCTGGGAAGTTGTCAAGAAAGAGCCAAGAGTAGAGATACTGGGATCTGGCTGTGGTTGGACAGTGTCCATCGTGAGGAAGACCGAGGATGTCCAGGGCCCAGGAGCCAGGCCCCGTGTATGGCAGATCCTCTCCTTGGAAAAGGCAGCCTTATGTCTCTTCCATTAAAGGGACACTAATGGATTGGCTAGATAAAGTGTGTGAGAGATGACTGAGGCAAGTGGTCACAATGCGGTTCAGTTGACTAGGTCATGCAGTCATTGTTATTGCTGGGAGGAGCTCCTGAGCATTGAGGGGCTTTGGCGACCGGGTTGAGGTGATACAACCAGTTAAAAGCAGGGCAAAGACTTGAGCTAGAGGCCTTGCCCCAGTGCTTCTCATGGAGCTGAGCCTTGCAGGCTGGCCAATTTTTTCCCTTGCCCCCAGAATCGCCATTCTCCGTTGACCATGGGAAGCCGTGGGGGTAAATGCTCTAGTGTGGCTGAGGCACGTGCTCATCCCTTTAGCTTCTGCTTTTTAAGCACAAAAGAATGAAGCTGATAGTCAGAAATGTGCAGCCAAGAGTGGCTGTTGTAAGGGTTGATGATAACACAAGTTTGGCAGTTCAGGAATCTATAAAAGCTCCTCATCCTCGCTATGGAATATCATGTCTATTCCACGCTGATCATCCTTCCCCACATTTCTCTCCTGGTTAGCCCCTAGCTGTCTTTCCTTGTTCAACTTAGTACTTGCTTATCCGGCAAACCTTCTTCATGCCATCTGTCTTGTCTGGGTACCCCATGTATGTGTTCCCAGGTCCCTTCATATATTATTGTTGACTTTTTTCTCCTCTCCTGGGCTCAGAGTTCCTTGACCTTGTCTCTCATCTTCATGTTCTCAGTGCCAAGTACTGTGTCCATTTCACAGCCCAGTATGCAATAGGTGCTCAATAAATATTGACTGAGTGAATGAATAAAGAATATGTAGTTTGCAGTCAGTCTCAGTCCCCAGCATTGACCGTCCGACACAGACTTTTGGCTGCTGGAAAAAGCCAAAGCTTTGGTATTTGTCTCAGAGCTCGGCTGGTTTGGCCAGGTGGGGCTGCCCTGGCAGCTGCAGTGCAGCTGCTCACTGCTCAGAAGGTGGCTTTGTGGTGGCTTGTCCCACTCTTACCTAGACTTCTAAATCAAGCATCCTCTCTGCCCTGAAGGCTTGTAGAAAGACAGCAGTCAGAGCAACAATGCTTATGAGAAACGAGGTGATCAAAGGAAAGGGCATCACCCTACAGGCCCTGCCACCCTTGCCATGGTGCCGTGAACCTACTAGAAGTGTAACCACTTACTTTTTTTTTTAAGAAAAAGGCTTAGTGAACTATAATCCACATACTGAATAGTTCACTCAGTATATGTTTTAGTAGTTTTTAATATAGTGACAGAGTTGTGTGATCATTACCAAAATTTTGAGACATTTCATCCCCCTAAAGAGAAACTTCACATCTATTAGCAGTCAATCTTCATTTCTCCACTACCTTCCCAGCCCCTGGTAACCACTAATCTACTTTCTGTCTCTATGCATTGGCCTATTATGGACATTTCATTTTAAATAGAATCATACAATATGTGGCCTTTTTGTATCTGCCTTCTTTTGTGTGGACATGTGTTTTCATTTTTCTTGGGTATATATGTTGAGTGGAACTGTTAGGTTATATGGTAACTCCATGCTTAGCATTTTAAGGAACTGCCAAATTGTTTTCCAAACCAGTTGTGCCATTTTGCATTGACACGAGCAGTATACGAGGTTTCAGTTTCTTCACATTCTTGCTAACATTGTTATTGTCTGTCTCTTTGATTATAGCCATTTTAGTGGGGATGACGTGGTATCTCACTGTGATTTTGATTTGCAGTTCCCTGGTGGTTAGTAGTGTTGAGCATCTTTTCATGTGCTCAGTAGACATTTGTACATTATCTTGGAGAAAGTTTTTCAAACCTTTGGCCATTTTTAAAAATTGGGTTATTTGGCTTTTTTATTGTTGAGTTGTAAGAGTTCTTAATATATTTTGGCTAAAAGTCTTTTCTCAAATATATGACTTGCAAATATTTTTGCCCATTCTGTGGATTGTCTTTTCACTTTCTCAATGATGTCCAATTTAAGCACAACATTTTAAATTTTGACGAAGTCTAATTTACCTCTTTTTTTTTCTTATGATTTTGGTGTCATATTTAAGAAACCATGTGGAGTCTAAACTCATAAGGTTTGCTTCTGTGTTTTCCTCTAAGAGTTTATGATTCTAACTCTCACATTTAGGTCTTTGATCCATTTTGAGTTAGTTTTTTGTAAAATGGTGTGTGGTAGGGGTCCAATTTAAATCTTTTGCATGTTGATATTTAGTTCCAGCATGAGTTGTTGAAAAGGCTATTCTCATACATTTTTGATGAAGTAATAATTATATTTAAAATTTCACATCTATAACTTTTAAGTGCTTTTGTTAATTTCCTTGGGATCTGTTTTTAAGAAAGCCATTAAAATAAGGTAATATCTCGAAGGGCAACATTTATTTATTATGTGATCCTCAATGAAGAATCAATCGATTTATTGTCTAACTGTCTATATTTGAAAATAACATTTACAAAAAGATATTTAATCATTGAGTTCTAGTGCTCAAAGCACACAAAGTTCCTATTTTTAAGTGGTTGTTTTTCATCTTATTCACTGTTTTCTATGTTTACTTGCTTGTTTTGCTTTTCGTTGATATAATTAGAGTGCCTACATTTAGAATGTTTGGAACACAATGCAGAGTAGGTATTCCCATGGATTTGTGTCCGTAACCTGAGTGGCTCAGGAGAATAGTGAACTTGTCAGTTAATTTTCAAAAGGGGAGGAACCAAGATTCTGGTTCTTCTTCCCAAAAGGAGAACATCTAACTTATTCCAGTGCTATTTGGCACTCTCCTGCCTCTGATCCCAAAACAAGGCCAGCATATGGCCACTGGAAGGTTGGCCTGCCTGCTGACTTTTTCCCTTTGAGTAGCCCCTGCTCCAGGCGCTTGTTGCCCTCTTGATCTCTCCTCTCTTACAGTCACCCAGACACTCACCTGGTGGGCCGTCTATGGATGCTTGAGTAGCCAAAGGACCTGGCCAGCAGGAGTGGGTGAATTGGAGGTCTGGGGAGTAGGGACTACAGGGAGGGGTGTTGGACACCTCCATTTCTGGACCCACTGGCTGGGAGATCCTCACAGTGTTTCGGGAAGATGTGGGGCCTCTGCTGAGTGCTCTTTCCGCATTGTGATTCACGTAGCCTGAGGTGGGGGTAGACTCCTGATGGCCAGGGCAGTAGGGAAACTAAAGTCAGTCAGCTGCCTAAATTCTGTGTTAGTGCTATTTCCCTTCGCACAGAGCAAAGGCCCTCATGTGACACTTGTTTATTCCTATTTTGCATAAATTTCTTTCAGCTTTATGATCTCATTTCTTAGTTCACAACAGATAAGCAAAATCAAATTAGGAGGGAGCAGTGGATCTCCTTTGATAGACAATCACAACAGCAAGAAGTAGGGGTCTAGGATGAGAATTGACGAGGCTCTCAGAGAAAGGGGAAGAATAAATTACGAAGAAGAAGATTTGGCTTTAAAAAATTTCTTAGTATTCAAGGATTTATTCGTACATCATTAAAATTTAAATTATATGATTCAACCTGTCATCGAGGACAAACGTTCCCTTTCTTTGCTTCATTTCATTTCAACTGCTTCATTCAGTCAATAAATAGTTAATTGGTTGATACTTTAAAGTTTACCAGGCTGCAGCAAATCTATATTTAGCATAAACCCCAGTAACACTGTAAGTCATTTCCAATAGGATTAAAATTATCAGCGTGTTTCTCAAATTCTAAAAGAAATACCGGACGCTGGGGTATATTCAGTTGTATATTCTTAATTTCAGACAGACATTCTTGTTCCATCAACAAGTTATTCTTAAGACCACATAATAAGGGTGGTATTTCTCTTTTGCATGCCATGGCATCCCTGTAAGAGAAAGGAATCTGGTCTCTTTGATGAAGTTTGATATCTAACCAAATGATCCTCAAATGATCTCTCTGCCTTCCATACTATTTAACTTCTACATCAGCTAGAAGTAAATTTATTTTTCAACCAAATCTCAAACACATTAAATGTCTGAGTATCATAGACATGGGTATCATTTCTTAACCATTTGTCATTACACTGGAATATGAAAAGATGGATTGGACATCACTTAGGAAGTGCGATAAGTCCTTAACCCCCATCCAGGGAATTTTATTCACATCGGGGAGCTGTGGCCTGTGCCTGTCACAGGTAACTAAGTAAGCTGTAATGTACTCATTAGTACACCCTCCTTCCACAGTTGTTTGATTAATGCACTTTTTGTTTACTCTCTAATTTCTACTTATTAATAATACATAATTTTACTTGTAAGATTGTTCCCATGAGCCCACTCTTTCCATTCCAGTTTCTACCATCTTAATTTGGAGTTCTTGGCACCTCTGTTTTTGACTTTTTGTGGGCGATCTTCTTGAAATGTAGATATTCTGGACATTCTGCTGCTTAAAGCTTTTTAAAGCCAACCCTCATCCTTGCCTTCAGGCCACCTCCGTGCCCCTTGGACCAGTGTACAAGTACCTCCTTCTGCCAACCAGTGTCCTCTCGTCGCTCCTGTGCCCATCCCTCAGCCTTCAGTGGCCTCCCCACCTCCTGCCTCCTATGCTGTTCAAGCTTTCTCTTGTCTGTCAAGAAGCAGTTCAAACTGAAGATAGCTACTTCTTTAAGTCTACTTCATTTTCTCCCCACTTGGGTGAGAGGTACTGGAGAAATCAGAATATGTGTACACATGCCTTTTATTTCTTGAGATTATATCCTTCAGAAACCTCTTTCTGTAAACCACGTACTTTGTCTTTTCTTGCTGTTGTGTATATTTCTGAGCCAGCAAGAGGTTGTTAAGAGAGGAAGAAGAAAAATAGGAAACTTTTGATGACATTCCCTTTCCAGATGTTTGGAAAACAATTAAGACACTCAGCAAATGAACTACCTTAGAGAAGATTATAACGTTGGCCTTAATTTCTTTTACCAACTTTCCATTTTCTTGAAATGCATCTAATCAACTATTACAACTGTCTTAAAAACCTTTTTTGGTTTAGAGAGGTTTTTTTTTTTTTGGTAATTAATGGTTACTAGTAATCCAAGAAATTTACGTTGAAAAAAGGTTACTTTTAACAAAAAGGAAAAGCTTTAGGCATGTTAATACATATAATTATAATTATTATAAGATGCAATTCTATTCTTTGGTTTTCCCACCAAAAATGAGACTTGTCAGTTTCCACCCCAGTGATTCGCTGGCACTTGCTTCTGTAGGCGGGTTGTCATTTGGAATTGGAAAATGCCGTACCTTCAGTCCATTTAGACAAACACCCACATCTGATCAGGTTCCAGGTGGTCGTGGTGGCTCTCGCAGAGTGTAAATGGTCATAGCAACTTCACGTTTTCATGCACTCTGAGAAGGTGATTAGCATTTGTAATATTTGTTGCAAGTGAAGACTTGAGAGACAGAAAGATTGAAGGAAATGCTTTATCCTCTGCTACAGTTTTTCAGAAAGCACCCATGTTGCTTTTGCAAAAACAGTTTGAAAATATTCCACTTTAGTCTGAATGCTTTGTATGCGTGAATGAGACCGTGCAAGGTTTGGAAGTACCACTGTGAAACTGAGGTAACAGGAATTTAGATTTAGGATAGAAAAAGTTTGAGAGAAAGGCGTGCAGCAAAGTGTTTCTTTTTGCTGCCTGGTTCTTAGTGTCTGACACAAGTGAGACCCTTTTGTCAGAATCAGCATTCTCTTTTAACTGGGAATTTTCATAAATAGGACTAAAACAAGGGTCTGGCAGGAAATTCTCAGTGTTAGTGAGGAGGGAAGGGGTAGAAAAATGTAGGACTCTAAGAAGAATTTACAATGTTAAAATTAAGATTTATTATGATAGGTCTGGCCATAAACATTAAAATTCTAACCATATCAAATTCAAGGAAAATGTGAAATAACACTGGATGCAGTAAAAGGAATTTAAAAATAATTATAATTTGCTGTCTTCTCAGTCATGAGTACTTTGGAATCTGACTTTCTAGCTGTGCAGTCGTAAGGAATTATTATTCTTCTCTAAATATTTGGACTTGCTCTGTTGTTGACTGTCCCCCCTTCGGTTCAAGTGGAGGCCTCCTGGGCAGCTGGTGGCTGGGGCAGCTGTGGTGACCCAACTCAAGTGTGCCCCTCCCATGGATGGAGCTCCCAATTTAGCTGTTGGGTTTGAGCACACAATGCCAGAGCACAGCAATCCGAGCTCTTGCTTTCTGTTTAAATAAAAAGGCAGATGCTTCACACATGTTTTCACGAATTGACATAAACCATGGAAGGAAAGAATGCTGATACTCAATAGTTACCCTGTAGTGGCTTGTTCCTTGTAATTTTTAGATTTACTGTAAGAGCAAATGCTGAAAGCAAACCTGTATCTGTGTTGACATTGGATTAGGAGTAACTCATGCTCTTTAAGTGTCCAAGTAATGGGTGAATGGGACATCTATAAATAGTGAGTTAGTGTGTCTGATAGACCTCAGGCCAGCATTGCTCCATGTGGCTGGGGAGGAACATGGCCAAGGGGAAGAGGGTGTGCTCTGTTTCACCTTTCATTCCAAATTCAGTAGGGCAGATGCTCGGGTCATGAAGTTAGCTTGCTGAAGATTGTTAGCTGTGGAACATAGGACACTGGGCAGGCTTAAAAATAGGGCTGAGAATGGCTTTGCCCCTTTTCCTGAAGAAGACATTGGTCTACATGACTTTCGGAGGTGTCAGAAGACTCCCAGTGGTCTATCATGTTAAATTACACTTGATGAACTCTTCTCTCCCTTCCTGGGCTCACTATTTCATGATGCTGAGTTTCTCTTTGAATGTAAAGGGTGGAAAGAGAGGATGTGGGCCCTGAGCATTCCTTACAGTTGTTGTGGATTTATACTGATCCGTCTGCACCTTTTGGTCCCAAGTGACAGTGCCAGGCATATGTCCGTGTTGAATTAATTGATGGTGCACACTTGTAAGCAGACTGGCTACAATTTGAGGGTGTAGTCTGTGGCTGTCAAATACAGTCAAGAGTCATGGGGACTGAGATTTATAGCCTGAGAGTCACAAACCAGCTGCGAATACTTAGGGAATTGATGGTACATCATGCACCAATCTAGAATCTCATCTCTTGCTTTCCACCTGGTGTGGTACTTCCCCTTCCAGCGTGATTGAACTTGTAAGTACCAGTCTACTCACACATGATGGAGTGCCAGTGCCTGTGTGCACTGCCTCAGGAGGGTGGCTGCATGGGGTCTGAGTGTGAGGCTGAGAGCAGATCTGTTCAATAAATAAGCTCACAGTCAGTTTTACCTGTGGCTGGTTTCATCATAAGCCCTTAGTTGATACTGGCTAAAAATTTGGTGTTAAATCTTTCTCACCCCCCACATTTCAGGGTTTTTAAAAAAGCAGTGTTTCCCTAATGTAAGAACCATTTTCTGGGACTGGGTCAGGCAAGACCCCTAGCATTTGGCTGGTGTCCTTTAGCTTATCTGCGATTAGCTTGGATGCTGGATAAATTCTTTTCCTATTCCAGCAGCTTTGTGATTGTTGAGATCTATCAGGTAGCAGTTCAGGATGATAAGTAGGAAGCCATACAGTTTGAGTCATGTAAACAGTAAGTGGAGACATGTCTTGCTAGTCTTTTCTTTCAGCTGATGACACATAGTAGTACTGGTGTTTTGATGTTTATCACTGTCTCTGTCACTCCCACCCTTTCCTTACCCAAAAGACAAATGGTGAGGTTAAATATGGCCGTGACTCAGCCAAAACTCAGCCAAAGCCTGGTAGAGGCCATCAGGAAAGACAAAGTCACCGTCATAGGTCTTGTTAGAATTGGCATGCAGGCCCTTCAACTGTTCTTGGTTTTCTCTAAGGTTTTTATTAGCTAATTACCAGAATGTATTCTGGTAATAAGATAATAAAGTACTCCTGGGCATGTTTCAAAACATAAAATATTTTTTTTAAATGAAAATATAGATTAGGTTGACTTGCCATGTGACATTTATATGTGAGGAGATACACACAAGGGAACTAAGTCTAACTTTTATGCTTAGATAATGAAAGATGCTTTTAAATTCTTAAATACTTATTCAAGCGGTAACCAAATGAGGGAGTTGGATAGCTTCTTTTGTAAGACTTTTCTCATTTTGCAAAGTCAGTTGGCCCTGAAAATTCATTTCAGTTGAACCAAGAGTTTGTGGAGTTGTTATTTCAAAGACCTTAAACTTTGTAACCTAAAGCAAGACTGAGATTATATATAATTACTTTTTTGCATGGGTTAAATTTTTAGCATAAGGAGTACAATAAGTAAAGTGGTGACTGATTTAATTTTTTCTCCCTTTAGAAAATATTTCAGAGCACTATATGTGATATGTACTATTGGAAACGTATAAATGTGCCTCTGAGTCCAGTGGGGTTGCTGGCAGATCTTTTGTAATAATTCTCCAGAATCAGCAGTCGACAAGAACACAACAATGACATGCCATCTTGATGTCCAGCCAGGGTTGCCATGAATGTTGTTGGTGGTTTTGGGTCATGAGCCAGTTCCACAGGTCAGCAGGGCCATGCTGGTTCCTGAGTGGCAGCACCTGAGTGGGCAGGTGGTTTGTGGTTGGGGAGGGGTGTGCTACCTGGAGAAAGAGAACTACAAAGGAGACAGCATAGAAATGGGTGAGGAGACTGCGGGCCAAAACAGAGACAGGAAGAGCAGGGGCCCCATGAATCTCAGTACACCCCAAAGCCTCCTCCCTAGATTTGTGTATAACCATCATTTTTGGAGTGGGCATGATATTTCAACAAGATATATGAGTTTTATTCTAATTTTTAAAAGTTTTATAATTAAACTATATACATATATTTTGAAAAAATGGCATGTTCACATGGCTTCAACTTTTTGAAAAGTATAGAATGATATATGGTAAAATTCCCACACTCTTACCTGTGTTCTTAGTCCCATCCCCCAAACACACCAATTCACCACACATAATCAGTGTTATTAAATCCCAGTGTTTTTATGCATAAAGAAAAATGTATAATTTACCACCTTTTTAAAATTAAAAAGGTAATATATCAAATACACTGTGTTTTTTCACTTACTATTTCTTTTCATATTAGTAAAGAATTTTCTATTTCTTTTTAACAGCTGCATAATATTCCATTCCATGTATGTACGAGCCTTTATTTAATCTTTCTCCTATTGCTGTCTATTCTTGACCATTATAAACAAAGCTGCAATGGATACCTTCATACTTATACCATTTTGCACACACGTAAGTTTATCTGTAGGATAAATTCCAGGAGGTGGGATTGCTGGGTCAAATGGTCTGTGCACTTAACATTTTTGATAGACATTGCCAATTGCCTTCCATAGGACTGTTGTAATTTCCTTACCCACCAGCAATTTGAAGGTGACCAATGCAAAAATGTTGGAATATCTCTTGGAGCATCAAATATTAATGCAAAAAGCATATTCTATGTGCAGAGCTGAAAGCATTGTCAAGGATGAACAGCAGTGCTTATCAACAGTTCAGGGGACCCACTGAGTCTTGGCTTCGTGTAAGCCAGGCCCTCTCTGGACAGTAGTGCTTGTTGTACACTGCCCAAGGACCCCCACCCCCTGGAGTGTGAGCAGGCCTGGGATCCCGCTCCTCAACTTCTAGGCTGCCCAGACGGGTACCCAGCAGCAGCCCTGGCTGAAAAAGCCTTTGAGAAACAAAGAGGATCCAATTTAGATTAGAAAACATAGTGTCCTCGAGTAAGTAAGCCTTTGATAAATTAAATCTGATTGAATTAAACACCGACTGAAGCTGTTTATCAGATGTGTAGGAAGGGTGGATCAGGGAGATGAACAATCTGCTTACATTTTTAGTGTTTGACATTGAGCAGAAAAGTTAACATTTCCATCATTTTAACATGAGATGGGAAACCACTAAACAGAGGTTTAGGAAATTCAGTTCAGGGAGCCTTCCCGGGTTTCCCACTGCCCCAGCATCCCCGCCATTCCTTGCTTCAGAGTCAGCCTCCTGGGAGTTTACTGTACACATGCCCCCCTCTCAGACCCTCTGCCTGCTTCTTCACCTCCCAATGCTTTGTGTCCAAATTTTCAATCTGCTATGAATTTTAAAATTAATAAATTTTTTTCTGATAATAAAAGCACTACCGACTTACGATGGTTTGACTTAAGATTTTTCGACTTTATGATGGGGCAAAAGTGATATGCACTCAGTAGAAAGCGGCTAGGTTAAGCTGGGATGTTCAGTAGGTTAAGTGTGTTAAATATTTTTTTGACTTATATTTTCAATTTATGATGGTTTATCAGGACATAACCCTGTCATAAGTTGAGGAGCATTTATGACAGAAAATTTTCAATATTTATGATTTAAAGCTGTGATTACAGTTTTGCAATATTGCTAGAGATTAGATTGGGTTACAATAAGGAACGGGCAGATGTACAAAGGAGGTTGGAAATTGGGTGAATTCAATTTGTGCGAAGTTCTCAAAGTATGTGGAACAGCTGAAATCATCTCAACCATTTTTGACCACTGGGAAAGTGTAAAGAGAAAGCAATCTAACAGCATTTTACCGGGGTGAATCTGATGAGAATTCCTGAACACATAGTGGGAATAGAATGATGGTAAATGCTAAGAATGTGATCAGGGTCACCAATCACACAAAGGGGCTGATTTGGAAAAACTCTGCTGTCAATTCAATGCATCAAGTCATATTGCCTTATAATAATGGATAATATTAGGAATACCTTGAGGCCCCAGGGAATGGCTTTGAGCAGAGGCTCTGTGACAGCATCAGGCACTTCTCAAGATGAAGGAAGCACCAAAATGATTGCAGGCTCATATATAAATGCAATACACACATAGGTTTTTATTAACAGTTGGTATAGAATGAATACAGTGATATAGAATAATACATTACAAAATTAAACAAAACTTCCATTCTCAGTTTCCCTTACCCTGCTATAGTATCTCACAGCAATTTTCACTTTATACACTAAGTTCCGTATAACACTTATTTTGAAAACATCTATTTGTTCCAACACGATCAGCATATTAGGGAACAATTCGAGCATAACACGGGTTTCACATTTGCTTATATGCGATTCTCTTTGCAAAAGCAGTAGATGAATGCAGAAAATTGCACCCAGCTGAGCCAAGCCACCTGGGAATATACAAAATGCACACATGCTCACACTTCAAACATCAGCCATCTGACTCCTTAATATCTTGTTTTATGAGGTACTCTGTCTGCATGTGGTGTTACAACTCTCTCTCCCATTTCCAGTAATCCTCCTTTCACTCCACGATTAGCTCACAGGCGGTACTCCTTTTGATGCCCACTTCTACAAGCACGTTTTTTCCTTAGTCCAGTACCATATTGATTGTAGTATTTATGTGTTTCTTAAGCACTCGGTATGTATAAAATTGTGCTACAATTTTTATTAGGATTCTTTCTCCCTGCTCCACCCCCAATATGCCTTTTGGTTTTTAGTATTTGATTTTTTCATAGCACGGTGATGTTTAGGAACGTGCATATGATGTTATAGCAGAACTGACTGCATTAGTACAATTGTCTTATTATATTTATTGTTAATTGTCCTGTCTCTCTGTGCTCTTCTTCCCCCCATGTCATTTCATGGGGGTTAGGATCTTTGATCATTTGTTCACTGTTGTGTCCCCAGCACCTTCTCAATGTGTGGCATAGAGCAGAGGCTCAATAAATATTTGTTGAATGAATGAATTATCAGATCTTTTACTGGAAACTGCATTCTAGCCACATTCTGTTGCAAATTAATGGTTCTATTAACAAAAGAATTATTACAGTTGAGGGATATAATATAGCTGTTGAGTATAGCTGTTTGACAAACACATCTAGCTCTATGGCTGACATAGCTTGTCAAGGGAAAGCAGGAATAGAAATGTGGGATACAGGTCATATAACTTTTTAGTAATCATTCTAACAATATATTCAAAGTCAACTAAACTTAGAACGATCAGAGTGATAGCAAATGTGGCCAGACCCATGAAATGGGTTATGTTTATGTAGCAAAAATAGTGAAAAAAGAGGAGATCCTACTGATGGTGTTTGACTCCGAAAGAATTTAATAAATGAAAAAAGAATGTTGTTTTAATTCAGAAAGATATTTTTGATCAGTTTTATGAAGAACCCAAGTTTTTTTAAAACTGAAATTCTAAAGTCATTGTATCGTTGCTTCAGCACCCGTCATTTATATTTAAAATATGTATATGGTTAGTGCTCAGTAAATGAAGGCATGGGTTGAGTGTACATGTGAAACTGTTAACTAGATTGTAGATGTGTGTGTATACGCACACATTACGTATATACATACAACTTTGTTCTGACAGGAAGCAGTGGATGTGCATTACTTCATCTCACCCTCACAGCAGGCCTACAGGGTGCCGTTACTTTTCTCACCTTTCAGGTGAGGAAAATGAGGCCCATTCTCACTAAGTAACTTAGTGAGAATAATGCAGCTAGTGAGTGGTGGATCTGGGCTTTTGGTGTTTTGGATGCAGAACCCATACCTCTATGCAATGAGGGCTTTCCATAGGTCCTGGTGATTCCAGTTGAGAAAACTTGTCTCTTAGCCTCCAGGAGGAGGAGATGGAGGTGTAAGTAACAAAATAATAGCGTGTTTGGTACCCAAGTAAGCAGAGCATAAGGAGGTATGGGAGTGAGGATGGAGGTGGGGGAAGCAGGTACTTAACTGCTTCATGTGGTGGGCTCTCCATCCATAGACTAGGTGCTTTGGAAGACGCTCTTTACATAGAAAGAAGCCAAAAATACCTAAAGAAGTGGAAAGCATAGATATGTTTAAGAAGGAAGGAAATGACATTTATTCGATTCCTACCTCATTCTCAGTGCTGGACTAGTTGCTTTTTATACATTATATTGGTAACTAATTATTTTGGGTCTGGATTTTGTGGTAATAACTGTTACTTTTTTTTTTTTGTCTTATTTAATCTTTACAAACCTCTAAGGTTGGTTCTCTTATTATCTTCATTTTCTGTAAAACTCGAAGAATGTGTCCCAAATCACACAGTGAGTGGCTTTGTTTAGCACTCACCCACCAAACAGTGAGGTAGGAATTATTTTTAGAAATGAGGACACACAGCAAGGAAGTAGCACAGTTAAGATTTGAACTCAGATCTGTCTTCGTAGCCTTTACTTTCCCTTTATAAATATGGTACATGTTGAGTTGAGGTGTGTTTCTAGAAAAAAATATGAGAGAAGATTTGAGACAGAAGTGATTAAGTTCCTACAAAGCTTAATAAATATAAATGTATACTTAGCATGATGGTGATCTTATATTTAGAAGAAAAACAATTATTAAGTTGTCATTGTTTATAGAGGCGTGATTTAAGATATGGTAACTATGAGACAAGGGTGATCATATTGCCAGCAGAGGGATTTATCTCAAAACCAGATCCGATTATGTCTCTTTTCTGAAATACACAACACAAAACAATTTTTCTGATTCCCATTGTGTGCAGAGTACAATTCTTGGCATGTCCCTTGTCGTGGTCAGTTTCTTGCTGCCTGCCCAGGCGACTCATACAGGTGTTCCTCTCACCAGCCCTGAATGCTCCCTGTGTGTTTTCATATATTAATGTAGTTAATGCTCTTCTCTCTTCCCAAAGGCACCACCTTTTTCTTTCTTGCAAAATTTAGTTCAAGGTTTATTACCTTGAGGATGACTTCTCCAAATCCGTCAGGCAAAATTTAGTTGTTTCATTTTATGTTACCCAGATCTTTGTTGATTCCAGTCTCAGGAATTTAGTACACTGGTTTGCAACCAATGGCTGACTCCCCAGATGGTTCAAGGATTCTCATGGATCAAGGCTATCTCTTATCTATGTTCGTGTTCCTTGTGCCTGGCCCAGAGCCTGGTCTGAAATAGGTAGGTGGATGAATGGATAAATGAGTGGATAAAGTATTTGAATTAACCTAAAAAAGTTAATCGAGCATGCTAAATTAATTAAGGGACCACATGCTAACATTACTTGAACTCAAGATATACCATGCTGATACATGAAGCTTGGCTTAGGAAGTGGCACCTTATGAAGGGTTTTGAGGTCCAATTAGAAATTGAAGATTGATTTTCCCCAGAAATCCCTGCCACCAAGAAGTCTGACAAACTAGCATGGCAAGCAGTGGCTAGAGTATACAAAAATTGGTAGTGTTTCTATACATTACCAATGAATTTTCTGCAAAAGAAATTAAAAAATTGATTCCATTTACAACAGCATCAAAAACAATATAATACTTAGGAATAAATTTAACCAAGGAGATGAAAGATCTGTATTCTGAAAACTGCAAGAGACTGATGAAAGAAATCAAAGAACATACAAGTAAATGAAAAGGCGATCTATGTAAGTGGATTGGAATTATTAAATTGTTAATATTGTAAAGGTGTCAATATTACCAAAAGCCACCTATAGATTCAGTGCAGTTCTTATCAAGATTCCAATGGCATTTTGAATAAAATAGAAAAAACACTCCTCAAATTTATATGGAACCACAAAGAACCTTAATAGCCAAAGCAATCTTGAGAAAGAAGAAAGCGGGAGGCATCACACTTCCTGATACCATGCTATACTGTGAAGCTATAGTCATCAAAACAGTATGGTACTGGCATGAAAACAGACAAATGGACCAATGGAACAGAACTGAGAGCCTAGAAATAAACCCATGCATATATGGTCAACTAGTATTTGACAAGAAAGCCAAGAATACTCGATGGAGGAAAGAGAGTCTATCTTTTCAATAAATGGTGTTGGGAGGACAGGATATTCGCGTGTAAAAGAATGAAACTTGACTTCTGTCTTATTCCACTCACAAAATTTAACTCAAAATGGATTAAAGACTTAAATATAAGACATGAAACCATGAAACTCCTAGAAGAAAACATAGGGAAAATGCTCCCTGTAGGTCTCAGGAATAATTTTTTAGAGTGTAAATTTAAGCTGGTTACTCTGCTGTGAGAAGCAATGCTGTGAGGCATAGGGCTTCTTCAGGGTGTCACATGTATCTGCTGTGTCTCTTTGTTGGCAGGGGAGGGACACCTTACATAGTGTTAATTGCTACCAATCTTAAAAGATTAGCAGACTTCAGTGGGAAAAGGGAGCTGAAGAACTAAGTAGACTTATAACTAATAATTCAGAGGCCCAGCCATAATGGGTGAAGAAGACACCTAGTTTTCTATGGCAGGCTCCAGGGGGAGCCACAAAAGGACTCAGTTCTTATATATGACTAAAATGTTACAGAGCGGCTACCATATTCTCTTTTTACTTTGAAGCAGATATCTGTTATATCTGTTACAGATGACGCGCATTTCTTTGCTATGGGGAAAAGTATGGCTTTCAAAAATGTTTACCTTTTGTTTGTTAACATAGGTTAAGGAATTTTTAGGATTGGAGAAATAATCAGGGCGTCAAGGCGAGGAGTCCAAGGCTTGACAGGAGAGGAACACCACAGAGAGGGCAGGCAGGAGAGCACAGCAGAACTGAGGGTGGAGGCGCTGCTTAGGGGAGAGGCCTCTCCTCTTCCCTGGAACATCCAGAAGGTAGCACGACACTGCCCACACTGGGGAGGAAACCTGCTGCTTTGCAGCAAGAAAAAGTAAGAAGTAGGCTCTATAAAGAGTTGACAGGCTAGCAGACTTGTTTGTCTTATTCATATGATGGGGTGATAAACTTACTGATGCAAATGGGTGTTTTTTGCCTCATGGAAACACCAGATCTCTGGTTATTTCCAGAGACCTTGAGGTTCAGAGTGTGAAGCTGAAAGACCTCAGAACAAGGAAATACTTTCATCTCTTCATGCAATCGAAAGATCTTTATCTGAAAGAGAACAAAGATATGGGACTTTGACAGCTCATTGGCATTGATCTAAATTACAGGTTATTTCATTGTGAATGATGTCCATTTGCCAAAGACTAGGGTTGAGCAAATTAGCCAGTTTTTCAAAGTGGGACATAAGGTTAACATGTTTGTTTCCTAGAATCTGACAACAATCTCTAATGAAATCTATACCACCCAGTCCATAGTAAATCATCAGTAATTTTTTATTGAATTAAGAGTAAAATTTTGGGGCAAATTAATAAATATAATATGAGAATTTCTAAATGGTTGCAGAATTACTAGGAATCAGTGTTGGTTAGTGTTAAGTGAATAGGGCTAAATCAGCCTCAGGTCGGAGATAGCATTGGCCTGGTAGGTCTTATTTTGAGAATAGATTTGGTAAGGATTCAGATAATATCCTTGTGAGTAGATGTTACTATTAGTTAGACGAAATCACCATTTGTTTAAAAATAATCTTTTTTATGAGTCTTATATGACCCACTGGATGCCATAGGCTGTCATGTCTTTATTAAAGAAAAAAAATCAATGCTTTGTACCTTTAAAAAAAAAAAACCAAGTTGCCAGTTATAAAAATAGTTACGAGAATGTTCTATACAGCATAGGGTATTTAGTCAATAATATTGTAATAACCATGGATGGCGTCAGATGGGCACTGGTCAAAGGGATCCCTTCATAAGATATATAAATGTTAATCACTCTTGTACACCTCAAACCAATATAATATTGTATGTCAACTGTAATTGAAAAATAAATTAATGTCCTATATCTGAGGACATATTCAAAATAATTTCAAGTGACAGAAAGCTGATAGGAGTACTTAATATGTTATATGATAAAGCTGACATCCCAAGGTTGAAATCAACTAAGGAGGTGAAATGTAATTGAAATAAATGTCTTGCCTCGGGTTAAAAATTTCATTACAGGAGTATAGAAAGAAACCGCAAAAACAGCACTTCTATAAAAGATGACCTGTATGTTTTAGTTGACTATGTTTACAGAATATAAAACTTTATAGGATGAGATGGCCTATAAAGCTTTATATTCTGTCAAAGGGATACAGAGGCACCAGATGTAATGCTCTGGAAGGAGCATCTTAGGAGGGTTCCTGACTCTTTGGAGGGTGTTTGGCTGGAGGGCTTTTGGGCAGCTGGGCCTGGAATCCTGGCAGGATCGTGCACAGTGTCTTCCTGGAGGTCAGGTCTGTCCTGGGGGAGGAGTAGGCCTGTTCTGGGTGGCTCCAGAAGGCAAGCTACCTCTACTACCTTGGTGGATAGAGGTTACTGGTGGACAGATTGGATACTAGATTGAGCAAGCTTGATGGCTGGGTTAGGGTGTGTCTTTAGTGGGTGGAGAGTAGAATGTGGTGCCCTCTGAGGTTCCTTCTAAATCTTAGATTCTGCAGTACTGGACAATCTACATTTTGTTTTAATTTCAGAGCCACTAACATATGGTTTAGAGATGGGTTTATCATTATAATTTGTGTCATGTAATACTATAAAAGGAAAATGTGATATGACTGTCCTTTAAGTGGGAGGGATCAAGGAAGTTTCCAGAGAAGCAACAGAAACCAAGACTGTTTTGCAGAGAGCAAGTTTTGTTGAATGTAATTGTGATGATAAAATAAACTTGTTAGGTGGAAAAATACACAGGGACTAGAGAGAGTGCAGGGAGTGTGCAGCATGCAGAGCGTGTCCTCAGGAAGGCTTTTTGTGTCTAGTCAGTAAAGGTTGACTCCATTTGATAATTCTGAAGATTTTTCAAAATCCTTTTTCCTTTTGGTGATTCTTCTTGAGCATTTCCGCTTTCCAGTAATCATAGCTTTTATTTACCAAGAAACCCTTGCTTCTCGGGGAGCTGTGTTTTTCAGAGCGGTTATTACAGCTGGCATGGTGGCCAGAGACCATCAGGGCCAAGGCTGTCCTGGAGATTTTCTGCAGAAAGAGACCTTGATTACTCTTTATTTTTGCTCATGTTGTTTTACTCTCATCTGTAATTTAAAATCCACTATACAAAGAATCTACAGAGCGCCAGCTGGATGCTAGTTTAAAGACTTTCTTCCTTTCTCTATTTTTTAAATTTTAAATAAGACTGTCAGTTTTGATGTTTGCTGTTTAGAAATTGATGAAATGTATCTTTTGGTTTCCTTAACTTCGGTGGATGGAGAGGTTGAAAACAAAATCACCAGTTTAAGATTTCTGTTAAAGGTCTTTTTTTCTTAGAAAAGGAGCAGGGATATGTTTGCCAACTTCATCTTACGTAGATGAGGGAAGGACCAGTGGGTTTCTGGAATTAGTGCTCTGATTATAGCCTGGGAAGTTGTGATCTCAAGGGACCTTTGAGTGTGTACTGGGTACCCGGCTCAGCCTGTCCTTCTCTGGGCATGTGGGGGTCACACGTGGAAGGGAGGAAGGCTGGCAGGCAGAACCAAGACAGTGCTTACACTCATGTCAACCACAGAAAGCAGTAAATGGCACCTTCTTGCTGCTTTTGAAAAGCAGATGTTTAACTTGTATATAATAATGGCTGTGTCTTGACTTTTGTTCACTGCTCTTTGTCACTTTTTCTGGACTGTATTTTTTGGCGGGGAGGCATTTTTTTTTTTTTTTTGATGGTAGCTTTTCTTTTTGGATTTATAATTCTCTGCCTTTTCAGTTTAGATTACAGTCTTATATTTCTCTTTTCCATTCTCTTTAATTGTTCAAATGTCTTAATGTCTTAGACCCACACAGTGACTCTTGAACAAAATCGTTTGTACCTCCCAAACTTAATAGGACACTGTGAGATGGACATTCTCAAACTTCGCTCTTGCTTTGGAAGTATAGTTCGTTCAGAAAAGTGATTAAGCAACATTTATTTAGCTATTATTTATTAATTTAGAAAATACTTTTACAAATTGATTCCCTTTGTCTCAATAATTTTAATTTCCAGAAATGAATCCTAAGGAAATGTCATAAAACACAAAACATAAACATGTTCATTTTAAAGTGTTATTTATAATAAGGAATTCTAATAATAAATATTATAAATAAACTATATGTCTAATAGTAGAGAGATTGGTGTTATTTCTTCTTTCTATTTGTCCTCATTTTTCAGCATTTTGTTAAATGTGCTTACTTGACTTGTTCCTCCAGCTAGTGAGACACAGGATCAGATCTTTTTGTGGATGAGAGGCTAGACTAGATGGGATTTAAATTATTTTGCATGCACAGCTTGTGTAAGAAAAAAAGCTTGATTTAAAATATCTCATTGACGTCTACGGCCATGCCACCCTGAACAAGCCCGATCCCGTCTGATCTCGGAAGTTAAGCAGGTCAGGCCTGGTTAGTACTTGGATGGGAGACCACCTAGGAAGACCAGGTGCTATAGGCATAAAAAATAAAAAATAAGAGATTATAAGATGACAAGGTCCTTGCAGTCAGTGAGGTCAACCAAAGGTTGCCTCACCTAATTTATATATATATATATATAGACACACACACACACACACACACACAAACACACACACACATTCATACATACATACATATATACATACATACATACATTCATACATACACTGACTGTATACCCTGGGACTTCTATTCTTGGCAGTATGGAAAGTGGGAGATCCTGAAAACTCTCATCTTACAGAACACTTAGTACTGCTGTCTATAAAATATTGAGCATCCTTTTAAATGTGTAGCAAGATAACAAGAAATCACAGGAAATCCCCAACATCCAAAAACCTTTTCATAAGTGAGAACTGTGTGAACTGATGCTAGAGCAGCCCCAGGAAAGTTGGTCAGTCTTGGCCTAAAGACACCTAGGGAGGTGGGGATAGAAGACGAAACCTTAGGCCCAAGGATCCTTATTTAAAGCCAAGCCCCTCAGGACCACATCCTTGGTGAAAGAATGGGCCACAGAAAATATGCCCACCTGACTGGGGAGATGACTAGGCAGGTTACCCTCTCAGGCTTGGGGCCGGGTGTGGTGGGATTTGTCATTCCAGGCCTGCCCTCACTTGGGGTTAGGGTTTGAATTATATCACTTGTCTAGGAATTTCCAAGCTAGTAAATGTCTGATCTCAGCTTGGATGACTCTGTGTCAGCCTTGAACTCTAAGTCAAGCTGAAAGATGCTGATATAGGCCATTTAGAATCCATGTTGTCTGCAACAAAACAAAGTTAATCTACAGCAGGGCACGGCAACATTGGGCAAGAGAGACTGTGAACGTTCCTAGCCAGCAGAGGATGCTAAATGGAAAGAACAGCACAGCACTGTACTGACTGATGGGAGTTGTGTAAAAGGCCCTAGATGTATGTTTTACTTTTATTTTTATTTTTATTAAGGGTGCTCTTTTATTGTAGTTTAACATGTAGTTTTTCTAAAGACTTTCATAGATCCATCCTCAACCTTGGACCCTCTGGCTTCTTTCTCAAAACGGCTTAAGTGTTTCAGCTGTGGATTTCCTCTCCCTGGGGTTGCATAGAGCAGCTGCATCACTTGCTTACTTGGCTTTCTCTTCCAGAGGACCTTGTAGGCACCTTGTCAGACCTTTGGGTCTGCCCCAGGATTTAGCAGAGAAGTATGTGAAGCTTTGAAGAAAGAATAAATGAATCCTCCATGCTCTAGGGCTGCGTTAGTGCTTGTCAGATCTTAATGTGCATGTAACTCTTCTGGGGATCTTGTTAAAAACGCAGATGATGTTTTAATAGGTTCGAGTGAGACAAAAGTTTTGTGCTTCTAACAAGCTCCCAGGTGATGCTGGTGCTGCTGGTCCAGGCTCCATACTTCGAGTAGCTAAAGATTAAACCACTAACCTTTGAAAAATAGCGGGGACATTTCAGGTTCAGCCAGCCACCTGCTGTGAGGACCGGCCTAGTTGTCGTCTTCTGTTGGAAGAGCGGGTTCCAGGGCATTTCAGGAAGCCTCTCCACATCCTCCCAGGGGAGAGCCTTTTCTTCCTGTTGGAGGATATGGTCACCCACCTGATCTCCAGCCTTATCTAAGGAACCCCTTGTCCCCATGTGGGATGGAAAGGGCGTGAGACACTGGCCCATGTCAGCGCCCTGACCATACGCCTTGGAGTCTGCATCTGGGAAACGAGGAGACCTGCTGGATGGCCTCCAAAGCCCTCCTGGTGCTCCTGTTCTGCCACCAAGACCCTGAGGGTCACCAGGGCTGCCAGGCCCTGGGAGTGTAGGTTATCTTGGAGGCAGGAGAGGTTGAGGCCAAGTTCTGAAATTTTTGTTAATGAACCTAGGCACCTCTATAGTAGAAAAAAAATCTAATCCATAATAAACTCTATTAATATCTTCCCACATATCAACATAGTTCACATACTTGTCATTTTTAAATGGCTCAGTAGTTATAGTCCCTCAGGTTGTTGGGATAAGCCATGTGTAGCCATTTCCCTGAGGCTGGCACTTGGCTCGTCTCTAGTTTTTTTCCCTTGGATTTTTAAAGTGTGGGGTTGTGACTGCTGAGATTATTTCCACCCTCCCCAAACCCTGTCATTGCCTTGGGTACTCTTTTTAAATTGAGAGCTCATGTGGTAAGGTTATTCAGTTACATGATCTAATAGCTCTGCTTTACCTTTTTTTTAAACCATGTTTTCCCCAATTGTAATAATATAATCATTTGCATGGTCATATGTTCAAGGTCAGTGTCCCCTACTAGATTCTCATTTCCAGAGGCTAGCTCCTCCTCTGTCTTTGTCATCACGACATTCTCGACACCTAGGACACTGCCTGGCATGTAGGAGTTCAGTCAAGTAGGTTACGTGAACGAACATAGCTGGACTGAATGCATGGTCAGGTGTGCCTCCTACATCTCCACCGGCCCGCTAACATGCACTGGGTGCCTGCACAGGCCAGGCACTGTATCATCCCCTGGGGAGGTACGGAAGGGTATGCATGGACCCTGGCTTCAGATAGCTTAAGTCCAGCTGAGAGAAAGGGAGAGAAATGGCCAATTATATTTCATTGTTTGAAGTGCCATCCATGTGGAAGTGCAGGGTTCTATGAGAACATAGAGGAAGAGGACCAGACTGAGGCTGGGGGCCTATAGGAAGTCCACCTGGCGGCAGGGAGACTTGATTTGAGGTCCGGAAGGCTTCAACACATGACTTAACAGCCCTGCTGTGGGCTGGATGTCTGGTAGCTGTTGCAGTGGGTAGAGAGCCCTGACTGGCAGCATTCTTCTTAGCTTCATGTTTGCTGGTGGACTTCTTTATTTTGATTGCTAAGGTCATTGTACGGATAGTACATTGGGAAGCCAGCACTCACACAGCTGGGCCATGCAATTGCCTTTAGGTGCCTTAATTATAGATAGCACAGTCACATTTTAGATGCAGTGCTTCCCTGTGGAACAAAATGTGCCCTACTCATAGAGTTGTGGACTCATTGAATTTGGTCGAGCTAGAAGGGACCTTGCTCAAGTTATAGTGACACCTTGCATGATGGAAAAAAAAAAGTCCTTCCCACCACCCCGCTGCCCAAATCAGAAAGACTAAGCCAAGTTATGCTAAGTTAGGACTTTTTACTCCAGTTCATGCGAGTCAGTGAATAAAGCTGAGGAATAGAATAATAAATTACTGATTACAGTGTTTCCTTTATGAGTCATGGTATGAGAGCGTCATTATTTTTCACAATTTAGAAATGTCATTGCCAGCGACTGGAATACTCAGCAACTTCCAGACACTGGACATCCCACATGTCCTTGGTGCCCGCTCCCCACTCCTGTTCTCCACATCTCCTTTCCTGTTTGCTATTTCATGTAATGTGTTTGCAAGATTGTGGTTCAAACATTCTCCTTAAGTATATGGCATTCTTTAAGCTGAAAGTAGTCTGTGGAGGCCAACAGTTGTTTTTTTTTTTCTTTCGAAGTATATTCACGATAATATGTTTATCATCCACAAAAATACATTTGCACATTTAGCTCAAAAGAGATAAATTTTCTGCTTTTAAAATTCCTAGAGGATTTTGTTCCTCATTTCTTAAAAATGCATTTTCTTTACTAGATATTTTTCTTTTTACACCTACAGCACCTGGTCTTCCTAGGTGCTCTCCCATCCAAGTACTAACCAGGCTCGAGCCTGCTTAGCTTCCGAGATCAGATGAGATCAGGCACATTCAGGGTGGCATGGCTGTAGACTAGACTTTTTTTTATCAGATGATTTTCTTGTGTTGACCTTTGGCTTCTTACATTGATATGCTTATTTTTCATTCAGTCTGTTTCTTTGTCTCACCTTCTATATGGTTGTACAGGAAAAATATAGGCAGCTTCCCAAGAAATGAGAGTATGATGGGAAAATTTTTGTTTTTAAATTTATTTTTATATTTTAACTTTTTATTTAAAAAAATTATGGACCTCCCACCAAAATTACAAAATTAATACGTAGACCTTCAATATGCCCTTAACCCAGCTTCCCCAAATGTTAACATCTAGTTATCAATACTATAAACCATGGTACATGCATCAAAACCAGGAAATTCATACTGTATAATACTATTAACTATTCTATATTCTTGATTCAGATTTTGTCTGTTGTCCCGCTACTGTCCTTTTTTTTTTTTTAAGTTCTTGGGGACTAATTTAGCATCCAGTCCAGGCTCACACATTTCATCTTAGTTGTCATGTCTCCTATGTCTCTTCTGGTTTGTGGCCGTTCCTCAGTTTTCCTCTTTCATGACCTTGACACTTTTAAAGAGTACTGGCCCATTATTTTGTAGGATGTTTCTCAAAATGGGTTTGTTTGATGTTTCCTCATGGCTGAATTCAGGATATGCTTTTTTTTTTTTTGGACAAAAATACCACAGAAATGTTTTCCACCTCAGTTTAATTCATGAGGGTGGATATGATACTGAGAGGTTCCATTGCTGCTGATGGTAACTTGGGTCATTTGGGCAAAGTGCAAACTTTCTTCAATAAAATGTAGTTAACTTCCTCCTTTGTAATTAATACACATCTTGCCGGGAAATGCTTTGAGATTATTTAAATATCCTGCCTGTCATCATACTTTCTAATTGCTTGATAAATTCTTGCCTACCACAGTCATTACCGTTGCATTTACCAAATGGTAATTTTCTATTTCCATTATTCTATATGCGTTTCAGAATCGGAATTCTACTATGAGGAACAGCTTCCCTTCTCTATTTATTTATTCATTTGCTTATTAATACTGGTATGGACTCATGGATATTTGGTTGATTCTACATGTTATAAACCATTACTATTATCATTGATTTTATTGCTCAAATTCTTCCAGATTTGACCATTGAGAGATCTTTCAGATTGACTCCACTGTCCGTTAAGATATATCCTCATCATATTTTTTGTACTTTTTCATCTCGGTATCTCAAGATGTTTTATGCTCATTTCGTACTTGTCCTGCCCAGTCCTAGAAGCAGCCATTTCTTCAAGGAGTCCTGTTTCCTTTAGTAGACAATAGTATTTAGAAACCAAGATCTTAGAGGCCAGATGTGCTCACTGATATTGAGGTGTCATTGATTTTATACCTACTCAGAGCACAGAGCTAGGAAACACACACACACACACACACACACACACACTTCCCTGTCTCTATGTATCTTCTTTTCACAGACTTTGAATTTGTACTGATTTGACCTATTCTAATCTAACTGCACAGGGCTTATTCTAGTCTTGCTCCTTTTCTCATTCGTAACTCCTTTCTTCCTTGAAGAGAAACCTGGCTCCTGTTAACCGCGATATGTTTACTTATTTACTCAGTCTTAGAATACAGAATAAAGTAGAATAGTTTCTGAATTGTTAACCGATGTGCCCGTGGAATAAACCTACTCGCTAGAGTATAATAATTATTGTACAGTTCTTTTTATCTTTGGCATTACAGTAGCTAGTCAAGATACTGTTTTCCAAAGTTGCTTAGATTAGTTCTTTGCTTTCCCCGCTCCTTTCAGTGTGGTTATATTATTCATTTGTAGTATAGTTAGATTCATTTGTTACTTTTTGTACTTCATTTTTTGTCCCTTCACATCCTGGTTGATTTTAATTATTTATTTTTTGAATATGAGGAACATAAGCATGGTTTTGAAAACCAGAACAACACAAAAAGGCATACTAAGAGGTGTTACTTTCTCCTTATCCCTTTCCCCTCTTCTTTCCACCTTCTTCCCACCCCACCCTGTAGATAATCGATCTCCTTAGTTTCTCATTTATCATTCTGTATTTATTGTTGCACAAAATGAGCAGATACATGAATATTTTCTTATCTCCTCTTTCTAACATGAAGGGTAGCATACTATAGATACTCTTGCACTTTGGTGTTTTTACTTAACAATGTCTTGGAAATCACTTCATATCAGTTCATAGAGATTGTCTACATCCTTCTTTGCAGCTGTGTTGTATTCCATTGTGAATGTGCCACAGTTTGTTCAACAACTGTCATATGCATAGGCATGTGCATTTTTTCATTGTGTGTTGGGGAGTATGTATTATCAGGATGAATTCCTAGAAATAAAAGTACCACTATAGTTTAGATGCTGCCAAATTCTTCTACAAAGACTGCGGTAGGATAATTTGAGTAGGACAGGCTCAGCAAACTGTGATGACTGTATGTCACCAAAGTTGCTGGCTGTGATGACATTCAGTAGTTATAGAGATGCCACGAGTGGTTCTCTTGGAGGGTAGGAGCTTGACTATTGCCTTTTCTCTTCTGCCATTTTCCAGGGGAATAGTACAATACAGTGGGAAGAAAATGGAGGCTGGCTCGGGGTTTAGATAATCCATCCTTTTCCAGGATACTTGGGAGACATCTGGGCTGCTTCTCATGGTGGTGAATGAAATGATGTCTTGTTTAAAGGGAAAGAGCATGGAATAGGTGGGGGTGGGGGGTAGGGGTGGGTTAAAAACTTCTGGATTTGAGTCGTGCCTTGAGTTTTAGGACTATGACTCCTATGCAGGCGTTTTATTTAATCTCCCTGAAAAATGAGAATAATAAATACTAATGTATGGAAAGTACATTTCATGGTGTCTGGTAGGGTGGATATGGTTGGTCTGAGGAGTAAATAAATCACAAATGGAGTGGGACATGGTGCAAGTTATTTCCTTTCTCCATTCCTGTTCAATTTATTTGATGTAAGAAGAGGGATTCTAAATCATCCCACTGACTGACCATGAGGCAGTGTTTAAAATTCCTATAAAAATAAGCTTTGTTTCACTTCAATATTTGATGGCCTGGCTAACGGCGTCAAATGAAGATTTGGGCCTCTGCCTCATCTTGGATTTTCTTTTTCCGATCGAGGATGCTCTGTTGGTAAGTTCCAGGAATCCTGGGCGATTCCAGGTAGTAACCACAGAGATGCTATCTAATTAGCCACAGCAATCATGATTGTAGTCTCCTGGATTTTAATATAACTCCAGTTAAAACCAAAGTTCCAAATTTCTTCTAAATCAATTAGTGAAGAGTTCTGACCCTATTCGAGTTCTCCAGGACTTTTTATTGCAGCCAAAGGAATGCAATCTTCTTCCAGGCTTCTGCTGATGAACTGATGCCGTGGCTTCTCTACTGGGTTAGGCTTCAAGGACAGAAATGCATTGCTAGGACTGCAGACATTAAAGGGTTTAGAACTGCTGAAGAATTGCCCATGGTTAATCCAGCTGCAAATACAGGACTGATCCACATGGGCAAAATGTTTGAAAACCAGACCTCAAAATGTGCATTTGTCACCTGAAGCAGGCACAGGGGAGTTCAGAACACTGGGAACCTAGTCTCCCTGCAGCACAGAAGGGCCCTGGGGGTTATCAGAATGATGGATCATGGTTAATGACAGTCTGAAACCACCAGCAACACGAGAAGCCAGCAACACGAGAAGCCAGCAACAGAGTCAGGCTGTCTTTTAACAGCTTTAAATCTACGTATTGATTTCTCCTACTCAGCGGCCTAAGCCTCTGTGGGCATTTTCCTTTTCCAACGCCCTGTCTCATCAGAATTGGAGATTGCTCCCCGGAGAGGTCATGGGATAATGCCTCATTGGCAAGTTTTGCCTCGCTTTAGTCCACATGTCCCAAACTGAACCCTTTTTGAATGGAAAGGCTTTGCAAGTCAGTAAGGATCTGCAAGGAAGTCAAGAGAATTGAGGGATGCGCCCTGGTTAGGGAGGTTATGGAATTACATGCTGTCCGAGGTAAGTCCTGAAGGATGGCTGCCCAGTTCACCCTCACCAGTTCATATACAAACTCAATTCCCATTCCTGTTACCCTCCACCCAATGTTACCCCGCAATGTTCTCCCTGGGTGCTTAGTGTAAATTGGTGCTCTAAAAGCTATTAGATGTATCCACCTCCCTCCACCAGAATAGAGATATTGAAAGAGGAGCTATGTTTTTCATCTCTTTATCTAGTATATGCTAGGCCTGTAGTCTTTCTCATTTCAAACTTATCAAATGAATAAAAAAATGACTGACGGGGTAGGGTGGGGAGAGAAAAGGCTGCCTTGTACGTCCCTTGCTAGGGAGGTGGCATGTCTGGCAGAGAACCCTCAGACCTTTGCCCTGGACCTGCACGGATCACCTAAAAGGCACTTCCACACAGCATCTGAGGCAGCTCCTTCTCTTTTGGATTTGAGATGGGTTTCTATCAAAGACCACAGCATTTTCACAGTCCAGGGGTCAGGCTAAGAAGTGACTCTGGGAGGAGTGGGGGCAGCGCCTTAGCTGCCTGCCTCTACCAAAATGTTGTTGATATCTTTTCTTATTTTCTGAGCTTTACTTTAGAAACTCATTTGAATTGTGCCTCTTCTAAGGTATATTTTTAAACATTGTATTAAATTTATCGGGGTGATGTTGATTAATAAAATTATATAGGTTTCAAGTGTACAGTTCTATAATACATCATCTGTTTACAGCCTTGTGAGCTCATCACCCAAAGTTAAGTGTCCTGTCACCATATATTTGACTCCCTTTACTCTTTTCTACGTCCTCCCACCTCCCTTTCCCTCTGGTAACCACTAAACTGTTGTCTGTCTCTATGAGTTTGTCTTGTTCATTTATTGCTTCCAGTTTTATAACCCACATATGAGTGAAATCATATGGTTCTTGACTTTTTCCATCTGACTTATTTTGCTTAGCATGATATTCTTGAGATCCATCCATATTGTCACAAATAGCAGCGTTTCATCTTATGGCTGAGTAGTATTCTATTTATATATGTATCATATCTTCTTTATCCAGTCAGCTATCAAAGGACACTTTGGTTGTCTCCATGTCTTGGCTTCTGTGAATAATGCTGCAATGAACATAGGGATACATATATCTTTATAAATATTTCAAAATTTTTGGGTAGATATTCAGAAGAAAGATTGCTGGATCATATGGTAATTCTATTCTTAATTTTTTGAGAAATGTACATACTATTTTTCATAGTGGCGGTGCCAATTTAGATTCCTGTCAGCAGTGTACAAGGTATCTTGATTAATATAAATATAATATCTCATTTCCCAAAACCTTGAGTAAGAATGATACTCAGGATGAAACACATTAGTCCTGTGAATTAACCCGAGGATATGAGCATGTGTTTGAGGGGCCCAGACCATAGTGTATCTCATCATCATCTGCAAGACTTTGTGCTTGGTTTAGGGACATGGTTTTGATTTGGCCTTGGCTTTTTCGTGTGATAACCATGTCTGGGCATCACCAGATTGACCTTGCCTACTTTGATGGGCTTTGTTTTTTCCACATGAGCTGGTCTTTTCCAATAGCATGACAAGGCTGGTGTGGACTATGGACTGCATACTTCTTTTAACCTTCAGCATGGCTATCAAAAGGGTTGGTGGAGATGGGGAAGGGATGGGTGTTCCAGCTGCAGGAAGTACTCCACAATATTGCAAAAAGGAGCCAATGTCCCAAGATGACTACTGCAGCATTCTTTATAATGAAAATTTGAAAGCAACCTTAATGTTTAATTGCAACAGGGTGAGTTTAAGCAAATTAGCGACGATAGAATATCTTGCAGTTTTAGTGTAGTGACCAAGGATAGAGTTTTTAAGGTAAGTAAAAGCAGGTTTCAAACTTGATGTATGAACACATTACAAATGCATATCTGAATGATGAATGAAGAAACTGGTTCCTTTGGCTGCCTCTGAGATGGAGACTCAGGTGGCTGTGGGAACAGGAGAGAAGAGAGACTATTGATTATGCAGGCCTTTGTCCTTTGGGCTTTTACACCTTTTCAAAGATAACAAAAAGAAGAGAGAAATGTGTAAAACGTGAAAGGAAATGGAGCAAAAGGAGGATAGTAGTTGTATTACATGGTGCCATGAAGAATATTTTCATTTCACTCTAGGCTTCTTATAATAATAAAAATAAAATAATAATGATTACTTTGAATTAAAGGAGCAAGTTTGAGTACATACAATGCAGGAAGAAGGTCCCTGAAATTGCTCAAATAGGGAAGGAAGTAGAATCCACTCTGTGTTTTCTGTGCTGATGCATCATGGGTGGGGTAGAAGCCATCTCATAGATAATCCAAAACGATGGATATATAACAATAATTTGATTGGAATTTTGGATTGAATTTTTTATTTGTTTCAGAGCCACATGTTTATTGTAATAACGAAAACCTGTTTTTATTATAATCAAGCCCTATTCTGCAGACCCCTGGGGAGCCCTGCCCAGCCTTTCCTCCTTTGTGACATGCCCCTGTCTGAGCTGGCTCACGTTGAGGTCTGAAGGTGGACAGTGGCCGACAGAGGTGATTCGCACCTTTCCCCACCTGGCTTACAAAATATTTTAGACACAAGATTCCTTGACTCCCTCTGCACAAGGGAGCGTTTTGTTCTCTGCCCCTCACTCTCCCACCGCCCGGCCTAGCCCGAGGGACAGGATCTCAGATCACTGTTCCTCCTTCCTCTCTTGTTGTGCCCAGTGAAGCTCTAGGTGAATTGTGTGGGATGACTCAGGACGGGGTGCCTGTCAACATGCTGAAGGCAAGCCTGCATATGACCTCTGGCTGTCCCTGGGGGCTGCCCTGGGGTCTTGCAACTGAGAAATCTGACTTGGGTGCCTTCTGTTGCTGTGCTCCCTGACTCCTCTGAGGTCTTAAGTCCTTGTACTCTCTGTGACCAAACATGCAGCCTCCATCTGTCTTCCTTTACTCATTGATCCATGATCTCTGGTTCTCTCCTGTTCTCTCCCCTAGCTCCTCACCCCTCAAGACAGCCATTTCTTAGTGCTCTCTTTTCTGGGAGTGATGTGAAGAATCCCTTTACTCTGAGGTCTCACGGGAGTATTTGCATTTACAAGATGATTGAAGCGTTTTAGCCAAATCAGTTAATCCCGAATGGTAGAATTTCAAGTTGCATAGCGAGGACACACTGGAAATATTTAAAGGTACTAAATTTCTTTTTTGGCCCTCAAATCACTCCACTTCGAAGCTGCCTACCATTTGCTGTGTTTGAAAGCAATTCTATGACTGGACTTGATTGTTAGATAATTGAAAGGAAATTGTACACACATATTTTCAGTTTTTATTATATTTATAAGATGAAACATACTGGGAGGGCACAAAACATTAAGTATATAGCTTAGATAACTTTTAGTACTATTTAATTATTAATTTTCTTTACGTCTCCACTGCACTATGCCTTACATGCCCTTGTAATCCCGATGTTACAGGTGTAGGGCGAAGACTGAGGGCTTAAGGTATCTGATTAATGTCTCAGAGCCAGAAATGAGGTTTAGAACTCAAGTCCATCTGACCCCAGAACTTTAGTCATTGCGTTAACTGTTTTCTTTGCTTTTACTTCCTTCTTCTCCAACTTGTTCCACAGACTTACCACAGGAGATAATGAAATGCATTGTAAAATATCAGCAAAATGTAAAGCTTAAAAACACTTCCAATATATCATGCTTGGCTAAAATTCTTGGAACTTTAAAAGTGACATTTCTTTCCTCTTGTTCTGATATACATAATATTCAGTTCGTTTAGTAAGTTTTTTCTTGATACATATATCTTAAAATAAGAATCACATAGGGAAAAATGCTTTTCAAGTCCAATTTCATTATTGATTCATTATCCAATGGTACCCAGAGTGGGTAAGTAAACACTACAGATTTTATGTGATGATAATCATGATGAAAATGACCATAGTCTGTTTTCTGTTTTTGAATTTTTGAAGTCATGTTATTATTGTAGTTTGGTAAAGGAAAGAAAACTTCATATTTGATGAACAGTTAGTGATAAACCTTGGAGTAGAATTAATATGAGGGGGAAGGCAGCCAGTGGGGCTTGATAGAGCAGACTGAGGCCTGCAGGAGGTCTGATGTAAGGTCATCTGTGGTGTTTTGAGATGAAATAGAAGAGTGTTTAGACTAATATTATTCATAACTTGTTTTTGTAAGGAAAATCACTGCATGAGAGACTATTTAGAAAACATGGTTTTATTATTTTTTAACTTTTAATTAACTTTAGGTATGTGAAGTAATTGCTTAATGAGCAATGAACCTGGAAAATCTGAACCTGGCTTCCAAAATCTGGGGTCTTATATAAGAATAACTTATAACCACTTTTGTTCATTTATTTATTCCTACTATAATAATATTTCAGTTTAGTTTCTTTTAATAAGCTAAACATACCCATGTCTACATTATGATTTTCTTAGCAAACCGCTTTCATTTCTTACTCCCAAAGAAAAAAGAAAACACCCAAATCAATTGAAAAATAAAATATTTATAACCCCGATATGACATCCCACATGAATCTAACGCGTATCTCATTGTCCTACGTTGGTCATCGCTAATTTAATGTGATGGGTATAGGAAAGAGAAAAGCAGTTTATGCATAATGTTGAAATATGCAGCCCAGAGTCACAGATCTTAGAGTTGATGATCCTGGTGTTGTGCGTCGCCTGCTGAAGCCAGCTCCCAGCAGGTCCTGTCTTGGAGTGGTACCATGGTAAAGAAAGGATCCAGCAGACAAGAGTCATTTTGAAAGAGCTAAAATTGGTTCTTTACTTTCTTCCAAGAGAACACAAGGCCTCTTTCTCTCCTGTCCATGTCTGTCAGAACTCAAAGCTGCCTAGGATAGAAAATCCAAAAAACTCGCTACTGAGCCCCATGGTGTTGCTCTTTTTACTCTTTCCCTCTCTCCTTCAGTTCCACGGGAAGTGACTGATTTAGCCCATCTGGTAATTCCTCAGACTTTGCTACTCTCTTCTCCTCCCATGTCCTGGACTCTGCACACTCATATTCAGAAAGCTCCCTGGGAGAAGCCCGGCCCTCCTCAGGGCAAAGTCCGGATTCTCTGTGGTGGGAGGGAGGGTTACAGGTTACAGGATAATAGTTCTGACCCATCCTGTGTATACTACTTGTCAGAGATGTCCTGTAGGCACAATGAACTCTTCTGGGTAAGAATGAAATTTGCATTCTGAGGAGGGCAACTGCCGTCGCTCAGCACAGGCACCAAATTAGCTCTCCCAGTTTTTTTCTTTCCTGCTTTTGATTCCTTCTCCATGACTTGCCCCCTTAAGTGTCTATTTGAACCCTCCACAGTCAGCATCTTCATTAGCTTGCAGGTTCCTTCGAGCCAGGCTCAGGGGCATTCGGTGTCCCACTTACCCTCCAGAGCGACTGGCCACCGTCACACTGCGATTGCAGCTCACCGTCACCGGGAATTATGAGAATTATGTGGGTGCCTCTTGGCAATTTTTTGTGCTACAAATGCTGAGAACATTAAGATTTGGGCCTTAAGGCAGCTCACTAGCCTTTTCAGTTCTCGTACCCCTTTTCTAGAGCTGTAGGATCTAACAGTAGTTTTCCTCATAGAATTAATGAAGAGTCTACCTGCAAAGCAGGCTTGTCTGGCTTGGAATTATTCACCACTTATTGTCAGTGTGAGTTAAGAAGCCCAAAGAATTTGAGGAGTCGAAAGAAAAACAGAGGTAGCTATCCTTGAATCTCCACCTGTTAAGAACATTTAACTTGAGGTCAACCCTTTTAACAAACTTTTAAGTGTATAGTACTGTTAACTATAGACCCAACATTGTGCCACATACCTCTAGAACTTATTCATCTTGATTAACTGAAACTTTATGCCCACGGATTCGTAACCCCCCATGTCCTCTACCCTTTCCCGCTGCCCTCCACCCCGTTGTCCTGTAACCACCATCCTGTTCTTTGCTTCTTTGCTTCTATTAGTTTGACTATTTTAGATACCTCATAAAAGTGGACTCATGCAGTATTTGTCCTGTGACTGGCTTATTTCATTTAGCATAACATCCTCCAGGTTCATCCATGTTGTTACCTATTGAAAGATTTCCTTTTTGCTGAATTGTATGTGTGTGCACATTTTCTTTATCCATTCATTTGTTGATGGACACTTAGGTCGTTTTCACATCTTGACTACTGTGAATAATGCTGCAGTGAATATGGGAGTGCAGATATCTCTTCGAGATATTGATTTTAATTCTTTTAGATAAATACCGAAAAGTGGGATCGCTGGATAAAATGGTACAGCTGCTATGGAAGACAGTATGGAAGTTCCTCAAAAAATTAAAAATATGGACTACATACTTTTGCCAAAATTCTTCACGGTCAAGCTTAATTCTAGCTTGGTGTTGCTCTGACCACATACTCATTTTCCTTTAGCTTTTTGTGTCAGGTCACGTGCTGTGGAGACATCAGGATCAAGGGGTCAGCCTGATGTATCTCTGGGTAATATACCCCTTTTGTGGTGGGTCATGTAAGAACTGAGGAAGAGAAGCTCTGAGGGGAGTCAGTCTGTGGACACAGGGCTGGTGGGAAAGGAGGAGGGCGTGTGCGCCATCATCCTGACCCCGATCAGATTCTATCTCTCACTGCACTCTGCCATGGCAGGGGACATGTGCTCCCTCAGTGTCCCCCACATGGGGCCTTTTAAAGAGGCTTTAGATCCAGTTTTCGCTTTCATGGAGCATATAGCCCTGGGGGGACATGAGTGCTACATACATGTGTTAACTGTCCACAGCCTTCAGATGGGGTCCAGAGCACAAGGTGTGATCATAGAGCCTAAAAATGCTGGCATTGGGAGCCAGGGGATGTCAGGACATAGGACACTCTGATTGCTTTTCTGTGTATCTATCATGAATTTACTCCTGAATTCTGACAGAGCTAAAAAAGAAAAAAAAACAAAACAAAAAAAACAAACTAGATGCACCAGGAATTCCACCAGTTCAATTTTTTCTTGATTTTTTTCTCCAGAGCCCATCTTTCCAACCTGTCTGTCCTGCCTCCACAGTCCCTCACCCCTGTGTGGGCTAGTGACTGAGGCATAGGTCGTTTTCTGAGTTTTTGACATGGGAAAGGGTGTCCTAGCATCTAACTGGAAAGTCAGGACACAGCCCCATTTATCTGTTTACTCTTCAATCCCACCAATATGAGGTTCAGTATTTATAGAACACAGACACAAACCCACAGAGCAAAGAACTGGAGAGGAAATGGCAGTAGAACAGAGGTTTTGGAAGTATTTTTAAAACCAGGCTGCATGTGTTCAAGCTGCCATGCTTAGCTGGAAGTCACTTCAGTTTCCTATTGAATTGCCGGTTTATGCCTTGCATCTCTACTCTAGAACCTTCCCCGCTGCAGAGCTCCTGCAGCGATTCTCTCTCCTTGCTTCTGGCACGGAGCCCACCCGAGGTGCTAGTTTACACTCAGCCTTATCAGTTTTAACCCTGGAAAGTTTATTGTCAAGGACTGTTGGGATTTGAGAACAAAAACGGTTAGGGAAGTTTCTTGGAATGGAGTGGGAAGGATAAGGGGAAAGCATTTTCAGTGTTTCGCAGAAAAAACTTTTGTTTTGATCATATCTGTGCAGTGGTAATCTATCCCCATTCTTTTAGAGGAAAAAAAATTCTCGATACAATTTTATTACAAGAGATTTGTTTTCCATTGAGACAGGTGCTGTCAATACTTGTGAAACTTCCATTTTCTTTTTTAAGCTGTCTAGAGATCACCAGTAAATAAATGCCTTTAATATGAGAAAGAGCCAAAGAATTTTTAAAAAATAGATAAAAATATAAACCATGTTATGGTTCATCTTGCCTTCCTCAGGCTCTGAGACGAGTCAGCAGATATTGTCATACATTTCAGTGTTTACCACACAGGCCTTGATTCTGGCTGCAGCCGCTGTTTGGGGAGACAGTAAAAACAGGTCGATGGGGGCTGCAACCTTCAGCAGAGTGGCAGATTCATCTTTCCATCTGTAGTTCGGTTCTGTCCTCCCCTCCCAGTCTCTCTCCACGTAGCATGTTAACGTCTAGAGCCACCTGCCAGACATGAGTGTCTCTGGGGTGCTGCACCCACGTATGGAAGCTCTGCGTGCAAATGCTTCCAAGTCCACGTGCACCCCGAGTGCACAGCATTTGCATCCGCCATCCCTGAGGGCCTGTACTTTTCCGATGTTTTCCAGGCCCCCTGTGGAGTTAATGGGGCTTCTGTTCCTGTTGAACTCCTTTTGTCCAGAGCAGTGAGCAGTGAACGGTGACAGGTGAGTCGGCTCTCGGCCCCTAGCGCAGTTATAATTAACTGCGGGCCTCAGACAAATCCTTTAGCTATGCATGGTTTTCCATCTTCGTGAGACCTTTGATGGTCTGTGCTGAATCAGCCTCTGACAGTGATTGGAAAGGGGTAGTTTTCCGACAAATGCCAAAGGTTCCCTTGAACTAGGGTTCAGGCTGTCGACTGTAGGCTTCACCAGCTCAGGAGTTCATAGGTTGGACATGCTGATGGGTTTTCTTTTTCTTCTTGAGAGGAGAGAGAAAGAGGGAGAAAAGGCAGTTAATTGTAATACATTCAGAGGTGTTTTAAAAAGAGATGGTCATTTCATGTAAAAACTGTTGTGTGTTCTTATGTCATAGGTAAGGATGAAATTGGAGGATAAGTCTGTAGAAATCATCCAACCTATAGTTTTCAAAGTGTTCATTGAGGCCCTCAGTGTTCCTTTGCCGGGCTAGGGGTCATTTCTGGGAGGGGCGGGGAAGGATTTGCAGCCTGTGGGCCTCCTAGGAGTGACCACGTCAGTGACAGAATGAGTAAGGAAGGGACGCATTTCTACTGCCTTCCTGCACTGAGCTCTCTGAGATGCACCACAGTTCCTGAGAGCCCTGCTTGAAGTCCAGGGCTGTGAACACCCCCCAGTTCTTATCTATCCAAGGGAAGCAGGACCACAAAGGGGCGACTACCATCCTCTTCCTCCCGTCCCGGATTGATTTGTCACAGCACCACTTAGTGCTGATGAATACAAGTCTGAGGAGGAAGACACTGGAGTGTAAATTTTTAAAGGGGTGTTCCTTTTTAAGAAGGATTGTTTTCCCCTTTTAGCACCTGCATCTTTGGTTTTGTGGTACAGTGAAGAGAAGCATTGGATAAAACATAGAGCTCTGGGTTAGTTCCAGCAGGTAGGGAGTGGCAAGTGAGATGGAAGGGCTAGAATGTTTTAGGAGGAGAGAGGTTTTAAGCGAACATCTGCCAAGATGTATGGGGCTTGAGCGAGACAGGCAAGTGAAGAAAACCTTGAGGATATTTTGCTGTGTGTTGATGCCTGTTCAAGAGATTTCAGTGTGGATTTACAAAGCCATTGAGGGTAACTTTGATGTCGGACTTGTCATTTTTTTAATGAATTCGGTGCCATGCTGAGTGAGGCACAGCTGTGTGAGTTACTCAGCTTGGTTAGGGACCTCCTGTGATGGATCATCACCCAGACCTCCTGGTGAAACTTGTAGCCATCAGCATTGGTGGATCGTCCACTGGAAAGAGCATCTTCAGATGTGGTAGGAAACTCTGGTAAAAACATCTGGTTTTTACAAGAATTTTGGCTTAAATTCAAATACTAAGGGTGTCTGAATCCAGCAATAAAAAAGGCAGAGTCTTCAAAAAGAAAAAAAGGGGCAGCTTTTGTAATTTGCTTTTATTAGTAGAGTTGGTAGAGCTGAAACTGATTCTATAGAGTTTGACGGTCTTGCTTGATAGAATGAGAATGAAGAAAGCCACGGCAGCTGGTGCAGCAGGTGGAAAGGGATGTGTCCGCTTTTGAAGTGTGTTTTTTTTCTGAGTTGGTTTCTGCTCTTTTGTGGTTTCTCTGGGAGAAATCTCCAGCGCTTATTACAGTTAACTTAGCTCGTATGTCACGGCTTGGAAAGAGTTAAAAGGCAGAATTTTGTTTCTGCTTAATCATACGCTATATAGTAAGCAAGGATCTAAGTAGACAAATTATAGCCTCAGAATCTGTGTGCTATTTATTTAATTAATACTGTAACCATTCTTAACATTTGGATGACACAGAAAGCCCTGAGCTGTTCTGAGAGGTAAGGTCTGGAATCTCCAAAGAGGAGAACACTTAAGAATCCGTCCATGAAGAGATGGAGACAGAAGAAAGAAGAAATAAGAGGACTGGATAGCCGCCTCCACCTTCTCTAATTCACCTTTCCCCACATGCTTCTATGAAAGGGTTCTTCACCTGCGAGACTGGATGAAAACAGTCACTCCCGTGTGCATGAATGATCAAGCAATTCTTTCTGGAGGTATTTGGAGATGTGAAGAAAACCTACAAGGTCAGAAGAATGACTCTTTGGGTGGTGTAATAAGAAAGAAGGATGGACATGGAAACTTAATAATTAGGCTGGGCAGTGGAGGTGAGGAAGGTGGTCCTGGATTCCCTTCTGGTTTCCTTTTCATGTGGCTGTTTCACCTCCCTTGACCCTTTATAATTCTGCAAGGAGTGAAATAACAGAGAACTGAATATTTAAAATATGTTTTTGGTAGCATGCAGCTTCTAAACACTTGCCTACCCCTCATCACTTCTATGATGATGTGTCTGCACATCATGGGTTGCTGCAGAGGGGATTGAAAACCAGAATCAAGGATTGGGAGTGTATCTGAATTAAAATAAGTGCTCACCTCTTCTCTGCCCCTCTGTCTTCCTGTTGACCTTTTGCTGCAGTGAGGGGAGGAGAGACAGTCTCAAGCCTTTTTAACAAAGCACATTCATTTTTTCTTTGGTGGAAAATCAAACTTTCCCTTATGAAATCCCAAAATGGCTCATTTGAACCATCTGGACAGACTCAGCCAAACAAATTTTCATGAATCTTTACCACCTTCTTTTTCTCTCTTCATTCTCAAATATATTTTAGCTTCCAGACTTAAAAACAAATCAGTCTCTCTATGGAACTTGACCTGTTTTTGAGCTGCATTTATTATATCTGCCCATATGCTCGATCACTTGGCTGAGACAGTGTTGGACAGATTTCTCCACCGTGAAGCTACTCTCTTCCTTTCCTTGTCCCACGACCGTCTTTGGAAGGAAGTCACTATGCATAGCCCAAACTCAGGGGGTGGGGGATTATGCTTTCCCATTTCTCAATTCTGCCACTTGTATTTATTTATTCAGTTATTTATTATCAGTAGAGACTCATGGATATTTATTTTATACTTGGGATTACAATTCAGTGCTACTTTGAGCAGGGTTTTGTAAGCCACAAATTACTATGCAGATGTGAGGCGCTGATATAATCATTGTGTTACGTGCTAACCCAGAGGTCGTTTTCCCAAGAAGCTATTTCCTGAATAAGCCCAGCAGCCTGTGCAAAGCACAGAACGGATAGTGGAGTTCAGCAGCTCCTAACTTTTGTGTGTGGTGGTTTATAGGGACCGGTGTTCAGAAAGCCAGCTGATGGCAGTGGCAGATTCCCCCCTTCTCCCATGTGGTCTCTCAGTTATAGATTTTAATCCCGGTTCCCGTGTTGCTTACCATGTTACCTTGAACAAAGTCATTAAACTTTTCTGAGCATCGGTGTCTAATTGGTCAGCTCAGGATATGAAGACCTGTGTCAGAGGGTTGTTGTAGGAAGTGTATGAAGGGCCTGATGTACAACAGATGATTATTAAATTCCCTGCTTGGCCCTTTTCCGTCCCCTCATCTGCTGATCAGGATAAGTTAAATCTCCCTGGAATCTGAGGTGCTGGTGGTGACCCCTCTGGTCATAGCAGATGAGAGTTGTTGGAAGTGGTGTAGATGGGAGAGGTGCATGGGATGGGGATTGAGAGGGAGGGGCCCAATAGTTAGCGGCAGGGATTTCCCTGCAGAATATTGGAGAGCAGGGCTTGGAAGACACCTTTCTGCAAGTCCTCGATGCTCCTTTGCTTCTATCCCTGCTCTGGGGCCAGCTTCCCATCCATTGCTTCTGAACAAGGTTTCTCTCCTTCCTCCGTGGGGCAACATGTTCTCACCGTTCCTCTCTCTTCACTCGCTCCTGAGAGGAGAAGGACTATTTTGATTTCTCACCCACCAATGCAGTAGTTACACACATGAAGAGTAAAAGGATTTTCTTCTCTCATCCTCCTCTTTTTCCATGAGATTTTTCCTGAGAGAATAAAGTCTGTAACTGTCTGCTAAGGTTGGGTGAACCTGACTTTGAACTCAGGCTGATCTCATTCCAAGCTTTTGTATTTACCCACTTTGCCCTCATGGTTTGACAGTGACTTGGCTCGTGATTCAATGCTTGCTTCATATCGGAACCTCAATTAGAGGTATTTGAGGACTTAAGAAATCTCAAAAAGCTCAAGGATTACCCACTTCTGCTTCTCATAGCTTCTAAGTTCGCTTATGTGGGCTGGCCTGGGAACTCATCCAACAAAGGCAACATTGCTTTCATAGGGAAATTTCTTTTTAATTTCAAGTAACTAATTTACCAATAAATTCTTTGAAGGTAGATAGTTGGCCTTGTAGACTTGGGATTCTGCCTGTCTGTTGTGTAAGAAGCAGCAGGATTCCAGCAAGGAATGGCTAACGTAGTGGAAAGAGCACTGCCCTCGGAGTTGGAGGACCTCTGCTTTAGTCATGGATCTGTCACGAATTACTGGGAACCTGAGCCAGTTCCTTCTAAGCTTGAGTTTTTCATTTCTTTTTCAATAAAATCAAGTTGGACTAGAAGCTCTTGAAGGTCTCTTTCAAATCTAAGAACTTATGTTCCATGTAGAATAATATGCAAAAGTGAAAGTAGTTTTGGTAATTTTCAGATGATTTTTATACAATTTATTTTTATTAAAATTGCTTTATCTTGTTTCTTTTTTCCCAGTAGAGTGTTCTGGGCCACCTTAACTGTTCCTATGCCCTGGCCCTTGTTCCCAACAGTATTGCTCCCTGGCCAGATGCTATAGGAAAAAGGAGATGCCCCTCCTTGTGGCTTTGGTAGAGTTGTTTGACTGCAAGCAAGTGGATTTCCCTCCAGCTGCCTTCTTTATTTCTCTGATCTTTGATGTATTTGATGGCTAAAAATAATTTATATTAAATTACTTCAGATTATCTGTTACTAGCCCTAGAATGTTCTCAGGAGTTTAAAGACAGCAATAAACAGTAATCTGGCTGTTGCACATCAAACCACTGCAAATCTGATTTGCATGATTTCTGGGTTTTTTTAAGAAAAGATTGACAGCTTTGTTAATGGGAATTTTTATCTCCAGAAATTAATTAATGCTTATCTCCAGAGTTAAACAATTTCAGTAAAATCCAAATTAGTTAGGTGGTTGTCTTTGGTTTCCATTATCTCTGTATTGTCAGGATTGAATACTTAAGAATTCCTTTCTGATAGTCTTGCAGGCTGTGACAAGCATTTAGCCCAAGTTTCAGTTTATCTGCAGAAAATTTAAAATTTCTCAGAGCTTTCATGTGTTTTTAGGTGTAGGAGACATTGGAAGTTGGGGAAATGAAAATTCAGCAATTTCTTGAAAGTTTTTCGTAGATGTGTAGATTATAAATATAATAATTGTCTTTAAAAGAACTTTTTTCCTTGTTTGGGTCCCGGTTTACTAACATGCTTAGAGACATAAAATTTACTCAGAAAATGGGTTAAGTTAAAAAGAAAACTACAATATTGATGGAAATATTGTCACTTAATGATAGAGCAGGTAGTTTTTGCAATGAGATTAAATAGGGGGAAGCAACCATCTTTAATTTTATGTACTTAGAAGAGCCTTCTGTTTTCAATAGCTGGCATTCAATTCGGACGATATCTGTGACCATGTTGATAATTCTCTTGGGAAACATGCCACCCTACTTGAGTTTTCAGATGATTGTGTCAATATTGACGTGTCAAAGACATGAACTGCGTGCCTGTCTGATAAAAGATATCTGGGGAAAGGATTAGTAAAGTACAAGTCAGTAATAGAGCAATAAACATTCCTTTCATTAATAAGGTTCAAATGGTTCCTAAAGGACATTTTGCTGCTCTTAAAATTCTTCCAGGAAAGGCTCTGAATGGTGGTAGTATGCTTACTGCTCTTTGAGATGTGCAGTGAGGCTGACCTCTGGGTACCTCTGGAGGCTTAGCACATGCTATGCCATGTCACGCAGCCTGGGCCTCAGCACCCAGGAGGCTCAGGCCAGGGTGGATTGGCTCCTGTGGAGTGAGTCAGGCCCAACCAGGGAAACTTGGGTCAAGAAGATAAAAATTCCATCAACTCACAGTTGAGAGACATTGCATTTCTTTTCCTTTGGAGACTGCCAGTGTGATAACTTGCGGGAGTGGAAAGGATCTGTGTGCAAATGGAGAATGAGAGAGAGTGCCAGAGAGATGGAGTCAGAGAGAGAGAATTGGATGGGTCCCCGGGGAAGGAGGCCCAGGATGAGGCAGAGAGGGGAGGGAGGTCCCAAGGAGTAGGTGGTGGTGGTTTGGCCTCAGTGGAAGAAAGAACAAACACGTGTCTCAGCCCCTTTCTTTGTTCCTCCCTTTGTCTCTCTTCCCCTCCCTCCTTTTTTTTCCTACCCAAAGCCCTAAACATGCACAGGTTAACTGCCCTTCTGTGTCTGTCCGCCTCTGCCTGTCTGTCTGTCTGTCTGTCTGTCTCTCTCTCTCACACACACACACACACACACACACACACGCACACAGGCAAACTGCCATAGAATGCTTAAAACTTTTAGAGTAAAAGTAAAATGGTAGTATATTATAAGTGCTGTGACAGTTTAGGCAAAAAATAGACAGATGTGGATATCAGAACTTTAGAGGAGTGCACACCACGATTTTCGTGGCTACTTTCCTGTAACACTGGACCCAGAAGTAACCTAGGATATAACCAGAGGCCTCGGCGAGGGGTGGCTGTGGTCTGGGCTTGCTTCTGCTCCTTGGGGTGGGAGCCAAGAGCTAGCACAGGCAGTGCAGCACGGCCTTCCAACCCTTGTGGAGGTCCTTCTAGTTTATTGCTCTGTCTCTGACACTATTATCTAGGAATGTAATGTGAGAAGGCATAGCTGTTATCCTCCTAATGTTTCTAGGTTCATCAGACATCTGTTAGAGATTGATCATTCACACATCGATTTAAACAAGAGTCCCAAATAGGTTTTATCTCAAGGAGCAAGACCTATTGATTGATACTGGGTTCCCAGAATGTTAAGAATGAGTCTGAGGCTGTATCTGAGCTTGGTGTGTCCAGGTGAGTAGTACCTGCCACGGGGATGGTAGAAGAGAGATGTGGGTTTTTTTTCCTTTTTCTAATCTAAATCCTTCTGTATCACATTAAGCTTAGATTTTCCTCCCTCTCTTCTCCATTCGTACATACATTTTGCCTGAGACTGAGATTGGATCTGACCTCAATTCTAAAGCATAAAATTAGAGCAGATCCTCGAAGCAGATAATACTTGTCAGTTGCTTGTAGACAATCTGGCTCTCTCACCCTCTTGTGTGCCCATTTCCCCTGTCTTCTCTCCATCCCCTTAGAAGGCAAATCTCATGAAGAAATAAAGACAGGTCAGCTCTCCTGCAGAGAGCTGCCATACCCCTGGGTGAATTATTCTGGACCATGTTTTTCCCAAGGAGAGGGAAACTCTCAGGCCACCCCGAGGACGTTGTTCACTGTAAATGGGTGATTTTGCTTTTGAGTCTCGGATGAGCCCTTGTCTGGGTTCGGCCACCTGGACTGGTCTTCCCAGATCCCATTCACTCCTGTTGAACAGCAAGTCCAGCTTTTTAAAGATGGTGGAGGAGACATTGCATTCTGGGCTGGGGGACCCTTGGAAGAGAAGAGTCACAAACCCAAGCCTCTCCTGGGTGCTTCACACCTTCATCTTTGTCTTATGAGGCTGAAGCCTCCTCCTTGCTTTTCGTTTCACTCCTTCAGTGACCTTCTAGTAATTCTGACAGACTTCTAACATTCTTCCGGGGTGGTTAGAAAGTCCTTGTGTGAAGAATATCTTCAACATTTAAAGCTAGAAATGCCTTTTCCCATTGGTCCTGTGTTCCTGAGAGAGAGAACTGCTATGCAGGTAGCCAGCACCCTGTGGCTACCCCTCGATGCTCTCCAACCTGGGACACTCTCTCCCGGGGCAGAGGCACAGGTTGGTCCAGCCCAACTCCCACCGGGTGGGAGGGAAAGAGCAAGGGGGTCAAGGGCAGAGGCTTTGGGCTCTGCCTAGATTCAGTTTTCCCAGCTCCTCAGCTTATAGCTGGGGGAAGATCATGTGACTTTCCTATCCTCAGTTTGCTCATCTACAAAACCAAGAAAACGCTCTCCCTCCTCACGGGGCTGTTGTGAAGATCAATGCAGAGCTTGTGTAGAGTGCTTGTCATACTGTCCACATCCTAGAAGTGTTCAGTGCTGCCCTTTGTGTCACTGAGCGAACATTGTCCCTGCGCACAAAGACATGCTCCATGTACTTGCTTTCAGCCCTGATAAGACTTGGGGGAGCTCATGATTCGGGCGGGTGGAGAGGTGACACCAGGCGTCATCTGTGGCACAGGGTGCCCACACTGCAGACCTGGCAGAAATGTTGACACTTAAAAGAAATCCAAGTGGCAAGAAACCCTGAAATATCTGAATAGTCTGAAGGCAGAGGATAGTTGTGTCCTCAGCTGGACAATTGGGGTGGCCTCCAAGTTCCTACACTCCCCACTCTCACTCTACCCTGGCTTGAAGGGGGCAGTCCCGGGTGAAGCTTGTGTGTGTGGGGAGGGGGCACAACGAAATGGGAACCAACAAACATTGGCTTTCGAATGCTGACTGGGTAGTGCCATATTTGTCTAGTACCTTGGAGGGCCCTACTCTGGACGGATTGTCTCTGATGTCCCTTCCACCTTAAAGACCCTGCAGTACTGTAGTCGCATGTACAGTGGTGCCTCTGCCTTCATCCAGGTAATGCAGCAGAGAGGCCCAGACTGCAGTGAGGAGTTCAGGGCCATGAGGGGAAAGTGTGGTACTAAGAATAGCCAGCCAGACGAGGTGATAAGGGTGCAGATGGTCAGGGACGTCAGTTGGGGACAGAGAAGGCGGAGGTGGTGGGGAAAGAACCGGATGATAAGATAGGGACTGAGACGCAGGAATGCACAGCTGGGGCTCTGGAGATGGCTGTGGGAACATGCTGCCGACAAGGGTGCCCTGACAGCTGTGGGCGAGGGAGCGGCGCACAGCCCATCCTGGGTGCGCCCCGTGAGCCAGTGCAAAGGAAGGGTGAGCTGGCTGACCGGGCAGTCACTGAATTTCAGGGCCAGTGGGATTTTAGTGATCATAGAGTCTGCCTCACCCCCATCCCAGCACTCTATGGGACAAGTATGGCACTACCGTGTCAGTGTTCAAAAGTTCTTTGTGGGCTTGTGAAGGGGCCACTTCAAAGTGGGTAGCAGAACTTAGTTCAGCCCCAGCTCTCTGGCTCCTCGGGCAGGGTTCCGCCAGGCCAGGCTCACCGCAGCCGCCGGCCTCTGCTCCACTCCTGGAGCACAGGGGCCCTGCAGGCGAGACTGGCAAGAGTGCAGGCCTTATTTACCCCACAGATGAATGCCGCCGAGCACCTTCTGGGCTGCAGGTCTAGGTCTTGTTGCCGGGGATCTTGAGGGAAATACAAAAGGCAAGGCCTGTGCATTCTCAAGTCTGAGGGAATGAGAGAGGGGAGACAGAAAACACATGGATGAAGATGCTGGGTTCAGATCGTGGTGAGCACTGGGAAGGGGGCATGCTAACCTGGGGCCGCATATGCTCCTGGCTCAGGCTTTGGCTCTGCTGTACATGGGGCTCTTTCCTCTTAGAACCGTGACTGCTCTGAGGCTTCCTGATAATCGGGGTGAACTTTTCTGTTTTACAAATGCCTGTGGCCCCAGCCCAGCTTCTAGCCTGCACACAGTGAGTCCTGACCCACGTGGGGCTGGGCGATTACAGTTTACTCCATTTTTATGAAACGTAAGGAGACGTTTCCCCATGGTGAGGCTGTGGATTTGGGCACAGATGAAGGGGCATGTGCAAACCACTGGGCCTCACTGACAGCCTGCGTCATTGAGCCGGCTGACTGTGGTGTGGGCAGTTGTCCACCTAGTGTGACAGGGAGGCGGACAGCGGCTCTGGAGCACTGTCCCTCCCTTGGCTTCACGGCAGCAGGCTGGCCAAGCTCCCTTCGAGGTATCCGCTACCTTGTCCCTTGGAAGCATGGATGCACAATGGTATGTTTAGTTTAGGACGTGAAAACCAAACTGCTTTGTAAGCTCCCAGAAATCAAACCCTTCCCACTTAGCTATGGCCTGACCAACAGGCAGCTGATGCTGGCACAAAAATAACTTGGCAGGAATGCGGAGCTTGACAAGGGGTTGCAAGGCCTCGTCGCGTTTGGTTAGATCATAATGTAAAACCAGTTGGTGTTGACCAGGTTTTAAGGGCATTCAAGGGATCCGGAGTGTGGGCTTTTGCAGGCCCTGGGGGACATTGTTGGAGGTTAAGGGGGTAGCAGTGGGTCTGTGGGGGAAGCTCCAGTGCTCTGTGGCTGAGCCAGAATAAGCATTATTATTTCCACAAATCAAGCCATTTCCATGCACATTTCCCCCTGTGTCCTGATCTATGTAATTATGGAATGCATATGTGTGGGAAGGCGTCTTTAGAAAATGAGTTCCTGTTCTTTGTCAAGAGGCTGACCTAAAAGTTTAGGAAACTGGTTCATGAGGAAAGTCTGTCGTGGAGAGCTGGCAGAAATGCCAGACGGTAGGAGAAGGTGGGGTGCCCCGAGGTGGGGGCCTTGTCTGTGTTGCTTAGTCCCTCTGGACCTTGGCAAAGTCTGATGCAGAACACATTGCATGAAGAATAGGTGTGAACATGGGTGGCAGTTAGCATACGCTTTTAAAATCAGGAGACCCCTGGATGGGGTTTCTGTTCTGCCACTGAGTAGGAGCTACACTCTCCTTAGGCCCACCATTGTCCCTTTCGTGCTTAATGGTTGCCTGGTACATAGTAGATGCTCAATAAATATTAGTACTATGAATGAGCATCCTATAGCCTCCCTGCCCTCACTTTCCTCAGGCATAACACGAACTAGATTAGCTTAGAGATGGCAAATCATTTTATTTTTCATGTCTGTGACAGTTGTAGGACAGGAGAGTTTCGTGGAGACGTTGCCGAGGCATGGAAGGTTGGGGAGACAGTGGCAGAGTGAGTACTTCCCAATAAGATGTTCTCGCGTCTTTGTTGCTCCTAAAACCTATATGGTTCTATATTACATATATTACATGTCATTAATGTATTTAAAGTTTATTATTCCAAGAGAGTTTTAACTGGGATGGTGCTCAGTGATCTGTACAGACACTGGATCCGTTTAGTGATTTTGTATGTTCCCTGATGAGCAAAATGAGAGAAGCACCCTGACCCCAGAGAGCAAAAAGCAAAGTTAGCCAGGTTCCTGACTAGCTCTGGAACGTCCAGCAGAGTGTCAAAGTCCTCTGGACATTGATGTTCTCACTGGCAATAAAGAATAAAAAAGCCAAGATGATGGGGTTGGAAATGAAGTAATAGGTGAAGAGCTGGAAGGTGGTAGGCATTTAGTGAATGGTGAGTAGCTGGCAGCTTCACCCCTGGACTGATGACACCTTCCCATGGAGAGACAATGGCATATAGTGTGGAAAGAGACCTGAGGGCTTTCAGCCCTTGCTTTGAGTGCCCACGAGTATTCCCTCGTGGCTGAGATAGTGCAGCATCCCAGAGTTAACAGTGCTAATGCATTTCTGTCATAAAATAAAAGGGCAGAGGGTGTGCACTGTTTTGAGGGGATAGTTTTAAGAAGGTAAGGAAGCGACCCCTGGTCTTTTGCTCAGCACCACGAGGCAGAGCAGAATGACCTTGTGCCGTGTGGATGCTGGGAGGAGTGTCATGAGCTGGTGAGAGCCGCCCTGCCTCCTGGTGAACTCACAGCTTCACACCACAGCCCCACGCCCCAGCGGTCACTCCCGCCTGCACCAGCTGGCTCGAGTCCTGCTTCACGATGTGCTCTCTTTAGGAGCCCTGTGGTCAGATCTTTTCCACAAAGCCTGCAAGGTGGTTATGGGTAGAAGCCACCCCTCATGCTTCCTTCAGTCATCCTGTGTTCATGGCAAGTGGTTGTCACTAACCGCCCTGCACTAGTGGCCCCCAGGGCTCCTCCTGAGCACTGGCCTCATTCAGAACAAAGAGTTGTCCATTCACTTAGGATCCAGACAATGGTCCATTCAGCACTTCTCCAAGTAAAGGCTCCTTTTGTCCAGATTGCTGACTTGGGGAAGTTCTTCTTGAGGTTTTGCTGTAGCAAGTTAGAATCATCAGGGCAAAGGCAGTAAAAGAGAGCTACCCCATGGGAAAATGGCCTTGTTTAAAGGTAGTCAATTTTCTGCTACTCCCACAATTGCTTGTCTGTCTATCCACAGTATAAGGGATATTTTCTTTGCAGTACATGGAAGGTTATTTGTTTTAGGGACATAACTTCCAGAGCGCAATTTTGTTTCCACACCAGGGAATTTTATATAAGCTAGATGATATGAATAATGATTTTCAGAGATTTTGTGGACAGTAACAAAATAGCTGTGAAGGAATCAAACCAGGCAGAGAACCAATAGCTGTGCCCAATCATTATAGTGCTCGGGGTTCCCAGGACCTCAGCAAATAATGGTTGAGAGGATGAAATCATCAGACTCGAGTAATGATGTTGCTTGGAAAAATGAGAGTCTCTAATCAAAAATGAAAAGAGTGGTAAGTGCAAATCCCACTGCTCTATTTGTGTATATTTTATCATAATCTTAAATTCATAAATTATTTGCCCTTCATGGTTCCCATTAGAGATGCAACTTTTATGGACTTTCAGGCATGAATTAGTGTCTGGCAGTGTTTCTGACTAATGCCGCTGAAGGCTTTCTGTGAGCAAGTTGGAGATTGCTGGTACAATTCAGTGAGGGTTACTCTTACGCCATTCCTGCTTTATGGATGAGAAAAAACTAACTTGTCCAAGATCACGTATTTACTAAGTGAAGGAGCTAGAACTTTAAAAAATAGCTTCATCGAAATATAATTTACATACCATGAAAGTCACCCTTTTAAAATGTAGAATTTAACGGGTTTTGGTATATCCACAAAGTTGTGCAACCATTCCCAGTGTCTAATTCCAGAGCATTTCCGTCACCCCAGAAGGAAACCTCATACCCATTCGCAGTCACTCCTCATTCCCTGTCTTCCTCTCCACAGCCCTAGGTAACCACTAATCTACTTTCTGTGTTATACATTTGCCTCTTCTGGGGAATTCATATAATAGAATCCCATAACAGTTGGTCTTTTGTGACTTGCTTCTTTTGCTTAGCGTAATGTTTTTGAACTTCACATTGTAACATGTCTCCTATCTCATTCTTTTTTATGGTCGAATGATATTCTCTGTATGAACATACCACATGTCGTTTATCCACTTATCAGCTGATAGACATTTGGGTTGTGTCCACTTTGTGGCTATTCTGAAAAATGCTGCTGTGCATATTGTGTGGGCATTAGGAACTAGAATGTGAAAGTGGCTCTCAACAACTCCGCTATCTGTCTGTAGTTGTCACTAACACTTTGCATCTCCTCCAAAGAAAATAGGATTTCACAACAGGCAGAGTCCTTAGAATGAACAAATCCAATTCTGAGTTTCCTTCATTTTGAAGGTAGCACACAAGCCCAGTCTTGGCTACTCAAAGTGTGGTTCTTGGACCAGTAGCACCAGCTTCTTCTGGGAGCATGTTAAAGATGTAGAATCTCAGATCCCACCCAAACCTGCTGACTCAGACCTGCATTTTCAGATCATCTCTGCTCATTAAAGGTAGGGAAGCATTGCTGAGTCGCACAGCTGGGGCCAGGATGTGACTTTCCAGTTCTTAGTTTAGATAGGGTTTTTACTCCTCAGGACATTTTCAGAAAATATTATTGTCCTATGAAATATTAATAACTTCTTCACGGCATCAAAAAATGAATTATAGAGAAACCAATAATAGTCTTTCTGCATTAACTCAGTGAAAGAGGTGAAACCTAAGGAAGATGTTTTAGCTATATCTTTCATCGTTTTTAGAGTGTATGGCTAATCCTTCAAGCCCCCTGGGCCAGCTGTGTCTAACCTCCCTCTGCAAGATTTTCATCCCACAGGAATGTATCAGTGGCTCTGAGAATACCTTGGTACAGAATGCTCTTTTCTCCAGAACATATTTTTTGAGAAGCATCTTGTATTAGTAATACTTGCGTAGCATTAGTCAGAGTTTTCTAGAGAAATAGAAACAGTATATAAAAGAGGAGATTTATTATAGGAATTGCCTCACGCAGTTATAGAAACCAAGATGTCCAACATATGCCATCTGCAAGCTGGAGAACCAGAAAAGTTGGTGGTGTAATTTAGTCGAAGTTCAAAGGCATGGGAACCAGGAGGACTGATGTCCCAGGGCAGGAGGAGATGGATGTTCCAGCTTGGGCATACAGAGAGAAAATTCACCTTTTTCTGCCTTTTCGTTCTATTCAGGCTTCAGTGGATTGGCTGATGTCTACCACATAGGTGAGGGCAGGCAATCTTCTTTATTCAATCTACTGATTCAAGTGCTAATCTCCTTCTGGAAACACTCTCTCAGACAGAGCCAGAAAGAATGTTTTACCCGTTATCTGGGCATCCCTTAGCCGGGTCAAGTTGACACATGAAATTGACCAGCACAACTTGGAACCAATTCTGGGAAACAAATCCAATCTCAATATCGCTGATCCCACATCCCACCCTTCCCCTCTGTTATGGTCATATAAGTATCTGGTTTCTTTACTTCTGACTTTCTTCTTCTATTGACCCTGAACAATTAAGTAAAGATGGAGTTTAGGAAACCACACATCTACTAATATCTGTGCAACACAGAACAATACAAAGACCTTGAAAGGCACTTGGAGATTCCTAAGGAGCCATCTTGATTTTTGGTTAATCCTGTAAGACAGGAAAATTTGTCCTCCAGAAGATTTACTTGTTTCATTGACTCCTTCCCTATGTCCCTTCACTTTGTCTCATAAGTTAGTTTGGTTTCTGCGGGAGGTATACACCGGTGATGCATGACGGTGATGGGAATGTGGAATGGGGAGGGAGCGAAATAGGATTGAGACATCAATGTGACTTCCATAGGTTTTGGAAAATTCCTGAAAGATGATTCTTGTCCTATCTAGGCCACCATTTGCGCTGTGTCCTTCTACCTGGGAGCTGAGTTGTTAGAGGGGGAGGCTAACTGCGGACTTAGGGCGGCAGGTGCTTCCCTGTGGCTGGCAGCTGAGAGCCTGGCAGTCCTTGGGAGAAGTGGAGGGTTGAGAAGGACTAAAACCCTAAAAGGCTAGTGCCTGAGGAGCAATGGGTCGAAGAGTTGGCAGTAGGAGTGAGACAGGCCCTGGAGACTCCTGAGGAGGCCGAGGTCTGGCTCAGTTGGCTCAGCAACCCCCTGTAGGCCACCTCTGCCTCAGACCTGGACTGAGCCTCTGGGGCAGGAAAGGCTCACAGAGCCAGGAGACTAAGTGTGCCTTTTCTGGATTCCTGTGGATTCTTTGGCAGGTCATGCCCTTTGGACTTTGGATAGTGTGGCCAGTTTCCCTTCAAGCTGAGGTCAGAGCTGCCTGAAGCTACAGTCCATTCTTGGCAAGTTTTGGGCTCAGTTCAGTTTTCAGGATCTTTTGAGGAGGTCGAATATCCTATGGCTCTAAGGAGGGTAGAAACAGAGCTGAATGTTCCAGGGGTTGAGAGCTTCTGGGCATTTCACAAACTGCATTTTGTATAATGTCAGGGTCTTATGCACTGTGGCCACTGACGATAAAAAAAGTGTGTGTGTGTGTGCGCGCGCGCGCGCGTGTGCACGTGCACGTGTGTGTGCAGGGAGGGACCACTGAGATTTGCTGGAGAAAAGCCATTCATCAAAAATTAAGGTTATGCAAACAGGAAGTTTCCACATGACCCAGCCATTCTACCGCTGGATATATACCCAAGAGAATTGAAAACGTATGTCCACACAAAAACTTATATGTGAATGTTCAATACAGCATTATTCACAAGAGTCAAAGGTGGAAATAACTCAAATGTCCATCAACTTGATGAAAAGTATATCTAAACCCTGGAATATTATTCAGCCATAAAAAGTACTGAAGTACTGATACATGCATGCCGCAACAGTGAACGCGTTAGGTTAAGTGAAAGAAGCTAAACATAAAACACCACATATTATATGATTCTATTTATATGAATTGCCCAGGGCAGGTAAATGCATAAGACAGAAAGTAAATTAGCAAGTGCCTGGAGCTTGGGGGAGGAATGAATAGGAAGTGGCTGCTAATCGGTATAGGGTTTCTTTTTAGGGTGAAGAAATGTTTGTAGTAAGATAGTGGTGATAGTTGCCCAAATTTGTAAATATACTAAAAACTATTTAATTGTACAGTTTAAAAGAGTGAATTTTATGCATATGAAGTATATCTCAATAAAACAAACCAAAAAACAAGGCTCATGCCTTGTACTTGGAGAACAGAAGGACTTGGGACTATTTCTGTATTTGCTTATTTAACCTGTCACATGTTCTTGCTTGTAGGATGGGTGAGAGGTTGTGTTTTTTGGTGACAGTGTCTCCCTCATCCCATGCTGGGCCCCCAGGCGGTTCATTTTCTTTCTCAGCCCACATGTGGCTGTGCCCTCATTTTTGATAGATCTGAGTGCTCAACTGTCCTTGGAGCCTTTAGGAGCTGGGTGCTGCCCCTGGGCTAAGCCACACCCGGAGACGTGTCCTGCAGGGCCCTGGCAGCTTTGCTGGCTGGCGTTCTTGGCCACTCTGAGGTCTGTGCAGAGACCCCAACTGTGGGGCAGTGAGAGCTGTGGCTGACACTCCTCGTTGGCCACCGCAATGGATGTTTTAAATAGTCAAGTCAGGCGTTTCAGATCTCAGAGAGGGGCGAAGAAACACAAAGGGAAAAACCTGCCATTGAAATAAACACCAATAAAGCCATTTCTGGAAAAGTTTCCCTAACATAATTAAATGCAGAAACTATTATTTATGCTGCTTAGTTTAAATGTACGTATGATGTTACTCTATTTAACCTATCTGGCGGAATGTATAACAAAATCTACAGGGGTGGGATTACAGGAGACTTTTACCTCATATATAGATATAAAATTATAGTGTTTTATTATTTTTTCTGTATAATTGTAGCATTTTTTTCACAGTGGGAATGCATTTTATAATCAGAAAATAGATACATTTTTGAAAGATAATAATGGCCTAGATAATGTTATCTAAAACCTATGAGTTGAAAAATGTGGTTGACAGAGTTTGCAGTTAACTGGGTATGTTAGAAAAAATGTGACCCAAAGATTGGTAAAAGAGACTTATTTTTAAAAGCATTTCACTAATACTCTGATTTATAGTCTACAAAGTTTGTGGTTCCTTCACTCATTCAGGTGAGCCCCGTTACTTGTCAATCACAGTGCTGCGTGTGTCTCAGGAGGACACTGAGGTGGCCTGGCCATGGTGTTCGGCCTCCTAAAGTGCAGCTTTGTTGAGGATACCAGCCCTGTTTCCACTGGTGCTGCTGGTAAGGAATGTCTGCAGAGGCTGCTGAGGGGTCCCGAAGGCATGCTCCTGTCTGCCAAGGGTGGGAAGATGGTGCCATCGGGTAGCAGGAAGGAATCTCTGTCTCTAGTCTGTGGACACCCTTGTTGGCCACAGGATCCAGGATTGTGGGACAGAGCCTGTTAAGTCACACGCAGCAAGCTTCTCGTGTCCCTGTGGCAAAGGACAGGCAGGGCAGCCAGACTGCGAGACTGGGAGGGGTCAGCTGGTGTGAATGAGGGAGTGATTTGTGCTGTGGCTTCCTCCACTGGTAAACTGGGACTGGCTCAGAAGACAGCCAAGGAGAGCCCATGAAGCTGGCGTCATCCAAAGAGGGCCTCTAGGAAGGGGTGGTGTTTGCCAGGGCTGGATTGGGGTAATCTGTGTCCTATGGGGGGCTCTGGATATGGTGAGATTGATGAGGGGCTCTTAGCTTCTTCTTCTGTTTCCCCTCTGTTTCATCCTGATTTTTCTCTATTTCCAGTGAATCCTCCCTTTTCCCCTTCACTTGTTCCTAGTTGTCTGGATATTAAAGTAAGTCATGTTTCATTATTTGCCTTATTCAATAACTTGAAGGCTCTTATTCTAGATTAAAAATACATGTATGCTGTATACTTTCTGTTTTTCCCTCTGAAAAAATCCCCATTACAGGAAAGAAATAAAAATTTTCTCCACCTTCAGGAGAATGGTGAAGACCTTTAGGAGAAAAAGGACTCATAAGGACTTTTGGGCCTGATAAAGTGCTCTAATTATAATGTGGTTATATTTAAATTCTTTGGTTGTCCAGATCAGGGCTGTGTGGTTTTCCTCCTGGCTGGGAACCTGCAGGAATGAGTTTTAACTCTCTTAAGGTGAGCCTCAAAACTAATGAGGTAGTAAGTCCTTGATGTCATATGAATTTCTGATAGCCAGATAGGCCATGGTACAGGCCGAGCCATTGATGGAGTATGAAGGAATGAGCCAGGAAGCCAAGGCAGGTCAACCCAGAGTAGACCCCCCTCTCCTACAACCCTGAGACCTGTGTGTGTGTGGGAAGCGCACATGGACTTGGACTCTCGACTGCCTGCCTAGAGTGATAATGAAGATGCTAGGGAAGAGGCAGTTTCTTAACACAATAGCATTTTGTTCCCTGAGTGTCCTTTTCTCTAAGCCCCACTGAGACTAAAGATAAAAGAATCAGCATAGTCAACTCTCCAAGATGTTGCCCAGGGCAAGGTCTCTGTCTGTTGGCCCTCTGTAACTAGGAAGGGGCCGTAGAATACTTGGCGCTTATATTTAAGTCAGATTTTAAGCCAGTTTGAGTCACTGAATCCCTATGATCAAAGAGAGTAATTTCGCATCCTTTAGCCACTTCAAAGCAAGTCATGGGAAAAATTAGGAATCTGGAAGCAAATTGTTTTTCTTTGATGTATAATTCAATCTCTTGACCTTTCTTCCTTCCAAAATCAACCGTTTCTAAGTGTAAAGAGCCAAACTGGATATAGCCATTTCGTTGTGGAGGAATGGAGGTCAGTGAAACCAAAGGACTCATTGAACACTTTCTTTACCGAGGAATGTTCTTGAAGCTGCCAGAACATGGAAGAAGCACAGGATGAGGGCTTTGTCAGAAAACTGCTTACCGTTAGCTGGGGAAGAAAGAACCACGCACAGCACAACTGTCACACAGTGTCTAATTAAATGGCGAATTGGGTGATACAATGTGATGTGCTGTGAAACTGTAAAGAGGAGAAGTAGCAGCTGGGATGAGAGCTGTCTGGTGAGGATGGATTTTGTAGCAGGGCTGTGAGGGTATGGGGAGTTTGGTGGGAGGAGAGGGTGGGGCACGCCCGGAGGAGAAGAAAGAGGGGGAAGTGTGAGATACACATGAGGATGGATAGTCAGACCCGTCTTCTCAGTTGGGGTGAGGAGAGGGGTGAAGTTGGATGCGTGGAGTGGCCCCCACTAAAGATGGGTCCCTAAAGCCGGATGGAATGTCATAGATAAAGCCGGAAACGAGTCCAGTGGTAAGGGCGGATTTTAATCAGTAATAACTGCTGACAGGGAGAAGAGTCCATTGCGAACTGTACCCAGCTTAGATTTGTACAGATGTGACTGGTTGGTTTAAGGAGGTTTGAGGGCACAGGAAGTGGGTGAGTGAGGGCTCAGTAGGGTCAGGGAAGAGAAACAGTACAAAAAGCAGGAAGAAAAAGGGGGTTGGTCCACATGAAATCCATCTGGGTTTGCTAACTGGCTGGGAGATGGGCCTTGTCTTCAGGTGTTGACTGGAACAAACAGTAAATTCTTTTGGCAGCCTTGAGTTTTCTCTGGCAGGCTCTATAAGGGGGTCTGGGTCATCTTAGGGATACAGCCTTGAGCTGTTAAAAGCTGTTGCTGTTTGTTCAAGTCTTTATAAGCCAAGGACGAGACCTAGAAGAGGGCTCAGAGGAGCGTGACTAGAGTTTAGACAAGGGGAGAATCTTTATCAGGAGGCTTTTGATTTGATGAGCCAGGAAATGGAGTTAATGATAGCTTTTAAAGTGGGAGTAATCTGAATGAAACAGATATTAAAGGAGGTTGTTAGATTGACTTTGATTATTAATCACTTTTCATTGAATCTTAGGATCATAAATGACCAAAGAGATCATTAAACTTAAATCCTTTTATTTATAGAGGAGGTAACTGAGGTCTAAGAAATGAAGTGATTTTTTTCCCTAGGATATGAAAATAATCAAAATATATATTTATTATCAGTCGTGTGTGTGTGTGTGTGTGTGTGTGTGTGTGTGTGTGTGTGTGTGTTGAATATCAGGGATGTATGAGGGCTGTGCTAGGTATTATGGGAAGCACAAACTGTGGTCATAAATCCTTGGAAGCCCTGAGATTCTCACGATCCAATGAAAAGGCACAAATGTGTGAAAAGTCAGCCACAGCCACACACTTAGAGATAATGTGCTCATGTGGCAGGGTGTGGTTCTCGGAACAGGAAGCGAGAGCAAACCCAGGAGAGTCCCTGTTCTGGGATGGTCCAGAAAGACAAAAAACCGTGGATGCCAGAGCCAAGAAGACAGCAGCAGTGCACTGGTCCAACAAACTTGCTTCAAGGGTCTAGACACATGGGCAGGATTTTGATGGATTGGAAGAAGAACAGAAGGTTCTGGGAGGGGAGGAGGGAGACCCCAGGAGACAAAGCATGAGGAAGGAGAATGCGAGGTCTATTCTGGTGGCAGAGAATGGGTGGAGATCATTGAGCAGAAGATTCTGGAAGGTGAATAGTAATTAGTAGTCTGCAATGCTGGTGTGTATGAGAAAGATTTAAGATTTTTAATGTTACTTTTCTTGGTGTACTTGTCAGCTGTAATGTTGGCAAAGTACCTTAGTTCAGGCTATAGTCACCTCATTTTTGGATGAATGTAGTGACAACAGATTTAACTCCTTCCTTTTGTCCACTCAGCTGATATTTGTCAATACCTTGGATCCCCCAAATGGTCTCCACACTGAATGCAGCCAGAGTGACCTCTCTAAAACACAGATTGGGTCATGTCTCTCTTTTCTGCTTAAACCTGCTGGGTGGCTTTCTGTTATATTTACCTTTTCCTCTCCCTGACGTCATAATCTCTCACTCTTTACTCTCACTCCACACCCCAACCTCTCCACAACTTCAGGCTACAGATACTTGGCTATTCTGATCTTCTGGCCTAGGACTTCAGGTGTTCTTTTGTAGTTTGTTTTTTTCCTCAAGTAACAAAGTTAAAGATAAAATTCTAATTATAGCTTATATTGCATATAGAAAGGTCAGTTTTGATGGGCTTATATGAACTTCAGAGAGTCAATGAACTTCAAACAATAAGCATGCTAGAAGCTTGTATCTCTTCATGTCCTGTGGTCCCCCTCTCCGTGGTCATTCCTGTGCATCTTCATTGTGTTCAGTTGCTCACACATATTATAGGTAAAGAGGGCGATCTCTGTTTTACAGAAATGGGAATGAGCTGTAAGACAATTTTTAAGAAAACTAAACATTATTCCTTAAATATGAGAAAATTAAAGAAATTTATTTGATTTGGTATAAATATCCTGGCAGATATTATCCATTTCCTTTTCTATGTCTTTGTTAAACAAAGGACGCTGAACTTACTCATAATTTTACCCTTTCTTTGTCATTCTACTGAACTTCAGGTCCTAGTATCAGTTGTAATACTCTAGCCCCTTTCGCCTGTTGATCAGTTTTCTGGATTTTTCACTTGTTTCCTTAATATTTCTAAAGTTTATCGCTACTTGTGTTGGTACCGTCATGAAGTTTATAGCTCTTGAAAATTTCTGCCACATTTTAGTTGGCTTGCATTTTTCCCAGTAGCAGCATTTTAAGGAATGGTTAGGTCATAAAAGGTCATTTTAGGAATATATAATTTTTGGAAGGTATTTGATGAATATGAATTTGATGAATTATTCTTAGACATATAGTCTGAAGAACTCTTTGACTATTGAATGACCCCATTTCTGTATTTGAAGAAAGTTTCTCTTGGAAAGGAATGTTTATAATCAAAGGACTGGATGCACAAATGTCAAATGGGCTTCCACCTTCGGTTGCCCCTCCAGTTGACTGCCCAGTTAAGCAGTGCTGATGTCCCCTCCTTCCTACCAACCACTCCTCCCACTGCTCTTCCCAGCTGCAGCTGCAGGGGGCTGGGTCAGAAACTAACCATTCCTGAAAACCAGTCATCCAGAACTAGGGAGAATTAGCTGTTAAACCCATCACACCCAACCAAATTGCGAAACTTCATAAATAGTGAAGAGAAACCAGGGAAATCTGCAAACGGGGTTTAGGCAAATGAACTTTCTGCAGGTTGGTCTCCTTCCATGAGGCGGCACCTTGATGGCCCGGTGGAAGATGGCTTTTCTCTGAGCCTCGAACAGTTCTGAGGCCCATTGGCCAAGACACCTTCTCCTCCTCAGTGCTGCTCTAGACACTTCCTTGCCTTCCCACCCTGTACCTCTCTTCATGTGCTCCTTCTGATTCGCTGTGTTCCATCCAACACCAGGCACATTCGAATCGTGGACAAAATTTGATTTAATTCTGTAGAGAAATATTTGCGCACATGCATGGAGATGCCCCATTGTCAAATTTCCATCATAGGGATCCATAGTGGAAAACCGGGGGTAGCTGAAATGTCCACTAGAACTCAAACTTAGTTCTAGTCCCTCTGGCCTGGGAACTTTCAGTAGGAGGTTCTTGCCTACAGCGTCAAGGACATCATCACTATGGACAAATATTTTAGTTACTCAGAATTCTTTTCCACTTATTTACAGCTTTTAACGTTTATTCTGGAGGTTGGTAGTTTCTGTAAGACTAGAAAAGTGGAAGAATTACTTTAATCATCGTGTGCACTGTTGCGACCAGACATTATATGAAAGCAAATGGTAGCAGGAAAAACAGTATTGGGTCCTTACTTTAGATCTTTCTAGGAATGGTTCAATAGAACAGAGTAATAGTGAGTAATTTGCATTTTATATGCATTGGTGATGATCTCAATGAAAGGTCATCACACCACCACGAATCACCGCCATTTTACCGTTCTGCGTTTTTCTCTAAGTTTTTCTCTAATCCCAGAAGATTTTCTCTCCTTCCTTCCTTTTGGCTTTAGAGCATTCAGACATCTCTGGAAATGCAAGCGATTTCCAACCATAATTTTGTACTGCGTTGGGCTGAGAGTATTGGGAGTCTTTTTGCTTTTGAAGAGAGCTGACTCCTTTTTTTTTTTTTTTAAGTTTTTTAAAACATTCTCCAGCTGGTGTTGGACATAAACCTTAATTTCCCTTAGCTTTTTTCTTTCGCTGAAGGAGAAAAGCAACAGGATGGAAGGAAGGAGGGGAGTGGTGGCAAATCATTGCTGGTTCTGTGTTTGCTCTCCGCATCTCTTTTCTTAGTAAATTACCTCAGGAATTTCTGCAGTCAGCTGTAATCTACTCTTGAAAGGCCTCCTTTTGGACCATGCTCTTCGAGTGAGCCAAAACTCTCTCTAGGACTGCAGGGTTTGGGAGATGAGAATGAGAAGAAAGGGAGTATGCATCAACATGTGGTCCTTCTATTGAGATTACAGAATTTCCTTAAATTGTTGTAAAAAGTGGCCGGGCAAAAGGAAAGAATCTGCTTTGAGAGGCAGCATGGGACATCGTCGCCTCTTCCCTTTTTTTCCATCCTCTTCCCACTCAAATTGGTTGCCACATGCAGCTTTTTTATACATGGTTCTGAAAACGGGGGGTTCTGAAAACACTCGTGTTCTGCCGATACCGTGGACAGATACCAAATATTTTTCTCTTCATATTTTGATTTACGACTGACCTCAAAATAAACATAAAATGCAAATGATAAAAATTTCACTTTTATTACTGCTTCTCAAGTCAATTAAACATGGAAATTAATGCTGGAAACAGGTTAAACAATTTTCATATAAACCACCAAAGACAAAGGTCTTTTTAATCTAATGGCTGGCATTTTAAATGGCATTCCTTCCCCTCCTACCTACTAAAGAAAAAGTTCTTACTCTATCAAGTCAGAGGCGATCTTTCCGAACCTACAACTTCAGCCGTTAATTTAGCTGAAAGTGAGAATTAATTCACGTTTCCTTAATTCAAACAATTATGTGAAGGAAGCTTATTACTATTTTATGCCAGGATCTGGGCTGGAGTTTTAAGGAGTTCAGCAGAAGGTGGGTGTGTCTGACACATAAAAATCCTGAAAGTTATTCCTAGTTCTCAGAAATTATAAAAAGGAAGGGGTGGAAACGGACTTCAAACACCCTATTCATAAGATAAGAGGAAGAAGGAGGAGGAGGGAGGGTACTGATTCTTTCATTCACTCCACAAAATGTATTCTGTACCTATTATGTGTCAGTCACTGTTTAAGGTCCTGGGGCTATAGCGGTGCATAAAGCAGACAAAAATCCCTGCTCTTGTGGAGTTTACGTTCCAGTGGGGGAGACAGACAGTAAACAAAGTAAATAAATAATATAGAGAGTGTGACAGTGATAAATGCTATGGTTCTGAAATTTGTATATTTGAGTGCGTGTTGGAGATTTTATATAGGGCAGCCAGAAAGATCTCACCCAGAAGGGGATGTTTTCTTAAGTGAAGATGTGAGGCTGTGAATCAAATGTGGAAAGGGGGAAAGCCGGAGGACAAGGGGGAAAGCAGGTGACCAGAGAGGGGGCCACTGCGTGACCCAGGTGGGGGATAATGCTTAGACCAGGGTGTAGCAGGGGAGATAGATGAAATTCTCGCTAGATGAGACGGGGGCAGGAGGTCCAGGAGAGAGAAGCAGGAAGGCCTGCCGCAGGGTTCTAGCCCAAGCGCTGGATGCAAACCCCTGGTCCCTTCGCAGTGGTTTCTGAAGCAGAGTCACCTAAGACTTTGTCCTGTTTTATACTTTGTGTAATTGTTTTCATACTAGGTTGCAAGCTCCCTGAGAGCAAGCTTACTGTTTCATCTTTCTTTCACACCCCATGGAGTCCAGTAAATGTTTATTGGCTGGAACTGAATTGACCATTCCAAGATCAGCCTTTAAGTGACAAAGAACATTGTAGAATACTTCCCGAGTTTAGATGTATGACTCACCTGCAGCAAAATGATAGCCAAGGGCCATGACAGACTCCTCTCTGAGCCAATAGAAGCACTCATGCCCCAGAAACAGATGCATGAACTCAGAACATGGGGAAGAGAGGCAGAGCCTCACTTCAAATGCATTCCCCCAGGATCCCCTCCCGGCTCTAGAGCAGCCTGGGAGGACTATGCTTTGGGAGGAGATTATCAGAAGAATTTTGGAATTTGGCAGGCAGTCTGACTTCTGGTTTGAAGGGCAGTCACTGAAAATTACCCAGAGTTTTTAAGCGTGTCCTGAATCCAGGACAAGCCAGCAGGGCAGTGTGGTTGATGGACAGGTAGGAGCAGTCTGGTCTGTACTGCCTGATGTGAACAAAACTTTCAGCAGAGTCGGGCTCTGCTTGATGCTCCACTCAACATAGCCAACCAATGTCTTTGAAGTGATAAATAAGTAGTAAGCTCACACCTGCTCTTTACTCTTTCTAGCCTGTCAATTTTGTGTGTGTGTGTGTGTGTGTGTGTGTGTGTTTTAATAGATTAGTTAATCTATTTATTGAGTGGGAAAATCACGTATGTGTCAGAGGAGTTCACTCCCAACTGGCTCAGTTTGTTTTATTCCCAGATGAGAAAAGTCATAATTAATGCTAGTAAAATACGTTACCAAGTATTTTCACAGGAGCAGAGCAGGTTTTATATTCCCTCATTTTTCCAATGAAAGACTGGCTTGGAGATTAATTGTAGTTAAAGGGTGGAGGTGCCTCAAAATCTTTCTAGCCAGTGACATATCTTGAATACCATAACGTTTTGCCATTGGAGAAGTGTGTTATGTCTGACACTGGTTAATGAGCTCTGAAGAGTGGGTTTAGATAAAGGATTAGAAGCACTTGTGTTAGCCACTTTTGTACTCTTTTCTTAGAGAAGGTGTGGGCTCCTTCAAATTCTAACTGGCCACCCTTGGTGAGTAGCCTCTCCTTCAAATTCTTCAAGGTCAGTGGCTCTCCCAGTATGGTCCTGGGACCTGTGAATAGGAGAAATGCAGAATATCGACTTCCTATCTCAGATCTGCTGAATCTACATCTGTACTTTACAAGCTCCTCAGGTGGTTTCTTTGCACTTTCGAGCATAAGAAGAGTGAAAGTCCCACACTTCAGCTCTTTATGCTGGTCTATCTTAAATCATGTTACATGATGATTGCAACTGTGGATAATTCTTAGTCATGAGGGCTCCTCACATAGGCAGCCTGTGCCTCTCATTGCTTCCCTTTTGTTGCTAATTTCTCGAAAACTTTTTCTGTTCACTTGTCCAGTTCCTCTAGTGTAGGTCACAGAAAATGTGTTGCACGTATTTCTGATGATTTGCTTTGCAACTGAAGGTAGCGTGTGGCTGTACTCCTGTGTTCCTCACATGCCACATATGGGACTGGACAGGGAAGGGTTACTCTTTACATTCTCATTTGATTCACGGAGATGCTGAAAGTGCTTCTCTGACTACAGGCTGACTTCGCTGAAATGTCCTCTAAAGAGAGGAATTTACTGGTATAATAAGGCTAAAAATCTAGTCTTAAGTCCCAATGAGGATATGAAAAACAGTCATCCTTATAATTTTCAGACTAGTAGAAAACGAATCAAATCTCCGTTTCCTTGCAATGCAAAGCAACAGTTTGGGCATTGCAAACAGCTTGGTTTTATCCTAATGGCACCTTTATTTGCAGTCAGTATTTGAGGGAGCCTCTAAGTGTGGTATAATGACGGGTGTTCGCGTCTCTTTCCTGAGGAAAGAGCTCCAGCCCCTCGGGGGGTGTGGTGAAGGCTGGGGCCCTGCTGTCCGACCGCAGAGATTACTGGGCATTTCCCATGCCTGTGGTTCTGGTCTGTGTGGAGTGAGGGCAGAGCCCAAGGGAGACCACACTGGGGGCACCAAAGGGAGCCCTCCTCGCCAGCTTCCTGTTCCTGGTTCTGCCACCCACCCTCATAGCCCTGCACCTGGAGTTGCTACCTAGATAATGCTTGGCAGAGGGTGTGGCTGAGCCAAAGCCCCAACCACCCACCTTTATCAATTGCTTGCATTTCTGCTCCTAGAAGTACATCTGCCCTTGGGAAGGAGGGGGCTGCCATCTGCATCCAGGAGTGAAGTGTATGGAGCCTTGGGCATTAGGCAGTGGGCAGTAGATCACCACAAGCCAAAGAGAACTTCATCTTATCCAAAGATGTTTTAAGTCCCCCTTCCCTACCCACATGCCTGACTATTGTCATATATCAGTCAGAAGTTTACTCACTTTCTCTGCCTAAAATAATTCAACTGGTGATAGGCCTGCCCCGATTCAGGGAGTTTTGATGAATGCATTGCAGTCTTAAAAGAGTGTGCTCTTTTGCTTGTCTTCTGTTACTGGCCAGTGGTCGTGACTCTTTCTTGTAAAGGCTCCCTTGGCTCAGACCCCAGGTGACTTGATGGTAGAAGCACTGAGTGAACACATGAGCCCACCCATGGAGCTGATCATGGTCCACAGTCTGCTTTTTAGCAGCCCCTGGCCCTCACTCCCCACCAGGGCTGCCCTGTGCTTGCCCTTTGAACTGACTCAGGTAAAGCAGATGGACCCCAGTGTGGAGCTGCTTCTCCTGAGGCAGAGACCCTAGAGGGGAAAGGAATTCAGAGCCATCTGCACCGGAGAAGTGAGCCTCATAGGCAGGTGGGGACAGGGAGTATTGTTAGAGTGCTTTAATTTGCTAACAAATGGCACCATCATGGCAAGACACCATCCACATTGAGCGAGCCTGACACTTAACACAGAGCGGGTGATGTATGTTGGTTGGGTGAATATCAGGAAGTGGTCCTCAGACAGTCTACCACAAGCACGACTGATGCCTGTTCCAGGAGTCAGCTTGTGTCTAATCCAGAGAAATGAAATGATGCTGCTTATTCATGACTCTTCTCATTGGTATCAAAGGACTGCAAAGGCTCCTGAACAATATCGAGTGGTCATACTTCTTGGGGTTTATAACATCTATGCCCTCAGCCTGGGAAGCCATGCCTGCCTTTGTTCACCTGAATAACTCTGACTCACATTCCTAGAGCTTGCCTGGGGGTCTTGGGCTTCTGGAAGCCTCCCTGAACTCTCAAGATGATTTGGCAACCCCTCGTAGGCCCTCCCCTGTTTCATTGCTTCCTGCGTTAAACTGAATGTATCCCTTGGTGGGTCTCTCCCAGTAGACTCTAAGTTCTTCATGGGAGCACTGGGTTTTGTTCATCTTTGAGGCTGGGATGCAATGCCTTCTCCGTAAAGTATCTGCCTACAAGTGACTCAAGTCCCCCTTCTCTATATGTCACTCTGTAGCTCTGTTATTCTGTGGGAAAAGTTACAGCTAGGCAATCGCTGATTATATTAGGAAATACTGATAAAATATTAGGTTCAGGAAGACAGTAGTGGCCTCCTTTATCCGTGGTTTTGCTTTCCGTAGTTTGTTACCTGTGGTCAATTATGGTCCGAAATATTAAATGTGAAATTTCATAAATAAACAATGCATAAGTTTTAAATCGTGCACTGCTCTGAGTAGTGTGATGAAATCTTCCTTGTGCCATTCGGCTCCTTCCTGCCTAGGACATGGATTGTTCCTTTGTCCAGTATCTTCCTGCTGTAAACACTACCCTCCATTAGTCACTTAGCTGTCTTCGTTATCAGATTGATTCTCCAGGTATCTCAGTATTTCTGTTTAAGTAACCCTTATTTTACTTAGTAATGAGCCTAAAGTATGAGAGTAGTGATGCTGGCAAATCAGATATGCCAAGAGAAGCCATAAAGTGCATGTGTGTACAGAAAAAATATAGTATATATAGGGTTTGGTTCTCTGGTTTCAGGCATCCATTGGGGGTCTTGGAACATATCCCTGTAGATAAGGGGGTGGGGAACTACTGTACTGATGTCACCGAGGCTTCTAACCCTGGGTTTTCTGGTCCTCTTCTCTGTAGTGGAAGTCTGCCAGAAATTGGAAGTCACATCCACATTGTTTCCCGATTACGTTCTCCATTATGTTGGATTCACCTACCTGTTAGCACAGAGGGGATAAGCAGTTATGTTTGGGTCACTTTGTGTTTTCACTGTGACGACTTGTTGCAGTTGCATGTCACCCTCGGCCCAGCCCTCCTTGGCGCAGGGCCTTGGCACAGCCTGGAAATCAACTCAGAGGGAAAGTGTCAGGAGGTCAGAGAGGATTGGGATGAAGCTTGGCCTCTGCTGTGTGGAAACCTTCGGTTTAGACGTGAATTTGTTACCAGACAAAACCAATATTTAACGTTTGCTGCACTCAATTGTAAAAATGCAATGCTATATTCTTTTACTGTGGTCTCCCCTGCCCCCTGGTTTGTGAATAAACTCTAATCGAAAGAATTGTTTAAAAAAGCCTTTTCTCTGGTGCAGTTTTGTTTGTGTTAGGAGCTACTCACCGTAGATAAATGGCTGTTTCCATCTTGAAGAATACTTAACAGAAGAGCCTGGCCCCATGGGGTGGGTCAGGTGAACCACTGAGTTTTGCCATCTCTGCTCGGTGACATGATTGATGCCAGATTGCTCCCTTTTGACCCCAGCTAATGATCCTTATCTTCTCTCCAAGGATTAGACAGCCATTTCTTTTTTTCAAAGTGTTTAGGGCTGGGATGGTGAACATTTTCCCTGTCAAGAGCCATTGACCTTAAGAAGGAAGAGACTGTCTCTTTGGGGGAGTGATCATGCGTTGGAGAGGCAGGCACCCCCAGGGCCCAGCCAGGGCTATCTGAGCTCAGGCGACCTTCTCAGTACAGTTAGAAGGACCTGACAGATGGCAGGAGGTGCTTTGCCAGCCCAGAGTGCAGCGCCCATGAAAGGCCTGACTAACCACTATGCAGAGGATCTTGCCTATTTTTTAAAAGTGTCATTGAAGCCTCTGGGGTTGGAGAAACAAGAAAAAAAGTCTTCATTGAGCCTAAAATGTACCAGGTACTTTGCCAACATTATTGTGTTCATCATCATATCGCTTAAGAATGTTGCAATGTGTGTTTTTACTCCTGTTTTACTGATCAGAAAACTGAGGCACAGAGAGGAATCTATTCTGAAATACAAACATCAGTTTAGGAGTCTGGATGTTGGTATTGTCTAAGGCTATGGGGGTTGATGTAGAAGGCCAAGTGCAAACCAAGGCCATGCAGGGTGAGGACCTTGCCAGCTGGGAGTGCAGGAGAAGTCAGGCGAATTGGACACAGTGGCCCTAACGGTGGGCAGGGGAGGAGGGCAGGGGCCGGGGGCAGTCAGTTCTGGGCGCTGAGGCCGGAGAGAGTGGGGTGCTTTGCTGAGGTCAAGAGTAGGCCAGTCGTGGCTACAGTCGGTACCTGGGTAAGAGGGTTGAGTAGTCTCAATGTGTGTCGCCGGGGGCTGGTGGGATAGGCATGTGGTTTGGTGCTCTTGTGCTGGGATGGTTCTCTTCTCCTAAATTTTCTCCCCAGGACGTAATGCAGAGTTGTGTCTCCCACTTCACTGAGAGGGATGGTCTCCTGTGGACACCCCCAGGGACTCTGGATGCTTCTAGAAGCATCAAGAAAACAGCGAATTAGCTAGTTTGTTCAGAAAACCTCTCTTCCCTGTAGGGGTGAGAAGGGTGGCCGCCATTGTTCTGTGGCTACCTCAGGGGGAAAACACCCTACACTCAAGAAAACTGGGCCGTGCGGTTTCTTTGTTGTTGTTTAGAGGACCGGAGAGAGAAATATATGTAATTTTGAAAAAAAAACAAAACCATACATTTAAATGTTTCAGCTTAATTCTCAAATAACATAAAGGAATTATAAAAGCCCATAAATAAAGTAAATATTTTGAGGTTCTCCAGATTCCTGACTAGGGGAGAAGAGAACAAAGGAAAAAGGAAATGTAGAAAGAGGAGAGAGAGAAGGCAGGAGGGCAAGCTGTCAAGGCATTTGCAGGAGAGAGAGAGAGAGGGAGGGAGAGAGAGAAACACATCGGGTGGGGAGGGAGGGACAGAGAGAGACACTGGGGGTGAAGGGAGAGAGGGGAGGAGGGAGAGAGAAGCTAGTCATGAAGTGAAATGCATCTGAAGTAAAAGGTCCCCACACCTGTTTGTCCACTACTGGTGGTATAAGGGTGTTTTGCTTCTTTTCAGATGCTAATGATCTGCTTCCCGCTGGGTCAAGGCTTTTTAGAAGGGCAGTGTTAAAGTGCTGACCCCTTTCAGCACAGGTGCAGGGCTTCTGTGGATGAGGCAAGTAGTTCAGCTTTTCCTTAGACGGAGGCAGTAGGACTGGATGGTCTCTGAGGACCCTTCTCTACCATTCTTTGCTCTGGGTCGGGGGGAAAAGAAGGTGTGTTTTAAACAGAATTCTAATCCATAAGGGGCCTGCACTAGCTGACCCCAGCCTCCCAACCTTTTTGCCTCTGAGAGGAGGAACACTGTTAAAGCAAAGATGGGAGCAGATGGAAGTGCACTTTGCTGGGGGCCCAACGCTAACCAGCTCCCTCAAATTCAGAGGGAAAAAGATTTTTCTATGAATGAATTCAAACCCAGAGGTACTGGCTCTGCCTGGGATGCCTTCCTCAGTGAAGATGAGGAGGGTGGCCGAGTGGTTCCCATGGTTACAAGACAGGGACGCTTATGGAACTGGGTGGGACTCAGCAAGATCGCGAAGACAGACAAGCAGCCACACACATAATCCTATAATTTCAAGTCTGGTGCAGCCTCTTGGTGGACAGCGCCTTGGAAGCTGTTTGCCACTTTAAGGGGGCCTCTTACGGCTTGGCACCTCCCTAGAGCAGTGACTCAGTGCCCCCTGTCCTCTGCTGACAAGTCATTTGCTCCACCCACTGTGAGTGTCATGAAACCAGGCCATGCCTTGTTTTCTTTTTTACTTCCTGCTTGGCATGGCCCTTGGAACACAATAAGCCAGAATTGCCTGCTGAGGGCTACAAAGAAGCATCCTAGAATGTCAGGGTTCTAAACGTTCTTTGCCTTTTGGAAGTCAGAGAAGGTTACAAACCTGTGCTATAAACATGCACAGACACACCTGAAACTCATTCATGAGCCCTCTTTTGGGGATCCTAGGTCAACAAATTCCTAGCCTTAGGCAGTAGAACACATTCTTGTGTCCGTCAGCCAGGTATACCAGACACTGAACCCATGCAAGATGCCGCCAGGGGCTGGAGTGAAATGTCATGGATGAGAGTTGGCTCTGCTGTGGGAGATCACAGAAGTACACAAGGAAAGTAATGCTTTGTGGCAGAATGTGCCAGGTCTCAGGCCTGCGACCCCATAGGTGCAGAGGGACTGTAGAGAGAGCAGTGCCTTTCACAACTCCAGGCTCATGGCCTCTCACTTCCTGTGGTCTCGTCGTTGGAGATAAGTTTTTTAAAAAGAATTTTTGTGTGTGTGTGTGTGTGGGGAAGGGAATGGAGCAGTTTTAATTTTTCAGAAAAAAAGTTGAACAAAAAGTATAGAGTTCCCATGTACCCCTCTAACCTCTCCCAATTTCCCTGGTTACAATTCCTTTGTAACACTATTACAATTGATGAGTCAATATAATACATCATTATTAATGTATTACGAGTTGATACATCATTATTAACTAAAGTCTGTAGTTTACTTTGGGGTTAATTCTTTGTGTTGTACATTCTGTGGGTTTGGACAAATATATGAACACATGTGTCTACCACGATAGTATCACATACAGTAGTTTCCCTGCCCTAAAAATCCCACTGCGCTAAAAATCCCCTATGCTCCCATACTTCTCTCTCTCTGAGCTCCTGGAAAACACTGATCCTTTTACTGTCTCCATGGTTTTACCTTTTCCAGAATGCCGTGTAGTTGGAATCCTACAGAATGTAGCCTTTTCAGATTGGCTTCTTTCACTTAGTAATAAGCATTTAAGTTTTCTCCATATCTTTTTGGGACTTGATAGCTCATTTCTTTTTATTTCTGAGTAATATTCCATTGTCTAATGTACTGCATTTTGTTAACCCATTCACTGATTGAAGGCTGTCTTGGTTGGTTCCAGCTGTTGGCAGTTATGAGTGCAAATGTGGTTTTCATTTCTTCTTTGTGTAGCCAAAGGGACATGGCAGAGTGGGGCTGTAACTTTAGGGGCTGGGCTCATTCACAGAAGTCAAGACTCTAGAATGTTCTTACGTTTGGCTAACCTGTAAAGCTGTGACTGGGCCAGATGTTGGAGGCGTTAAGAATCTGGATGATACGCGATCCTCCTAGGTTCTGTTTCCAGGCCTCATACTCACCTTGGTCGATCAGTCAGTCATTTATTGAGATATCAGGTACTGAGGTTATAGAGGTGATTTATTCACTGATCCCTAGTCACGGGGTAGAATTGCAAAAGAATCATTATATATTGGGAATATTTAAAGAAACACTGCGTGAAAAGTGGACAATTGCTGATTCATAGGGTGAATAAATAGACAACTAAAACACTAGAGAACATTATTATCATAACTAATTTCAGCCCCGTGTGACAAGTATTCCAACACAGGTGAACACTAGAACGTCACAGAAAGGAGCTTGGGAGGCTGCGGAGGGCTTCTCCAGGAGAAGCTGACCCAGGACCCAGGGAAGGGGGAAGTGGAAGAAGCAGGAGACCCTGTTCCAGGCCAGAGCATGAAGGCTGGAGCATGAGGTTTCTTTTGACTCCTGAGACTCAAGGATGGTATTTAGCTCTCTTGTGGGTACGTGTCATTGAGTTGGCTCTGACTCCTGGCGACCCAATGAATGAGCGATATCCCACCCTCAGCAGCCTTGCTCAGCTCCAGTAGACTCATGCCTATGGTTTCTTTTATGGAGTCAATCCATCTTAAATTTGATCTTCCCCTTTTTCTGCTGCCTTCTATTTTTCCCATCATTATTGTCTTTTCCAAAGAACCCTGCCTTCTCATGATGTGCCCGAAGTAGGCCAGCTTCTGTTTTGTCATTTTCGCCTCCAGCAATGTTTCAGGCTTAATTTGCCCTAGGACTCACGTGTTCATCTGTCTGATGTCCAGGGTGTCTGTAGAGCTCTCCGTATTTAAAATGAATCATTTTTTTCCTATAAGCTTTCTTCACCGTCCATCTTTCACATCTGTACATAGTAATTGGGACTACTCTCTCAGGGGGTCCATTTCAGGGCAGAGGCGCTGCTTTCTGGCAGTGATTGTCCATGTCCCCCAGCGTCCCATCTCTCAGGGAGTGGCCTCCCCACAAGACCAGTTGGCCAAGCTAGAACTCTGGGAGCCCTTCACTCCCCCTTTTCCCACTTTTAGCTCCATTCCTAAATCTCTCTCAGATCAACCCCTCCTCGTCACACCCACAGTTCGATTTTCACTTTGAACTATCACCCTTTGCCCAGATGATTCTAAAGCCCTCCTAACTGGTTTCCTGCCCCTACCCACTCTCCCTCCAATTCACCTGCCCTGGCTGGCCATGCCAGTAGTGAACTTGATAAACCCTGTCTCATTAAATCCCTGCTTAAAACCCCTCAGAGCCCTCTGTCACTCATGGCCTGTGGCACAGCAGCATGAGCTGTGTCCTCAGCCTGACGTTGTCACCGCCACAGCCTGCTGACACACTGGCCATGCTGAAGTGGTTGTCCTTTCTGAAAATGCCACTTTTCGGAAAGGCTGTGCACCTGCTCTTTTCTCTTCCTCAGCGTCCCCTTCCATACAGCACTTCTCACTGTGGTTAATTTTTGCCTAGCCTTTGAAGTCTATTCAGTGTCACCTCATCTGAATCTTCAATCTCAGGCCCAGGTTCACAGGTTTTTCCACTCCTTTCTCCGTGGCCCCATAGTGTTGCTATTACCTTCTCACATGACATTGGCATTATTTGGGGACATGTCTGTCTCCCGTACAAGGCCATCAACTCCTCTGATGGCTGAGACGGTCTTCATTTGCCTTTATAACCCTAATGCTCAGCATAAAGCTGCTTGGTAGGTAATTAACAAAGGAATATTATAAGGATTATGTTACAAATAAATATTTAAAGTGTGATGGTACGCCAAGGAAATTTGGGTGTAAATAAGGTCTTCTTAAGGAGTCTATCTCATCAGGTCTCCCAACCTTGTCATCATTTACATTTAGCCTCTTCATCCTCAGGTTGAATGGGCCGCCTCTTGGCTAATTGGCTAACTGGGGGAGCGAGGATATCTTCATGTATCCCTACTCACCGTCATCACCACGGGCGCTTCTCCCAGCCAGTCTCCAGTACAAAAGCCCTTGCTTTTGTATGTGTGATGTTTTATCTCTGAATTTACATGGTGACATCAGTGTCATGGTTAAGATGTGAGTGAGTTTCAATGGCTCAGTTGTTTATTTTTACTGTACATCTGAACATATGGCCTGTTCCATTTTCTGAGAGCCTCTCATCCCAGCGCTGGGGTCAGAAACTATGTCACTTCTCTGGCCTTGGTTTCTTCACCTTTAAAATGAAGATGTTGGATTAGATCGAGGATTCTTGGCTCATGTCCAGAGAATCTCCTGAAGGCCCAGAGGAAGTTTCCAGGTACTCATACCCTCTGAAATTGTGTTAACATTTTGTGTGCCTGAACTTTTTTTTTTTTATGGCTTTTTTTTTTTTGACTTTCAAATGAATCTGTGGCTCTAAACAGCTTAAAAATCACTGGAGAAAAATGATTTCCAAAATTTGACTAAGCAGTTTTTTCACTTAAAAAATGAAATTTCTACTGTGCCACATTTTTTTTTCTTTAAAGTATCAATATGTAATATTGAAGCAACAGTTGCAGATTGAAATGGGTTATGCTTCCCAGTCACCGGTGTTTCATGTGGCACATTTGAATTCATGGGAAGAATTTCCAGAGTGGAATTCTTTTGACTTAATGCTGACAATAACTTGGACTGTTGGCTTCCTGGCAGGGAAAAGAGCATAACTCAAGGTTGGCCACCAATTTTCTGCAGGCTGTCTTTTGTCACATTCTCCAGGGCTACACTTCACCAACTCTCCCTTGCTGGTGAGTCTGAAGAGCACATGTCATGCAGGTAAATCCTGGCAAAGGAGGAACTCATATCTCATGGCTGCACCTGAAAAATCATGATGGTTGTGTTCTCTGTAGCTGGGAAAAACAGATTTTTAAATGTGGGCATGGGCATTTTGCCTGGGAATAAATTTCCTTCCTCAGTGCGATGTCTTTTGTAGCAGCCCGAGGGTAAAAGGAAAGTTATTGTCTCTCCGGGCAGAGGAGGGAGTCTGAGGTCTTGGTCCAAATTTCTCCTGGTTAATGTGTTTGACACTTGGTGAGAGAAGGCTGTGCTGTAATGGTTAGTCTTAAAGTCAGGGATTTTGCGGGCCCGAAAGTGTGATAGTCTAGCTGCATCTTTCACTCTCCCGCTTCCCTGGACCCAGTCACAGATGCCTTTGGTTCCTCCCTTCCACATTCTTTCGCTGATGAAATTGGTTCTGATTTTGTCACTGGTTCCTTCTAATGTTCTGGTCTTTCTTTCTCCCCCATATCGATGTTTTCTTCATAGTGCTTTTGGCTGAGCAGGAGGCACAGGACCTCTTTGGCTGTGCTTTTCAGCACTGATATTTGTGGACCACGCAGGTTTCCTTTCTAACCACAAAGCAGGAATGGTTCCCAATGGCCTTTAACTAATTTGCCCTCTACTCCTTGTTATTATAAGCTAGTTTAAAGTATAATATATTAATTGCATCTCTTAAAGGAACATGTTTCATTTTAAAAGGCAAGAACCATGGAGAGAGAAAATATGAGAGGGCAGTTATGAAGACTTCAACAGATGATGTTTTGATTACACCTCTTTCCCCACCAAATGTAGACTCTTAATTGCCCTTTACTCAAAGGCTAACACCACAGAAATGATTGCACTCTGGGTAGATTCAGCTTGAAAAAGGGTGGGAGAATAAACACACACATTCCTTTATTCACCAAGCACAGGCTGGGCTGGATATATAATCCACCCCCCACCCCCCAACTTCTCCCCAGCTGCTGGAACCGACACTGCATCTTCCATGGATCCTCCGCAGCCCGAGTTACTGGCCGCCCCTCAGAGGCTGTGCTGGTGACAGTGGGGCCTTCTTTGCATATCTCCCATGTGGCAGACTCAAAGCTTCAGGAGAATGGCAAACTTTTGGGACTCCAGTCTGATTCTAGCCCTACATTTTACACATGAGGATTTCACTTTGAGTTTTATTGGGTCACTCAGGCACCCTTTCCCCTGATGTTCTGACTTAGCACTCTCAAACTGAGTCTGGGGTGGCAGGAACCGTTTTCTCCCTGCACTGTTCCCTGGATGGGGCTACACCACCCTCATTGGCGCGTGTTCATAAAAAGTAGACAAAGGAAAGAAAGGAGAACTTCTGAGCTCCTGGGAGAAGAGTGACGTTCACATGTAAGTGAAGTCTCTGGAGCTCCTCTCTTGCTGGCATAGGGTGGGCTTCAGGCCCCTCCCCCTGCTCTGCATTTGGGGTCTTCTTTCTTTTGCATTGCCTGATTTTCAGGCAGTATGCACACATGGAATCCCCTCCCTTGGCATGTGGGAATCATTAGCACTGTCTACATAGCATATCGGAGGTAGGTGGAGGGTCAGAGGATCTCCAAGCTCTGCTACACTATCCACAGGCTGAAGCCAAATGTGCACCCCCACCTGCACACACAGGCCCACAGACATGCAGATAAGACCCGGGGGAGGGTGGTGAGGACACATGAGAACACAGACTCTGCAGATACTGATGGTAGGACAAGGAAGCACCAAGATAATCAGTCATCCTGCATCAAGGAAGCCTTGCATTTACCATATAACCCAGGACTGAGAATCACAGCTGAATTCTGCATAGACAGGCTACTTCTAAAGAAGGAGTGATTGATGTTCAATAGCAAATACATCCATGAGTGACATCGAGCATACCTTTGGGAAGCTAACAGACCATGCTCAGTTCCATGTCCTTTACACTCTAGTCTAAACTGAAGGAGAGGCCTACACATCCACGGTGAGTCTGACTTTCTGTGTGGGGAGACCTGGATGTGACACAAATGGAATACTAAATTCCTCAACTCAGAGTTTCCCCCAGCTACAGACCATGCCACCCATGGCGTGGCTAGCCCAGCAGCAAAGAAGCCAGGACCTGGGCAGTGGGAAGGAATGCTTCTCCTTTGGCCTGTGTGGGCCACTCTTGAGCCACATCAAAGGGCTAGCAGCAGTCTTTGGTTTTGGTGTAATATCTGACGTGGTGAAACATCTGCTGGCTCCTCTTCTACGAGGAGGAATTGTGCCTCTCATAAAATGACAAATTATATGCCATTTACAAACATCCATCGTCTCTAATTCTTCCTAATATAGATGGCAAACAGACACATGAAAAGATGCTCAACATCAGTTATCATCAGGGAAATGCAAGTTAAAACAAAAATGAGTTGTTACCTCATACCTGACAGACTGGCCATCATCAATAAATCAACAAACTGAGTGTTGGCTTGGATGTGGAGTGAAGGGAACCCTCGGGCACTGTTGGCTGGATTACAAACTGGTGCATCTACTATGAGAAACAACATGTAAATTCCTCGATAAATAAAAAACAGAATTACCTTATAACCCAGCAATCCTATTTTTGGGTATTTATCTGAAGAAAATGAAAACACGAATTTGAAAAGATATAAGCATTCCTATGTTCATTGCAGCATTATTTACAATAGTTAAGATGTGGAAGCAACCTAGATGCCTGTTAATGGATGAATGGATAAAGAATATATAGAATATTACTCAGCCATAAAAAAGAATGAAATCTTGCCACTGGTGGCAAACATAGATGAACCTAGAGGATATAATGAAATAAGTCAGATAGAGAAAGACAAATCTATATATTTCACTTATATGTGGAATCTAAGAAACGAAACAAATGAACAAACAAAACAGAAACAAACTCATAGATACAGAGAACAAACTGATAATTGTCAAATGGGAGGAAGTAATGGTAGGGGAAAAAGGTGAAGGGGATTAAGAAGTACAAATTGTCAGTTATAAAATTAGTCATGGGGATGTAGTATATAAAGTAGAGAATATATTTAATAATCGTAATAACTATATACAGAGACAGATGGTTATTAGACTTACCGTGGTGGTCACTTCGTATGGTATGTAAATGTCTGATCACTGTTGTACACTTGAAATGAATACAATATTGTACGTCAACTATAATTTAAGAAAAAATAAAAATAAGAATTGACAGAACAAGTCAGGTAGGAGATAGAGGCTTTTTGGTACCACTATCTTTTTAAAGTTTATGGCAATTTTGAGTTTTAATTAAGCACTGTTATTTCATTTTACATCATGATATTGGTTCATTGTAGAGAGATAATATCAATTATTTTTTCCAAAAATCAGTACGCTAGAGTAATATCTCTTTGAATTAATATTTTGTCATTTAAATTTCAACCACAATGGCGATGACTCCAGTATTGTTCTCATATGATCTAGAGATCAACTTATGACATTTGTTAAAAATTTTGATTGCATAGAAAAAAGGAAGGTTTGCAGTACTTTGGGAGAGGATTTCTTTGCCCGTAAAAACGAAACTTCATTTCCTGTCACTTTAATGAAAGATAAAACAAACAAACAAATTAAACAAAAAAAGACCCTACAACTTAACAGATGCCAGATGGAAGAATTTAGATCTCGATCTCACCTAGGGCTTTATGGTTTATGGAATTGAAAAGCAGAGTGTTTTAAAGGACATTTCAGTAGAAATACATAATATTCTTATATAGGTTAGCTGATCTTTTGAGCTTTAATATTTAAAAAAAAAACTACATTACAATTTGTGAATGTTTTTGTGTCTGTAGTGATAATTTTCTCATAGAAAAGAAATAATTATTTGGGAACCATACTATTTTTTTTTATTCAGCTTTGTTTGGAAGAGACAATTATTTAAATAAAATCAATAATGATAAATATTTTTTAAAAATTAAAGGCAGTTGGAATGCAAAGTACCTACTCCTTGGATAGAAATTGTAGTTTAATTAAAATACATGGCGAAAAAGGAAGAGGAGAGTTTTTTGGCACCACTCAAAGATATCGTTGGCATTTGTACAAGGGTATTTCTCATCAAAGGGTCCCCGAGGGTCTTCTGTTCTAGTGCTACATAGGAGTCATTTGTGGTATCCTAGAGGTTAAAAACACAGTCCAGATTTGTTTAAAAGTCCAGACCACTTAAAAGACAGAGATTTTCAGGTTGGAGAAAAACAAGCTGCAACCATATCAATGAGAAACTCTACATAGGTAGGTTAAATATAAAAGGATTGAAAAAGATACACCCTGAAAACATGAACCAAACACTTAATGCACAGCTGGTAATCACAGAGGCAGAGTTCTGTGGGGTTGGGGTCTGGAGGATGGTGTCTGACCCCAAAGCCTCCTTAGTGTTTGGCCGCCATGGAGTCCACCATAGGACTGTAGAAGCTGGCGAGCGTCTGCAGTCAGAGACTATCAAGACAGGACTCCTCCAGCTTCCCTGCTCGGAGCCAGGACCCATCCTTGAACATGAGTGAGAGCTCAGGTGCAGGCAGAGCTGAAGCTGGGTTCCTGTCTAGAGGGCTGTCATAGAGGGAACCAGTCAGTCCTTAGAGCCACCATGCTGCCCTTGGGTCTCATGAGATGACCATCAGACCCCAGAAAAAAGGAGGCACCGCAAAGCTTTCTGAGCCCAGCTGCAGAAAGCATGGTGCAGGGGCTGTGAGGCAAGGAAGGAGGGAGGTGGAAGGATGAATTCTGTTTTGCCAGGTTCAGTTATCTGGATATTGTACACCATCGAGTGTAATAGTATATATGTAGCTGGAAATAGAGATCTGGAGAGAGGGAGGTTGGGGACTGAGGGTGCAAATCTGGACGTCATTCTCTACAACTCATACCTCCACACTTTCCTGCCACCTGTAACAGACCAGGCTGTTTGTTGCACTGTTGGAGGTAAAGTCCGTATGCTAAACGAAATGGATTCTGTTTACTCACCTTTCCAGTGGCAATTCTGTAATTGTTCATATCCTCTCTGTGTTTTTACTATTCCTTGAGTCAATTTCATTAATTTTATATATTGTTTCTTTATTTCAGAAAAACTGTACAACTCCAGTGGGCGAGATTTAAGAAGGGCCCTTTTCTCTCTGAAGCAGATATTTCAGGTAAAAAAAAAAAAGAAAGAAAAAACTGCTCTTAGGTTCTGTATTTGCATAGCTTGCAGAACGAGATATAGGCAAATCCATACCTTTTATTGATTACAGAAAGATCTCTTTAGATTACAATGTAAATTAAGTCAAAATATCAGTTGAGAATATTTTTACCATATCAAATACTTCAGACATAATAAGTAAAGGCAACTTTATCAAATCATAATATTTTCCATATTTACTTCAGATTTTAAAAAAGAAAAACCTGCTGCAGGTTAATTGGAGTCTTGTGTTCTGCTCCCCAGTACCAACCACCTTCTCCCCACCCCACGGCCAGATTCCCTTGCTGCTGATTGTTGACTTTGATGTTTGTCATGACCATGTGTGTTTCCTTACTGATGTTGAATATTCACCAGCAACATGTTAGACTCTTTTGTATTAACTTTATATGTATGTTATCATGTTGCACGTATCATACTTCAGCTTATTTACTGAGAGCAGGATAGATGTAGGCATGACTGGCATAGCTCTAAGTAAATATCCCATTGTATGAATGAAGCCCAAGTTGCTTTGTTCATTTTTCTATTGGCAGTTTGGTTTATTTCCAGTGTTTTGCTGTTATAATCCATGCTGCTGTGGACATGTCTCCTTGTGCCCATGTGCAGGTGTCTCTCTGGTTTCATCTCATCCTTCTCTCCTAAGCCTTCCCTCTGTCTCTGCCTTGAGAAAGTCATGAGCTTAGCGAAGAGGGCTAGGACAGGTATGCATATGGGCTCCAAGACTATCACTCGTGTGAGACTGCAGAGGAGAGGGACAAAGCCAGAGGAGGAGGACGAGGCTGCTGTGCCTGGGCAGGATCAGGAGATGGCTACATAGAGAAGGTGACATTTGTGTTGAGCCTGTGTCCGTGTAGGTTCATCATTCTTTCCATTATAGTTTTGGACTCTAGGGCATATTCCAATTCTTTTCAGTTCCCATCCTGTATACATCCTTAAATTATCTTTGTCAGGAATAGTTCTAGCCAGAGTGGCAGTCCCCTTCATGGGTATCGTCCCGTCTGAGAGGGAGCAGGCAAAAAGACAGGCCAACAGTCCCTCCCATCTGCATGTTGTCCTTCCATTCTTCCTTAAACTTGTTCAATCATGCCTTCATATTTTTCTCACAACACTGTCAACATTTCTGGAGATGAGTCCTTTTTTCTCTTCTTCCGACAGCTACAGGTGTAAATTTGTCATGTCTTTGCCTTTAGGGTGCATATTTCAGAAATGCCTAGGGATTTGGGGTTTGCCTTGGTTCAGGCCATTTCTTCTGGAGAAATTGCAACAGCTGTCCATGGGCACGGCTGCTTTTAGTCCTCCCCAACTCAGTCCATTCTTCAGCTTCCCACAAGAGGGGTTTGAGGAAGTCATTCTCTTGCTGGTTCCATATCACCTTCTGGATTACACATGGATTTCTCGGTATAACATTAAGGCCCTCTGGATCTGTCTTCCGCGCATACCTCTTGGCTGCATCTTGAGTTCCACCCGTGATTGCATTCGGGTAAGCTGCGCTCTCTTTATTCTGCATCTTTGCCCCTGGACCTATTGCTTTGATCCCAGAATGCATTGCGGCCCCGCCCGCCCCATCCACTCTCTGTGTCTCTCATTTTCCCTCCTGGTATCTTCTCCTGTAAATGACCCCTCACCATAGTCATGGTCCCTCAAAGTACTTCTGATGTCCTCTGTGCTTATGTCTAGTGTAGAACTTAAGATACTTCAGGGTACTTCTCTGAGTCCGGTTATCTGGGAGCTTCCTGGTTTCCATTGTTGGGTCCTTGGATCTTGCACAGCGTCTGGTGCCACTTAAGCGATGGACAAATGGACTGGGTAAACCAAATGTCTGTCTTCAGTCTTTCTTGTCTCTAATTTAGTAAATGCTTCACTGACTAATTACTTGTCCTAAAGTTCCACTTCCCATGTATCCATCTGCGTCTCCTTATTCCTTAGTTGAGCAAAGAAAAACTTCTTCACCCTCCATTATATCCTCCTTTGGAACTCAGATCCCTGACTGCAGTGGGGCTGGACTGATACAGCACCACCAGAGGGCCATGTTCATGACTCTCCTCACCCTAACTCATTTAGTCTCTCTGTCCCCCTGCTCTTTCCATTGTTCAGCTTTGACTTCCCTCAAAATCTGTGTTTGCCTTGTTGAGTATCCAGTTGGTGGCAGAACCACACAGAGAAGAGCTATTCTAAGTGACTTTAAAACACTGTAATTTGTGCATCTTGAATAAGATATACCCTAAGAACAGAAAGAACCACACATATACACAAAATGAACTGTTTACAATAATCACATTGGTGGTGGTAGTATTGGTGTTGCTATTCTGAGACTGGTGTGTGTGTGTGTGTGTGTGTGTGTGTGTGTGATGTGTCACAGTCTTGTCATTCTTAGTGTTCTTAGGGAATAGGATTCTTGGTCTATTGGAGATAGAAGGTAGAAAGGTAGATGACGATAAAAACTCTGTTTTGCTGAATTGGAAAAATCAGATAGAACCCATGGTATACATTATTGTAACAAGCAAACGGGCATAGTTTTAGCTCTGTTTATAGAAAAGGACTAGAAGCAATGATCAACCCACTAGCAAAAAACACCACTAGCAACAGGTTTGTGGTCTTAAAATACTGAAAGGAACCAGAGCTATTTGGAATAGCTGATTCTAAATCTGGAGCAGGAAATGTGTAAAATAAACTTAGAACATTTTATATAGATAGCAAGGAAGCTATCAAATACTTCTAGGATTATTGCCAAAATAACCCAGGAAGAGTCTCTTACTGGCTTGCTAAAGATGGGATGGTATAAACATCATTAAGGATAATAATTGCAGTGAATTGAAACACATCAAGTAAATTTGCTTTAAGGAGTTCATACTAATACTAGAAAAAAATCCAGTAGATTGATTACCATGGGAAGATACTAGTGAACTAGCTCATTATTTTGAAAATGAGTAAAGTTTTAGAATCTCCTATTTATCTTGCCTTTCCCTATAAATTTTAAGATGACAAATAGTAGTGAAGGGAAGTTTTGTTTATAAAAATATTCTAGCTAATAAGTAATAAGGAATGATAGAATTAGAATATCTTGATTTTGCAGTCCCTGAATTAATGGATGTAGGTGTTGAGCATCAAGAGCTGCTGAGGTGATGGAAATGAGATACGACCAGATATAATGTGCTCCATCATGTGCTATCATCAACGATGTGGTCAAGCCAACAAAATCAATCCTGGATCCGATCATGCCTCTATATGCAGTCACCAGCTTATAAATGATCTAGGTCTGAGGTACATGTTAAATGACACCACAAGAGTGTAATCAACAAAACCCAGATTGTGGGCTACCCTACAGTCTTCAGTCTGCAGTCTTCCTTGTCTCTAATGACCAAGTTTCTTCAATGCATACATTTCCAGGAAAAAAAAAGGATGAATTAAAAGACATTTAAAAGTTATATCAACTAATTGCCACATGTGGATCTTATTTGGATCTTAATACAAACTGTGCAAAACAACGTAAGAGAAATTTACTGACTGGACATGTGATAACATAAGAAAGTATTAATTTTTTAATTATGAGTAGATAATTTGAAAGAGTTCCTATTTTAGAGATGCATATTGGAATACTTATAGATTAAATGATGTGATGTCTGGGATTTGCTTGCTATCAGAAGTTTATAAACTGTTTGGAAGACCACCCACGTAGGCACAAAATAGTTGTAAACCACAGAGCAAGGATATATTGAGAATTGAATGGATTACACAGGTTGCCATCTGTCCAGGCCCTAGATCACCTTTCTCACTCACGAGCCTGTCTCTCCATCACCAACTGTGTTTTCTACATGTGGAGGTTCTTTTTGGAACTAGACTTGTAAGGGAGTAAAAACAAAAAACAAAAAATAAAAAACACACAATAAATACTAGAGCCGTTGGTTATATGAATTGAGTTGAATATTCTTTGACTAACTGGCATTAAAAAATGATCACAGGTTAACTACCACGTGGTTATTATAGAAAATTCTGAAATGCGGAGATAATCACTTATCATTCTAGTCAGAAACCAGTGTTTTAAAAAATAATTTATTAGTGCTTATATCTTTTAGGGTATGTGTTTAAATTTGCTAGTTTGGAAGATGCTCTTCACATTTATTACCCATAAATTTCTATTTCCTAAGTGCCTTATCTACATGTGTGTGTACATTTTAGAGTTCTGAATTATTTTTATAAACACTGTCTACTCTGTCCAGTGCATTTTCCGAGTGCCTTTGCCAGACAGTCAACTCTGCTATATTAATATTAGTGATTAGCTTGAGTGGTTTCTTGAGAGCTTGTTCTCACTTTTTTTACCATGAAGTCATGTGTGAATCTAGTTTTAGTTAAAGTAATAAACATTTGTTACATGCTTGGAAAGACTTTCTGACTAGACATGAGCTCATCTAAATGTTCACTTTTCACATATGCTGGTGGAAAAGGATATGGATGGAGAGAGAATTATTTTTTATTTCCTTTATACATGTGAGTGTAAAGTAATTTTCCAAAAACTCATGAGATTGTCCCATTTTCTCTTGCTTTCCAAAGCCATGATTATCTTGAAGTCGGAGTTAACACAGCTGTCTCTCATTACCTTCAGGGCACAAGCATCGCCCCCGCCTCCCCCGAGCGCCCTCTGAACACTGAGAGTGCTTTCTTGGTTCAAAGGGAGCCTTGGCCTGGCCTGCCCACATTTAGCTCAAGTCCTCCATCCATATAATTGGAAAATGCCATAAAGTCTAAATGAGGGGCTGATTTTACATAGAGACTAGAGAATTATGCCAGTTTGTCTAAATTATTTTTTCTTTTTGGAGATAAACCATGGTTGCTGACCATTCCTATAAGAATAACCTTTCATTATTCCATTAAGCTTTCTACTATTTACATCACTGAGGGTTTTTTTTTCTGTCGTTATAATCGAGGATGAATGTTCCAGTTTGATCTTAGTTGCATTTTAGACAAGGCACTGTCCAGATGAGGAAATCTCCTGAAATAGTAGTGGAAAACTCCCTCTCCTAGAGCTCCATAGAAGTGGCTACTACACGAAAATGACTAGGCTTGAGGGCTGACCCGACATAAGTGATCTTGGCCAAAGATTTGCCACTCTTGAGTCTTTATCTGTAAGGAGAAGGTAGGATTGGATCATTGGTTCTTGAACTGGTTGGCCTTTAGGGATTTCCTGGGCTTTAACAGCAAAGACCGGGCCTCTCTCACCCCAGAAATTCTGGTTTAAGCCCATCTAAGGAGAGTCCTGCTTCCTATTCCTTTCTAAGCTCCCAGATGATCCTGGAGTAAAGGAGTCAGGATTGAGACCCATCTGAGCACTTCAGAATCACCTGCATGGCTTGGTAAGCACAGGTCACTTGGTCCTGCAGTAGTTTCCTGTCCTGTAAGTTCACAGGTGACACTCTCACTGCCTGTGGGTCTGGTGACCTCTTTGTGAACCACCGAGTAGATGACTCCTGAGGCTTCTTCTGTGTCCTGCCTTCTGCAATCAGGTCTGCAGGCAGACCAAAGTCGCTTTTTTTAAATTAAATTAAATCAAATTTTTAAAATTAAATTTATTGGGATGACATTGGTTAATAAAGTTATGTAGGTTTCAAGTGTACAATTCAATAATATGCCATATGTATATTACGTCATGTGTTCACCACCCAAAACCAGATCTCCTTTCATCATCCTGTATTTGACCCCCTTTACCCTTATCTACCTCTTCCCCACCCCTTTTCCCTCTGGTAACCACTAAACTGTTGTCTGTGTCTATGAGTTTTTGTTTGTTGCTTTCAGTTTTATACCCCACATATGAGTGAAATCATGGTTCTCAGCTTTTTTTGTCTCACTTATTTCACTTTGCATGATGTTCTCAAGATCCATCCATGTTGTCGCAAATGGCAGTTCTGAGGGGTAGTGTGGCTGCTCCAGATACACAACTGGCTGGTTCTGCTCTCTGCCTCCCACTCAGGAGGTGGAGAGGCAGCTTTCTTACTTTCTGATACCATTTGTAAGATTTTGGGAGCCGCCATCCTTAAGGACTGTCTTTGGGACACATGAGAGGCTTTGAATCGTTCACTTGATGATTTGTGCTGCTATCAAATGTTTCCTGTTAAAACCCAGTGAGCTTCATGTGGCCAGTCCCTAGGGACCTGTGGGGAAGCAGAGCCTGGTGATTTCTGAAGAATGAAAAACAGAACACTATAAATTTTCCTGACAGGGGATTCGTTTGCTTTATCTTTATTAGATTGCCCAGAAGGCAATAATTGGTCTTTGGCAAACAACAATGTGAAAATTGGTTATAAAATTCCTCTGGCAACAGTTAAGATGCTTCATTTGAATAGAGCAGAACAGTCTTTAGGGGTCGGTCTGGCTTCAAAGGCTTGTACATAGTTTTAACAGCACAGCCTGGATGGAGGATGGACTGGGATGGTATTTAAAGTCTTTCTTTGTCCCCCCACCCCTCTTTCTCACCAGGATGACAAGGATTTGGTGCATGAATTTGTGGTGGCTGAAGGTCTGACCTGTTTGATCAAGGTGGGAGCTGAGGCAGACCAGAACTATCAGAACTACATCCTGAGGGGTAAGTATGACAGGCTGTGGAGCGGCCAGCCCCTGCTACAAGGGAGATCTGGGGTCCCCTACAGGAACTTCAATAAGAGCTTTTTACAAGACTTGGATTAAGGAGTAAGGTGATGAAACCACCCTGTAGCAAAAGATGACACCTTCATCAGGTTTTGTCAATTTTCAGTAATTAGTGACTGAGTTAATTTTACTGATTTTCATATGAAATCTCTTCCGGTTATTAAGAAAAAAGAACGTACTATGCTCTAGGTTCTTTATAATTTCTCTTATTTGGTAAGGAGACACATTAAGTGGACTTGGGTAAATCTTGCCTTTCAGCAGAGAGCCACTCAAAACCAAAGAGGCCAATTTATTTCCTGGAAAAAGTATTTTCTCCAACTCGAGTTATCACTGGGAGTGCTTGTCAGAAGTGCATAGTCCTCACCAGGTCCTCTTGTCTCTGACTTGGTAGGTTTGGGGTGCATCCAGGAATTTACATTATAAAAAATGACTCTGATATCTACCTTATAATTTCATTTTTTATAAAGCAATGCACATGTGGAGTTCAAAGCACTGATTACTGTTTCAGTTCATAAAGTTAATGCTCTTCTCATATAGTTTTTTATGCACCTTCATATAAACTAATTTTATTTGATCCTGTGAAAAAGACCTACGAATAACAAAGCAGGAATTGTTAGATTGGACCATCTGAAACCTCTGCTATCAACAGTTTTAGCCTATAAAAGGAGAAATTTAATATAGTTTAATATCATCTCCATTCTGCAACTGAAAAATTCAAGACTCAAGGAAATGGAGCGTTCGGCTAATAAAGTCACTTTCTCTAATGTGTGGTCAAGCATGGCCATGACCAGCCACTGGGGCACATCAAGGCTGAAGAAAGTTTTGTCCCCCCTTCTGCCCTGTGTGCCTGTAACCTCACAACGTGTTCTGTGTTCATATAAAGAAAAAAACGTGTTCTGTGTGCCTGTACCCCACATCGTGTTCTGTGTTCATATAAAGAAAAAAAAACCCTCCTTTTCTTTTCCCTTGGGTGAAGGAAAAACACACAAAACGTGTGATTTAATGTCAAGCGTCCATGGTTGGTTGAATGAGACAGCCCAAATGGAACAGTCTCCTATGGCTCCTGATTTGTTTTACTTGAGAAGGTGCCTTATGTTCTGTGTTGCTACCTGGCACATTGAACTCTGAGACCTTCTTCCTTTTCCCTGTTCCTGGAGAGCCACTGTAACAAAAGGCAGAAGTAAAAGAGGAAACTTAGGGCTCACTTAAAAAAAATTTTTAAAGGATGTATTTTCAAGTCAGTGTTAGTTTTTTTTTTTAATTCATTTTGATAAATGCCAAATATGTGCGTGTAAGAGTTTCTCAACCTCTGGTTTTTCAGTCCCTGGTGTTTGCGAGGCGGGGGAGTTGTCTCCTTGAGTTGACCTTTAATCTTTTCCTGGTTGTGTGGTAGATCCTCATTACAAGTTGTTGGCAGAGAGATTGTTTTGGTGAATTTTATGATACTGTCCCCAATATAATTAAACATTTATATGAAAACTTTTGTGGTATGTGTTGACAAATTAACCATACACTTTGTCTGCTGTGATGTCTCCAAATGCAGCTGTCTTTCTATGTCTGAAGAGACAGAGCAAGTCTTGATTCTCATCCTCATATTCCATTTACTCTGGTCTAATATCCCAAGTAGGGGAAGGCATAGAAATCAGGGTGGGAGAGCTTCCTCTAGTTTATTTTTCAGGTCACTTATGGATGTTCATAAGTTGAACCATGTGGAAGGAAATATACCTAGAATGGCCTAATTCTGAACAATGGGTCCAAAATGAGTGTGTGTATACACACACACACACACACACACACACACACACACACGTATATGTATATATATGTATACATATATATACATATATGTATGTGCATATGTATATATACATATGTATATGTATATACATATACACACATACATACATACATACACACATATATACATATACATATATACATATGTATGTATACATACACATATGTATATGTATATGTATACACACATATATACATATACATATGTGTGTATGTATATGTACATGTATACACATATATATTTACACACACATATATTCATATACACACACACATATGTCTATACGCGCGTGTGTGTGTGTGTATATATATATATATATATATATATATATATATATATAGTTATGTTTGAAGTATACATCCTTTTAACTTTACAAAAAGAAGTTTTCTTCAGTGGGTGTGCACATTAAAAAGTACACACATATGAACCTCTATAGAATTAATATTATAATAATCTATGTGTTTATCTTTATTCTTCCAACCTTTATATAGGAGTGTAATGTATATGTGCATTTTTATAGAGTAATCATCAGTGTAAACATCTACATTCATCTACATTATAAGGCTGGGGAGAAGGGAGGGCTCTGCCAGCTGTGGTCAGCTCCCTTTTATCAGGAAGGTAAAATTCTTGTCAGAAGTCCCTCGCATACCTCTATGGATTAGAACTGGATCACATGACTGCCATAGCTGCAAGGGAGGCTGGCAGAGTGAGTATAGTAAGTCCTCACTTAACATCATTGATAGGTTCTTAGAACAGTGGCAAAATGACATGTAATGAGACCTATTTTCCCATAGGCTAGTTGATAGAAACAAGAGTTAGGTTCCTATGGCATCTCATGAGTGTTATAACAAAATGGCATTGAATGAAACAGTGTTATTCAAGGACCTGCTGTGTCTGGTTTCCTGGACTCTAAGAGGGTGCAGCAAGAGACCTGAGGGTTACCAGTGCTTGCCACATGCTGAGAAAGCCTTCTAGTGAGCAGCCACATAGTAGCCTGGTTGAAGAGCTTCCCTGAAACTGAAGAAATGCTCGTGCAGGGGGCAGAGTAAGATTAATGGCTTCCCAGGGTCCCAAATGGTGAATTGTGTGACTTGTCCTTCCTCACAATGAAAGATGGTTTTTATATAAAAATACTCGCTACCTTAGGGAATGCTTATCACTAAAGTAACAATTTGCAGTGTTCTGATCAGTATTAGAAAGGTGCCAAAGGCAGTTACCAAATGTTTAAGAATCAGAATGCCTAAGCACAATCAGGGAAGAGCCCTGTCAACTACTTGCTGCTTCTCTGGCTGTGCAGAAAATGCCACCAAGGGAAGACCCTTACAGTAGACAGCTCTTTCTAACATGTGAGGAGAGTACACATTTTCATTGCCATCACCTGGACCTTGTCTTCAGAGTTTGATTTTCCAGTAGCCTCCGTAGAAGGCTTACCATGTGTTACCTGGAAAATGATCAAGTGCTCACTCTCACTGAGGTTACGAGAAGGTGTCCTGCTTTCCACGTATGGAGATGCCTTTGCATGCCTGCCCCACTTCAGCTAAGTCTCAGAAGTATTGGGGTAACCAGGGCACTCTGCAAACATCAGCACATTTTGATGCATTTGACTGAAATCTATGCCAGGAAAGTACCTTCTGAGGGCTGTAAATGACAGATTTCTTGGGGTGTGACTTTTGTGTTTTTATAAAAGGAAACTATCATTTTTTCCTAGCCCCCATGTTGAATCACTTCTTCCTGACTTTGGAAAACTTATCATGTAGGTTTTTTTAGGTTGTGATCAGCTGTTGGCAGCCAGTAGACCAATCAAGGATAACCTTTGAATTACTTCTTTATTTGTCCAACCATATTTTAACCACGTTATCTTGGGTGAGGTGTGGTAAGGCCAGAGACAGTTCGAGAAAAACTGGAAAGAGTTACAGCTTTGTAACTCAGTTACTTGGAGAGGATACAGCATGTGACACAGGGCCGCTCAGGGCCAACGGGGGGTCCTCAGGAGGTAGAATCTTTGTTGTGGCTTCCATGGGGTAAGCAGGTTCAGGATTGGCTACTTTGTGTTGTTTCAGTGGGCCCTAAAGCTGGCCCTGGCTGATCAGGGTGAGAACTCACGGCCTGGAGTGTAAGAGCTGGACATGGCAGGTGGTTGGGGATGTGGAATTAATAGGGTGCTGGAGAAGAGGAACTGATGGACGTCTAGCCACAGGCTCAGTGTTGGATCAAGACGGTGTTTGAAAAAAACTACATTACACACCTAGTAAGAAATAAAGCAGGCATCTCTGGATGTTAACAACCAAAAAAATAAAGAAACCCAAAAACGCATATTACAAACTGTAATGTGAGCGGCTTGTTCAGGTGGAAGAGCGTGCCCTCACGAAGTTACCTCAGGAACTCTACTCTGTGCAACCATGTGCAAGTCCCCAGATCCAAAGGAAACAAGTGCATTTGGAGAACCCTGTGCTTTCCACATCTGCTTCTAGATCTCATTTAATTTATTTTTATTTTTGTACTCAGCCCTCCGTCAGCTCTTCTTTTAAGGCCCAAGAATCTGTTGCTTTTAGTAGAAGATGTATCTGCTGAGAGGTAAAGATAGGTTTTGAGTTACGGTGTAGCCAAGTGCTCTCCAAAAATTGAGACGGCTCCTGGGAAGAGGTCTTAAATGTACAACATGTAGAAATAATATTTATCTGGCTTATTATTCTTGGATGATTACAGCTAATGATCTGAAATTTTTTTTGTGATAGTCAGTATTCAATATAAATCTACTCTGGAATTTGTTCCTCACAATTATTCTTATTGAAGTCGGACCTAGAGTGGTATATTCCTGGAAACATAAACTCTCCAAACAAGTACTGAGCTTTTGCTGTGGGCCATGTCGGTCAGTCCCAGGGATGTGACAATGAAACCAAGATACATCCCTGCCCTGGAGAAGCTCCTGGAAGGGGCTACACATGCCCCATTTTATGTGTTGTATCACACTTGTCTCATATGTTTAGAAATTGCACATAGATGCTATGTGCAATTGGGAGAAGAGAAGAGATAAGGAGAATCAGTAAGACCAGCCACCTTTTCTGGTTGTCCCTCAAGAGAAGCTGCCTCTTAAGAGCTAGTTTGGCATGGAGAAATTTGATTTGATACTTTTACCTAAAACAAACTACCCATTAATCATAAAATACCACCTCAGTCATTATCGGAGCTGGATAAGATCTTAGAACTCCTTAAGCTCAACTCTTTAATTTTAGGAGACAACTGCAGGTATTTTGTTTGCTGCCATAGTATGTTTTTAAAAAATGTTTTAGTGGTTGTCAACATTAAAAATGAGAGATTTAATCCAGATTTTAGATTTCTTTGGAAAAACTACAACTCAAGCCTTGCCAAATATCACTTAACTGTATTCCACTATAGGAAAAAAAGGCCTTGCATATTAGGCAGTCTCTTAATAAGGATCAGGACTTCTGGACAGATGGTTTCTGTCGGCATCTACGTCACCAGGAACAGAAATATAACAGACAGCATAGAGAGATTTTATGTTAGCAGGCAGTGGTACAGAATGATCAAATAGTAATTAAACCAACATCCTCCATCTCAGAAGAACTTAAAGTACTTGTATTTTTGGCATTTCAGAGCAAAGGTGGAGAGCAGAGGTTGAGTTCAGACTATAGATGTGGGGAGGGCAGAGAGGAGCTCAAACTAGCCCCGAAGTGTAGAGATGGGAACAGCAGGGGGTGCTGCTCACTTCCTGAGCTGAGGTCAAGTCCTTGGCTATCGTGTTTTCTGCCGAACAGCCTGGCCTGACTGTCCTGGATCCCCTGACTCTGGTCCTGGAGTGCCCTCAGCTGCCTGGAGAATCCTTCCTCTCTCCTGCCCCTTGCCGTGAGCTTTCTGTGCTCAGTCAGGACATTAGGTTTAATCATGGTGCCGTATGGCCCGGCGTTGGTGTGGATGACACAACTGCACCAGTGTCCTAGTAGTGCTGTCATCCACCCCAGGGGGCGTTGAGGCCAGTGTTGCAGATGGCATCCTTCCTCCCTTGATGGCTCTTCTTTTCCTGAGTCAGAGTGACAGGGACTATTCCCAGTTGGGAATCCTGTTGGCTGTCACAAACTGAACCTGCAGTATTTCATTTGCCCAGTCTACTGTGTTAAAATATTTTAAATAATTATGAACAGTTAAAAATGGGGAGATTTGACATAAAAATATGGATTTCTGGCTTTTCTCGAAAAGCTGAAAGCTTAAACCTGCACAGGATCTTCATTGTTGTGTGGCCGCAATTAGCTGGAGTTGGAAGAAGCCGCTCCCTTTACATGGGACACATGGGCTCTGTTTGCTACAGTCCCCACGGCTCCCTTTGGTTTACCCCTGGGTCACTCCACTTTGTTGCCTCTGTGCCTCATAGGCATATAAGTTTGAGACCTCTGACTAATGACATCACAATCTGTGAAATGAGAATTACAGTTGTCTGAAGTAAAAGAACCTAGCTTTATTACAGTTGGACATAAGTTGTGATGTTACTGCTACTTTGCAAACTTGGTTCTCAAGTCCAACATGAATACGTTTTTTATCCCCTCACCCTCGAACCCTGGCTTTTCTCAGTATTTGAAAAGCTCAGCACTGTCTTCTGCCTCCTCTCCAACCCCAGCCCTTACATGATCATCTGAGGATAGACATCCTGTCAGCACATGGACAGTGATGTCTTATAGTCTGAACAGCCAAGCTTGAGAAACAGAGTAGGCGATCGAACTTGTAATGTGATAACAGTGAGGATTTCATCTCAGTTCTGAATTGTAAGTCTCAGAATCCACCACAGAAAGTCCTTAGGGTCTACCTGTCAAAGGAGAGGTCCAGGCGAGGCCCAGAGATAAGTGTCAGAGGGTAAGGGCCAGTGGAATAAAGGTGGCCTAAGGTAGACATGTCTGAAAAAAAAATTGCATAAAAACTGAGTGATGTGAATATTTTTCTTAAAACAGAAATTCTTTTTATCATTTTTTATTATGTAATTTGTGAACACACAGTTGTCTGAAAGCAAACAGCATAAAAAGGAAAAACATAAAAATCACCCATAATCCCATTGAACAAAGATGTCCACCATTTTTGACACACAGGTGCACGTGCTTTCTTTGCACATGCCTTTTACAAAAATGAGGAGTCTTTTGCATATGCCGTCAGCCATGTTTCCTGGAAGGGAAAGATGTGAAAGCACAGACCTTGGAAGCTGTCTAGACCTCAACATCACCTAGACCTTGGCACAATTATTTAACTTCTTTAAAAGCAGCTTCCTCACCTGTGAAAGGGAGATCATATCTACTTTATAGGAGTGTTGTGAAAATTAAAAGTCTAAAGAAAAGTCTAATAGTACTGAACTGTAGCTATGACAGTTATTTTCAATAATAATCAATGATATCAATGCAGTAACCACCTATTGTGGGCTGAATCATGCATATTTAAAATGTATATGTTGCAGTTATAACCCCTCAATACTTCAGAATGTGACTGTATTTGAAGATAGGACCTTTAAAGAGGCAATTAAGTTAAAATGAAGTCATTGGGTCTTGATCTAGTATGACTGGTATCTTTATAAGAAGAAGAGACTAAGATACAGACCTGAGCAAACCTGTGCAGCCCTGTGCAGGGGGAGACGATGTGAAGATGGTCATCTACAAGCCAAGCGGGGAGGCCTCAGAAGAAACTAACCCTGCTAACACTTTGACCTTGGACTCAGCCTCCAGAACTGTGAGAAATAAATATCTGTTGCTTACACCCCACAGTCTATGCTATTTGCTATGGAGCCCCAGCAGACTGACACACCATCCTTGCACAAAAATCTCTGGGAGTTATTAGGATATTACCTAGGGTGAAAGTCCTAGAAGTAGAATTGTTGGATTGGAAGATATGTACACTTTCATCTTGTTTTAGGTTGAATAATTGCCCTCCAGAAAAGATATGTGAATTTACGCTCCCATCTGTGTTCTCCATTTCTGCTCATTTACCCCAGGCCGGGGTGATCATTCTTCATAATGTTTGTCATTCCTGTGATTGAGACACACTTATTCTTGCTAATGAACTTTATAGTCATTTTTATAAAGTATTTTGTAATTTTGGTTGTTGTTGCATTAAATTTGTCAATTAATTTGGGAGGAATTGACACCATTAAAAACTATTGCTTGCATGCACTTCCATGTCCTGGGACAAATCCTTTCCAAGAATTTATTCTTCATCTAACTCTTGTGTGCAATGTTCATTTCCTTCCCTTTCATTACAGAATTTTATACATATCCTCCTGTGGAGTTTTTGTATTTGTTTTTTTCTTGTTTATTCATTTATGAATCGGGCCTTGATATTTACCACATGATAGAGTGAGAGGATTCTCTTGGGTCATTTTCCTGTTTATTTTGTAAATTTGGTTTGGGAATGTTATCTTGGGTGTGTTTTGCTTCAGTCAGGGGCACTTGTGTCTTGGGGCCTGGGTTCCTCAGTTGTGGCAACCACTTGGCAAACACAGTAAGTCTTGGAACCTGTGGATTTGAAGATGGCTCCTGCCTGCTCATGACGTGGGAATCAGCAAAGTGTTTAAAAGCCATCACACGACAATTAGACTCCAGTACAGCAGCCAACGAGAGAGCAAGTTCATAGGAAGACCTGCCCCAACACAGTTACACCTAAGTATATTTTCAGCTTGAATTTCTTATTTCTGCCATCTTTTGGAATAAATTATTTTTCTGCTTTCTGTGGGGGAAAAAAAAGTCCCTTTTCTCTGAGGGAGAGTTAGCCGCCTTTCCTTGTATTTACATGTTTGAACTCTTCCTTTGAGCACTGGACTAGGAGCATGTCCATGTCCAGTGGAGACTTGGTCTTTCAGTTTCGGGCATTCACCAGCTGTGGCTTGTGGGCTTGGGGAGGGCTGGAGAAGCTGAGCCACTCAGACGTGGAGGATATGGTCTTCATGTCGTGTGTGTTTGTTTTTTCTTTCTCCCATAGTTGTTGAAACCTCTGCTTTTGGCATCTAATGTTCTCTGTGCCCTGGTGTGTTAGACGTCGGCCTGACCTTTCTGTTCACGCACTTGGCACGCAGCTGGGGATGTGGCCACCAGGTTGAACCAGCTGCAGACCTGCTGAAGGGTTTGGTCATGGCCAGGGAAGCCACAGTCTGCCTAGATTGGGGAGGGAGGCTGAGTCACTTTTGCTGCTGCTGTTGGTTCATGGTGACAGAAATGGCATTCTGAATGTGCTGGGTATTCCCTCTGTGGCCCCTTTACTACCCCTCCATTCCCACTGCATCAGACCTGCACTCCTCTTTAAAAGCTGGCTCTGAGGATAGCTGAGAGCTGTACCTGTGTCCATCTTCCAGCCTGTTCGGCCACAGGGGCCAAAACTGGACTCATGCTGGGGCAGTTCACGTTTCTCCCTTTTCCCGCTCGGACCATGGGGTACCATAGACTTGCCCAACTTTCTTATTTCTGCAGCACCGCGTTTCCCAGGACAGGGAGCTGGGAGCTGGGACCTGGGCCCAGTGTTTCTCATGGGCCTGCTGTAGTCTCTGGTGTATTCAGCTGGACCCTCAGAGTCAGTGGTATGTGGTTGGCTACTCCTAGTCTCAAGGCTCGTGGAATCTCTTCTCCAATTATGCTTCTTGTGGGTCTTTTGGGTAGATTGGTAGGAAGGTGGTTTGGAAGCTTCTTGTTATGTTGTTTTTTTCTGGAAGTGCCAAATTATCTGAATCATCATTGCTTGTGGTTTGTGACCTGACATCCCCTCAGTCTGCCGAGCTATGTGCAGGAATGTGGGTTGCCAGGTGGGCGAGAGAGCTCCTGCCAGAGGAAGTCAGGGAGGGCCAGAGCCAGGTCCTGACCTACGAAGGGGGCAAAGAGCTTTTTGTTTTTCCTCTGGGTTCTCAGGTGAGAGAGTCACATGCTGGGATACACCACAGGTGAGGCAGGCAACATGCACGACTCTGAGCTCCTCACCACATTTGGCAGCAAATAGGATATTCGCCTTCAGTTTCTAACTCTAGATAGATACTTTCAGCTTTAAACATGATTTTGGTTTTCCCTCTTACCCCCTTTCGAGGTATTTTTTCCTTATAATTACAGAATGCTTATTTGTTGGTAACTTTGCCTTAGGATTAATAATTTTTTCTTTCAAGTTTTAATTTTTCTAAAGTAAAAATCAATTAATACTGTTGAATGTAGCAAGCATTAGGTAGTAACAGAAATACTTTGTGTAGAGCAGTCTTTATAAAGCAATACACAGCTAGGCAGACCTAGCTGTGTATTATCCCCAGCCTGGAGCATTATTAGACCCAATTATATGAAATTGCTGATATTTGACCATTTTTTACCTATAGAAATGGCAAAGTCGAATGGTTTAACGTAATATAATTATAATTTAATCTTAACTTGACTCATTCCTAGAAGAAATTAGATGCTTCTTTAATTTTCAGCTTGCATTCTGTATAGAGTCACATCCCTCCAGAAATTCAAGTCAGTCTGCAGACTCCCCCCAAATGGCAACAACAAGAATAATAACAAGCCCTTGTAATTTTGTGCAGGCCTGCCCTAGTGTGTCTGTCCAGTCCTGCCCTAGTGTGTCTGTCCAGTCCTGCCCTAGTCTATCTGTCCAGTCCACTTCAGCCCTCTCGCTAACCTTGGTGTCTGCCTACGAGGCCCTTCTCTCCTGGTTCACACTTTGTCCCTTGCTTCCTGCTTGTCTTCACAATGGGGCTTAGATACCATATTCTCCAGGATACCTTCCCTTGCCCCTCGATATTTTGGCCCTCTGTGTATACCCTGGTCTTGACACTTACTTCACTGATAATAAATATTTGTTGAGCATACACTATGAGCCAGAGACCCTAGGCTAATTCCTTCTACCATATTTGGCTGCCTGCATGTCAGTTTCCATTCTTGATGCCAGGCACATTTTAGGAGCTCAGCAAAAATTGGCTGAGAGAATAGATGAATGTTAGGATGTCTGTAAGGAGGAGAACTCATGATACCTGAGGAAGTGGCTGGTTTGTATTGAGAACTTGAGAGACCCTGGATTTGCTAATCTGAATCTTTACCTCACCAGATCTTTTTGTTTCTGAGGCACTATAGCCCATGTTGATTTGTTTTGGGGACTTAGAAAAAAATGCCAAATTACTGAATTTTCTTTTTGATAATTTTGCTGGTCCAGTAGATTAAGATGGTATATATGTCATGATTTCTACAGATAAAATATATACGAAAATGGATTATACTGTATAGCATGTTCTGTAACAATACATTATTTACCTGTCTCTGAAACAGATGGATCATGATTTCCTTGGTGGCAGGACTTGTCGTCATAACCTTTGTGGCCCCAGCTTCAGCCTGCTCCTTGATGCCTCAAAGATATTCAATAGCTATTTGATTAAAAAAATTAAGTGAATGAATGAGTGTGTAGGGAATGCATAAAGCCATGTCCCAGAGCTCGGTCTGGGTCTTATTGAGTGTTTTCTGAGTGATTGTGGGTAAGCACATACTTTATACTGAGGACTGGACATGCATGGTCAGGAGATGTGGAATGGGGAGACAGCCGTAAATGATGACGTGTGATGGGAAGCGTTTTCATTTGATTTGATTTTCAGTGTCCTCATGATCTCAACCACATCATCCCTTACTTCCTTTTCCCCGCCTTTCCTTTCCCCAGTTCCTTAAAAATGGACTCCCCCGAAGCCACTCCTGAGCTAGGTTGGCCTGACTCATTTGTGGAGCCAGTTCCTGCAGGAAGAATAGTATTGCATGGCCGCCACTGCACACACTCAACCCCAGGGCCTTTTTGGCTCTGGATTTCCCTGGCACACTACTAGGTCACCCTGATCATTCCAGAAAAGAGTGCTACCCTTTCCTGCCCAGGTCACCTGGTCCTTGGGGCTGGGCTTGAGCCTGCAAGAGTTTAAGGGGGGATAAGTTTAGATGTAGTTAGATACGTAGGGGTTGTTTTTGGAGGAAGAGACAAACTTGTTGCTTTTGAAGGCAGACTAGGAGCAATGAGTAAGAGTTATAGGAAAGTGGTTTTTGACTGAAGACAAGCTGCAAGAACACAGTTGGAAAATTAGTTTATTTCTTTAGCCAACATAAACTGATCGGTGGTGACTTTCTGGAGCATTCTGTTGAGGATTCTGAAGCCACATCCAGCATCAGCAGGAAAGAGTGCCACGACTGATTGGTGATGTCTGTCAGCAGCCTGAGAGGTGGGGAGTGAGAGCAGGAATGCCATATATGGTGTTTGCTTATTCTGGGGGGATATTAGTCATTTTCAGAATGCTCGTCGAGTTGATTTCAGACAGGTGCGTGGCAGTTAGTTTTCCAACCACAGAACACACTGCTTTGCACTGGGAATGCTCCAGCAGGGACCAGGTGACCTGCTAGGGCTGCAAGGCTTGGGGTAGTGTGCAACGGGATGACCTCTTAGGTCCCTTCTAACTCTAAGATTCTGCGATTCTAAGTAAAATTAGAAAAAGCAGAGGGATTAAAAGCAGAACTGTTTGGCTCTCCTCCTTCTTTATGTTCTTAGTTGCTATAAGATCCCCCGGACTATCACCAAGCATATATTGTCCTGTTTTAGCTTCAGAGAAGGCCATCTGGTTACATGACATGTAGAGCCCAGTCAGTTCACCGAAAAAGGAAGGTGGCTAAACTCAGTAATTAAGGCGCTGGCGTTCATGTTGGTCTGCAGAATTTTGAAGGATTAGCAGGGTGAGTGGTTGGTGTATGTATCCAGGAAGTCGTATGTACATGGCGAAGTCAGGAGGTTTGCTTCTTCTCCCCTTAAACCTTTGCAGGACTGGGAGCCATAGGGTTGGACTCATTGATCAAACCTAGGTGGTGCTGGAGAAGCAGGTTGGTAGCCATGAGGAGAGTTGCCCACAGGCAGGGCTGCCTCACTTTGCTGATTTCCTGCTATCTACCCCCACTACCGCCATGGTCTAAATGGTTTCTCTCCTCGCGTGCATCTTGCTTCCCCATATCCTCCTTTCCAGATCTTCTTTGTGTCTTTTCCTAACTCTTCCAGGTCTTAATTGGAGGGTTAGTTACATAAAGATTGACCTTCTTCAAATTTTAGATTTTATTGCTTTTTGTCAGTTGTGGCCCCAACTTTCCTGTGGTTGAAGCTCTCAATAAATAAAGATGGGTAGGCTATATCATTCATTCATCAGTGAGTGCGATGTGATTGCCTTACATGAGTCAGTCACTTTGGGATGTGAGAGTAGGGTAGCAGAGTACAATACAAACTAAACAATTCCAAGTTAAGCTGTTAAATCTAAGAATAAAGTGCTATGAGAAGTGAACTTATACTATAGTAGAGGAAGTGCCATGCTTACTGTTGTAGGCATAATTCTAAGATGGCCCAAAGGATTCCCACCTCCTGCTGTGTAATCTTCTCCTCTTGGTGTGGGCGAGACCTGTGATTATGATGGATTTGTGAATATCACAGAACCGTGATTAGGTTACATTTTATGGCAAAGGTGAAAGGATTTTGCAGATGTAATTAAGGTTCCAAATCTGAGTCAGTTAAAAGGGAGATTATCCTACATGGGACAGGCCTAAACAGGTGAACCCTTAAAAAAAGAGTCTAAAAATCAGAGACACTCTCTTCTGCTGACCTTGAAGAAGCAACTTGCTATGAGTTCTACAGCTGCAAGGAAATGAATGCTGCCAAAACCCACATAAGCTTGGAAGGGGACCCCAAGCCTCAGATGGGACCACAGCCCCATCTGACACCTTGATTGCAGCCTTGTGAGACCCTGAGCAGAGGACCCAGCTAAACTGTGCCTGGACTCCTGCCCCATGGAAATTGTGGGATAACGTGTGTTTTTTTTTAAGCTGCTAAATTTGTGGTAATTTATTATACAGCAATAGAAAACGAGAGCAGTTACATACAAAGAATTGCCATACAAAACCATCTGGACATGCTAAAGTTGGTACAAAATGCTGTGTGACCTCAGAAGAGGCAGAGGTCTTTGGTGAGGGTTTAAGGGAAGGTTTCATGAAGGCAGCAACTTCTAATTTTATTCCTGGGCTTCTTAGACAGCCACATGCCATCCATCCAAGCTGGATTCTCCTCCACGTCCCTGCTGATGTTGTGTAATCCTCTCATGCGGTCTGCTTAGACCCCTCACTTGGGTGGTGCTTACTCTCTCAACTTTGGTGACATCCACACCCACGCAATTACAGGGCTGTCTCCTGCACACAAATGAGAAACTGAAGGAGAAGGAGATGCAGAAGAAAATTCAGTATTTCCAGTATGTCCGTGTCATGAGAGAACTGGCAGTGTTCTAAAGACTGCTGAGTTTTAGGAAAAGAAGGGAAATTGGTAAACAGACACGTGGGTTATCTTGGGTTATCTTGCCTGTGAATTAGAGATGGGTAACAGGGGCATGAGGGCTCTGGGGCAAGTCCGGCTTCTCTTCAGGGATGGCTTTTGCTCGTTTTTCTCTGCCTGTCCACCGTCCGCCCCTTCACGTGTTCACGCATTCACGCATTCACGCATTCACGCATTCAGCCCGTGCCCTGTGCAAAGAACGGCAGTGGGAGGGGGAGGGCTCCAGCTGAGGCCCCTCACCACAAGGAACTTGGCAGTGGCCTTAGGATAAGAGCCACCAAGAAAAGATGGATATACAGAAAAACACTGTATTAAGTTAGGTTTTGGATGAAAATCCTGAAATCCTGTTTTTTTCTCTCAACTTTTCTTGCATCAGCATTATGTTTTCAAAGATGGTCGATAAATTTTAAGTAGTTCAATCCTAGATCATCCATTTCAAAGACACAGGAAACTGTTTTTCAGTTATTCGTTCCTCAGTCATTCAAGATGTTTGCTTTTCATAATTCAACTTTCTTTTTTCAGTAGAATCAGCTTAATGTATCATGTTTCATGGGAATTTCATAAAACATGAAATGTGGTACTTGAATTAACTGTTCATTCTCATGTAGGCAAAACACAGCACAAAGATCCCTAGGCATTATCAGACTTGAAAAGAAAGGAAATGTGTAATTTTATGGTTTTATTTCTGAATTCCATGTAGATTACAGTATCTCTCTTATATCAGTTGTAGTCCTGATGTGAAAGGTGCTTGGAACTGAAAATGGCTGACCCTTTTGTAAATAACAGTTGATTTAGCAGTAACCCTACAGACCTATTAAGAAGTACTGTCACTACCCACCTGGATGGATAAGCAGATATTCTGTGGAGAATGCATCTGGATGCTGTGGCAATAGGGAAGGGAACAGTGGCTGACTGGCTGCTCTTCTGGTACTCAGGTTCCTGGAGGGTTCCTGGAAGCATTTTCCTGCTTACGACCCTTCTGACTATTCCCCTGGGAGCTGTGCCTGGTCAGCGTGTGAACAAGGTGGTGGCTGTTGTACTCTTTAAGCCAAACGGGAGAGGCATATCATCATCTGAATCATCTGATCTAAATTCAGTTTTCTGACTAGTCCTGCATTGAGAAATATGTGTATTTTCTCATAAAAGATTTATTTAAAAGGTACTGCAAGTACCTTGTGAGTGTTCTCTCATTTGCCAAATCTTGAGAGATGATAGCAGTAGAACCTGTCCTATAACCTTGAACGAAACTAGTGCTTCTTTACAGGCTTGTCGGTTGTGGGACACTGCACAGGGAAATGGCTTTGGGATGTTTTTTTCCCTATGGGGCTGACAGTAAAGGTGGTGAGCATGTAAGAGCTTCCCCAGCCTCTGTGTCAGCTTCTGGGTCTTCTGTCACCTGAATGCGGTGGTATCTCCTGAAACTTACCATTATGAGCACCTTTTGGCCTCAGCATGTAGACTGGACACAGGGCATATTCATTTGCTTGGCGTGTGGCAAGGGAAGTGAGAAGACAGACATTTGTATCGCCGAGGGAGGAGGACAGGCTCCACCCTGCTGGGGTATACATACAGCTGAGCTATGTGGAAGCATCTGGCTACTGTGCACTTGACCTCTTTGCTTTGCCGACACTGACCCTTTGCCGCCTTCTCCTTGGCTTACTGTAGGGTTTCTCTTTTATCAGTTGAAGTCCTGTGATACCGTTTCTATGATGCCTTCCACGGGGCAGGGCCTTTCCTAAAGCCTTCTGAGTTGGCGGGGGGTTGGGGAGGGGGATGTGGCTTTCTTACCCCACAGAATATACATAACCATTTTTCCGCTCGTCCTTTTCCCTGACGACACTCTTTCTTATTCACACGTGGGTCCCCCTTGTCCCACTCTGAGCAGGCACCTCATGCAGTGTCTAGTGTTTGCTAGATGCTTCAGTAGAGTAATTGACTATTGTCCAGAAGATGCCGAGGGGAGAACAAATCTAGGCAACAAGGACAGGGCAGAGAGGTCTTAGAATGAAAGGCAAGAGAAAGAGAAGGAAAGACCTGCAAGAGAAGGCTGTGATCCTAGCCAAAGCCATGTCTGTGTACATGTGGACGGTTAGGTGGAACCTCAGCATTCTTGGCTTGTCCCATGCAATTTGCCGTATTAGATAATGGGAACCTGAAATAATTAGCGCCATTCTGGGCATTTGGAATGGTTTGGTGAGAAAAGAGCAGTCTGCATTCTTGATCAGAGCCCTGTGTTTCTCAGGGATAAAGTCTGCCCTTCTGTTGCTCACTTTTTCCCTGAGCCAAGGGCGCAGAGGTGAGAGAGCCAAAGGGCAGTGCAGAATGTCCTGGCACTCTCCTCTTTGTTACAAGCACCCTAGCCTGGGTATCTGAGCCGGAGTCTCCCGTCTCTCTCTGGCTTTCCCTTTTAGCCTCAAGTAGTGTAGGAAGCTTACCCCATGGTCCTCTGGGGGCGGGTGATCTCATATGCTCAGTGTTTATACAAAGCCAGGACCATATGCAGAGCTGAATGCCTTTGGCTTTCCTTGTTAACTAGACTTCTTATAGTATTAACAAGGGAACATGGTTATTTTGTCAGATTATACCTTGAAGGTTTTGGGTGCTGAGAAAAAGTTACTTCGTTGTATAGCTTCTGCCCTTTAAGAAAGCTGGTCTTGTGTACATTACATCTCCTATTTCTACACCTGCTTCTGTGCCAACATGCTGTGCCACTCACCTTGCTTCTCGAATACTTACTGCCCTGCTGATGGATTGCTGTCAGCTGGACAGAATGCGGCACATCACAGCAAATTCCTTATACTCTCCAGGCGGACTCTGATCCCAAGCACACATCCCCATCATTTGCTATAAAGAGGGTCTCTGGAGGCAGATTGCTTACCTGGAGTTTTATTAATTGATATAGCTGTTGGTGATACTCAGACTGGCTTTGGATGTTGCTTCTCTCGATATAGCTAAACACCAGAATGTTTAGCTCTGAAAATCCTATAGGTGAGAAGTTGCTGCGGTTGTTCTGGAAATGTGGCAGCATTCAAGGACAGATGGGTTTAAATTCAGATTCCTTACCATCCTGATAGAATTTGACATTTGATTTTTGTCTGCTGCTTTTTGTTTAGCTGACTACTAGTATTCTACAGTGGTGCAGTGGCCATATCTTTTTCTATTATATTCCTGATTAGGATTTAGGAGAGGTCTACTTCAGTTACTTTATGTTTCCAGGGGGAAAATGCTGGGAATAAGTGCATCTTGTTTTCTGATTTTTCTTTTCAATTTGGAAAGCTAAAGAGACATAAGTTTTGGGGAATATTTTCATATCACGTGTTTTAAAGGTGTGAAAATGCTAAGGCAATCTAAACCCTGAGAAGCCTGTATAATTTGGAGTGGGGACCCGTTGTCCAACATTGGAAGTCAGATCTCTGACAAGGTTCCCCACAGGGCTCTGTGGCAACAGACACTACAAGGATTGGGTCAATTCTGGGAGCATTGCTTTTGAACTTGAGAGCCTCTGCTTCCTGAGAGATGCCAGCCTCCCTCCGTGAGAGGTTTGGTTATGTGGGGTGGGAGACAGGAACTGTGGCCTGCAATATCTGTGCCCACACCCACTGAAGGCATAAGGGACTCGAGGTGCCTCTGCCAGGGCGCAGCACCCCCCACCCCAGGTGTACACTAGGCTGTATGTGTGGGGGATGGGTGTGGACAGATGACTCAGTATCATGAGGATGGGGCATATTTAAGTTTATGGTGAGAGACTGTCTATACTCTCATCTATTAATTACTTCCCTTATGAATCTTAGTGGTAGTTAAAATTATTTTGAAATATATCAAACTTATAAAGGCATAAGGAGTAATAAAAACAACCCACATGCACCCACTGCTCAGCTTGAGATAAGAAGCATCAACCAGTATGCGATCTGGCCTTTCCTGAGCGCTGCTTACAATAGCACCCCCTCTGTACCCCGCTCTTCCTTGCTTCATGCTTCTCTGTAGGGGGCGACATAGCCTGCCATACTACATTGTTAATTGGTGGTGGTTTCTTTTCTCTGTCCCACTACTAAGACAAGGATTTCCTTCATCCCTTTTGTTCAATCAAGTGTCTCACTGGCTAGAACAGCACCTCAACACAGAGTCTCGCTGTGTGAGTGCTCGTTGAAAGGACGCGTGAACGTAACGATGTGAGATTCATCCGACGGCTAAAGTGGCCCCGCCTGTTCATTTTCACTTCTGAGGAATGTTCCGTTGTTCGATTGCATTGCAATTATTGATTGGTTCTCAGGTTGGTCCACGTTTAGGTTATGTCCAACTTTTTGGATTTGTAAACAATGCACATTCTTGGGTTTCCTTGTGCATGGGTGGGAATTTCTCTAGAGCGTAACAGAGGAGTGGAATTGCCGGGTCGAGGGAGTTTTTATGTTTATTCCATAACATGCTGTGTGTTTCCCGGCCCGAGTCAGAACTGCTGCTACCGAACACAGGCGTCTTGACTTCACAGGGGGTTGCTTCTCAGTGGTTGGGGCTTTGATTCTGAGTCTTTTTCTCCCTGAGGCCCCTGTGGTGAGTGGTCATTTAACTGAGATGGCTGGTGACCCTAGTACTGGAGTCTTTGGGCTGGGAAGAGACTTTTCCTTGGCCTATTTCCATCGGCCCCCAGGGCCTTGCCTCCATGAGCATGGCTGTTCTAGTTCAGTGTCCCATCCAGTGGCTGGCCTGCCCAGATGCAGGATGTCAGAGCTGGAAGGTACCTTAGTTGGACCTTCTCATAGCACCCATCAGGGTCCAGAGGGTTGAGATGACTGGTCCACGGCCTCGCAGCTGACAAAGCCATACCTCACTCCTTCTCAGTGAAGTTTTTCTTATTGCTGACCTTGCTTTCAAATTTGTCCCTTTGCTTTTTCTTTCAGCCGTGACTTATTTCGGTGGTCATTGTCACATGACACTGAGGTCTTTGGGACCCTCGCCCTGTCCTGTGTCCTCCCTAGCTAGCCCCTTCCTCCCTCCCTTCCTGAATCACTGAAAAGTGCCTCTCGTGTCAGTAGGAGTGACAGATACAGCACATTAGGTTACACAAACTCCTTGGTTTATAAGGAGCCTGTTCGATATTAAGAAATTGTGCCTTGAATGCCCTGCTGATGCAACAGAACTTAGAGGAACAGGTTAGAAACCAATGTAAGTCAGGAAAATGTCTGCAAAATGGAAATCTCCGGGGTTGACTCTTAATCCAGCCCATGACCCTCATCTTTAGCTGTCTACAGCCCACTGTGTGCTCGGTCACACGCCCCAAAGCAGAGCTGTTTGCCCACAGCTGGCTCCTCACAGGATTTCCCATGTGTGCCATGTGCGGCTCTGCCCAGCCCCTCTGCGTTCCCTGTGTCCTTGCACCAGGCCTTGAACTTCGAAGAAGGGCTGGTCCCTGCCTTTTGCTCTGCTCTCATGTCCCCCCGTGGCCTTGCTGCCCGCCTGCTCCTGTCTCTGCCCTGGGAGTAGCTTCCTACCTTGTGGTTGTTATGACATCAGTGTAGGAAACCCCTGAATTCCTCCCACGCTCCAAATCCTGCCCCGACTGTTTATTCTCTATAACTATAATTTGAGACGTAAGCGAGGCTCTGTAATTTTAAGGCTTAAAGTACGCTAAAGTATGGAGTGTCTTACTTCTCAGCAGGTTTTCCGTGTATGTATAGCAATGATAGCCACGGTTTGGAAAGTCTTGAGTCTTGGTCTGTGTGTTTGGGAAACGCCAGGGCCCTCACCCTCCTCTTCCCCCAGCCACTTTCCTCCAGTCCCCCTTCCTCCTATAGAAGAGAGAAGGCAGGAAAGGGAGAGACCCCCAGTGGCTTTCGCAGGCTCTTGTGTGAGGGTGACCAGCTGAGGCATCCTTGGGGTGCCATGGCTGGTAGAAGGAGCTGCCACAGTTCCTGGTCTTGTTCTCTGCTTGGCAGAGGTACCTCGTGGTTTTCCTTCCCCACCGGAAACACTTCTGAGGCTCTCACCTCCTCTGCTCCTGGTGGGAGACTGGGAACCAAAACTTTCACCAGAACCTCTGTGAGTGGTCTTCAGTGCTGCCCCGACTCCCATTTGTATGAGGGAACAGGTTTGCACATGTTACTCCACAAACCCTAGGATCTCAGTCCCCAACTGGAAGCAGGAAAAGCATCCCCACTTCAACCACAGAGCTCCACTTTGGTCTGTTTTATATTTCAGTCTTGCGTGTAAATGTTCTTTTGAGAAAGGTTCTGTTAAAACTGAAAGGTCAGAAGGCTTTAGATGAGCTGAAGAGCAGTTTCATCCTGTCGTTCAAGCCCCTCCGTGACAGGCTCCGCCAGGGTGGCCATCTCACCACCCAGGGCATGGTGCTGCTTCGTGGGCTTCCCACCAGGGTTTCCTTGGTGATGGGGGCTTTGGAAAGACCCCGCCGCATGTGATGCTGACCCGTGCGTCCTCTGCACAGTGTCGCGCCTCCTCCCTAAGTACTGTCATTTAGGGTCTAGGTTTGTGCCTGTGGTCAAGGGTTGGACTCTGGAGCAGTTGCTGTCCTCACCTGTTTATCCACTTCAAGAGCCTGGACCCTGGCTCCGGAGTGGAAATGCTTTGTGTTTCCCCTGAAGCAGCCCTCCTGTGAGTGGCCACCCTCGGCCACCATGCCATTGTTACTCAGGAGTCCTGTGTGTTTAGTCTTCATGCCCACATGCTCCCGGTGCCAAAGGAATAGGAAAGGATTGGGGAAAAGATAAGTTAGGGAGAGGGAGAGAGCGGAAAGTTGTCTTTTAGATCCAGGCATGGGGTTCGATTTTTTTCACTAGTTGTAGAGATACAATTAAAGATACTCTTCTATTGCCTGATCTCATTCATTCTGCCATTGGTTCAAGAATGTTGCATCAGCAGCAGCCAGATTTGGGTACCTCAAGTGAGGAGGCAGTTCTCTGCAACAGGAGGTGGACCAGGGTTCCAGGGTGGGTGGGGTGCTGTAGGGGTGCAATTGAAAAAATCTCTGGCCTAAATGAATTATGCAATGCAGAAGCTTCTAGGCAAGGTACTGTAGTGCTGAAATTAATTCAGAGACATTTATTGAGAGCCTGCTGAGGGCTGGACCTGGAGATAAAGAAATAAGATAAAGCCCCACCAGTACCATCTGGCTGGGGAAACAGATACAGCAAAAGTCCACCCTCTCATCCCCAGGGGGTCAGTGTTGGAACAGCAGAATCCCCCAGGGGGTGTTGTGAGCCTGAAGTGGCAGCTCTCCCAGCTCAGGTGAGGAGGGGAGCAGGGAAGACATCGTAACAAGCAAGTCTGGGGCTGGGGGGAGGGGTAAGGAAGGGAGAGGGAGGGAGACCTGTATGATAATGATTGGCAAGGAGATAAGGAAATAAAAGCACAAGGACAAGGGACAGTATAAAGCCTACCAAAACCTTCCGGCTGTAGGGTGACCAGAGCAGCAGTGAGGTGCACTGGTGCTGGAGGCAGGGCCAGGCCTGATGGTGCAGGCCGTTGGACATCCCACAGAGGAGCTGGGACTGGGAGGGGAGAGCAGGAGAATGAGAGCATCTGGGTGGAAGGGGGCGTGGTCCAGATCTGGTCTGGGGAGATCACCGTGGGACTGTGGCAGTGGGAGGGGGAGAGCAAACATGGTGGTAGGTAAGAGAGAAGGCCCTGGCCGAGGGCATGGGGGAGGGGGCAGCTTTCTCTCCAAACAGGAGGTGAAAGCATCAGTGTCTGCTGCTATGGGGCTTATGGTGAGGGTGGCATCAGGTGACTAATAGGTGCCAAGCCTGAATAATAAGGCACGGAGTGATACCACTAAATGAGGCAGAGAGGGCAGTAAGGAGAGCAGTTTGGGGGTGCATTTGAGTTGGAGTTGCTTAGAGACATTTACATGGAATTGTCAGCAGGCCGTCAGATATCTGAGTCTAAAACTCAAGAGAGAAGTTGAAACAGGCTTGTGGATTTGGGCACCATCAAGCTTTCCTAGGTGATGGAGAGGCAGGGTATGGGCCTTGAGGGTGACTCCAGCCCTGCCAGCCTGGGCTCTCAACTTTGGTGAATGGCGCTGCCTCTGTGTCCTGAGGATTGCTGAGAATTGGCGGGGTAGGTGTGTGAGTGATTTAGCACAGGGCCCGCTGAAGTTGTCATCAGGCCCAAGGTAAGCAGGAACTCTGCATGTGGTACTCAACAGTGAGAAGCAAGGGCAAGGGCACAGCCTGGCAGCTCTAGGCTGCAGCGGGTGCAGGAAGAAACCAGAGGCCACTAGGGAGCAGAGAGCAAATGGTCAGAGAGGTGGGAAGAAGCCCCGAGGACTGAGTTGTCCCAGCAAACCAAGGGCAGACCCTCAGGGACCTAGGATGCCAACTAGAGTGGACCTGCCCTCCGAGTACTCAAGTCACAGGTGAGGTGGGAATGCTGGCGATTCATCAGTGAAAACGGAAAGCTCTGGAGGACTTTAGGACTTGAAATGGGCCACTTATGGCAGATAAATGACCAGGTTTTAGTACTAAGAACTTGAAATTTTCAAAGGCATAGTTTCCTGATTTATAAATGGGATAATACAAGTATTCCCTTTATGGGTTGCTATAGGATTGAATGAATGTATGCGTATGATGCACTTAGATTCATTCTGGCACATAGGGCTCTAGAGATGCTTGCTCTGCTACTGGCATATCTCGAAGAAGGGACAGACTAGGAGTAGAGAAGAAGGCTTCGCAGGTCCTAAAGGTTACCTTGTCTTCCCTGAATATTTACTGAGCGTCTCCTCTTTATGAGGCATGTTGCTGAAACAGTTCCTGCTCAGAAGTGCTTGTCTTCAAAACGGACTGTTAGTTGTGGCTCTGGGATGGCATAGAATGAGTTCAGTGCTGCAAGCTGCTGTTATATACCCAATGGCTCCAGAAAAGATCCAAAGGCCTTGCCAATGGTCTTGGGATAAGCTTCACAAGGAAAGAAAACTGTGATCACTGTGGAGATGAGGTGGACCGAGGTATCAGTGAGTGAGTTGTTGGCTACATCATGGTGGCTGGCACCTCATAGAGGTACTCTGGGAAGACAACCTAAATGTCTTAGTTGTTGAGGGAAGCATGGCACAGCCTGGTGTGCCTTCCAGGGCCTACAGAGAAATTGCAAGTTAAAGAAATCTGATAGCAGAGGATCCTGTGTGTAAATGTGTTGCATGCGTGGTAGATAGGAGTGGAGAAGGGAAAACTGAATAGTGTGATATATCTAAAATGCCTGTTGAGAAATATTTTCCCCATTAGTGGTAAGAACACCAGAAGTATAGGGCCATCTGGACTAATTCCGCATCCATGATTACTCGGTCTCTTACCTTTAGTGAAAGGAAACTTATTACCCCTGGAGTGGTGACCCATCCTATTTTCGGACACTTCTGACTAGCGAAAGTCCTTCCTTCTTGAATCTGCACCATTGTAACATCCTCCTTTTGGCCCTAGATGTGGGACATGAAGCAGCTCTAGTTCCCGTTCCAGTGACAGCCCTTCAGGTACCCAAAGACAGTGGTCACAGTCCTGTTGTGGAATTAAGGGGTGATAGATCCACAGCTAAGTCAGGGTGTGGTCCCCCTTCCCGTCTCTGGTAATACTGTGCTGTGTTTCCAGTAGTGACAAAGGTGGGCAGTCTCTCAAGGCCAGGTGGGGCGGAGACAAGGTGGGTGCCAGAGCACAGAGCACGGAGTGATGTGGAGGAAGGGACGTTCCTGCATCTGGTCTTTGGAGGTACTGGTCCCCACCCAGGGTCACCATCAGAGTTGGAATTGTATTAGTGTGGCTCCTAAGTCCAACATCTGCCTATTTAATCATCTTGGGTTATTATTGTCGATGAATAACTTTGAAGATACCCCACGTACTTTCACAAGATGGGCAGGAACTGAGTCACCTGCTCGTTTCATCTTTCTTCTGTTTTGCAAAGCTCTACTGAGCCAAATGGCTCTGGACACACGCTCCCACCTGCCCTTCCCCACCGCACCAGCCAGCACAACAGAGAGGTTTGTTTCCCTGGTGCTAACTTGCAAACCCCAGGTCTAGCTTTTACTCGACTCTATAAATTTGCTGTCCTTAGAAGGCCATTCCAAACACTCAGGACATCTGTGAAAGTTTATTCCACCATGGGGGTGGCAAGGCAGAGAGAACCCACTGAGCCAGTCTGGGCCACTTTGATGTTTTTATCATGTTTTTCTTTTTGAGTTTCTTGTTTTACTAACTTGTCCCATTTGTTCCTTCAAACTCCATCCCACGGCTACCCTAAGAAACCCACTTTTTCAGATTAAATAAACCAAATCAGCATTACCAAATAGTGTGGCCCGTGACATTGGGCTGTGAGCTAATATACAAGGCTTAATAGGTTGGTCATTTACTTAAGTTTAATGTGCAGTTTTCACTCTCCAAGATACCCCACGTACTTTTCCCCCAGATTAGGGGATCCAGAATGGCTCCCTGAACTGGGCATTCTCAGTCCTGCCAGCCCTGGGGAAGGCCTGCAAGCCCAGGCTGGTGTCTGGCTGGCAGAAGCCTGCTCTCCTTCTCCCTGGTTCCTATCCCTTCCCACACTTCGCCTCTCTGCCTCCAACAGTCACTTCCTAGTTGCTTTGGGGAGAAGTAAAGGGTTAATCTGAGGTCTGAACACTTGAAGGTTATCAAAAGTAAAACACTGACTGGGTCAGGGAGGGGAGCAGTTAGTGTGGAATCCCTTTAATCAGGTCCGATGTTATTTTATTTTGCCTGGAAACAGAAGAGTCCTTAGAGGGAAATATTCTGAGTTGGAGGATAGTTGAAAATAAAGGTGACTTTTAAGTTACGGAGTCACATAGGCAAATTGAGTGCCCCTGAATTATGCTTTAATGAACAGGTAATTACTTAAAATTCATATATTTTGTTTCTCTGGCCGTTTTAACAATATCTCAAAAAATCATTTTTGGCTATTTTATTTATATTGTTAATTTGTGCAACTTCGCGGTCTCTTAATGTTTATGAATTTTGTACCACTTTGATTTTAAACCAGTGCTCTGTGCATTTGCGTGATTTTACAACTAAGTCTTGGTGACTTCCTGTCATTAACAAAACCAGATTTAAGGAAGTTGGTGCCCCACTGAGCCCACTTAAGCGATCTAAATTCGGCTGAGACAGGGTTGCCCTCTGAGCATTTCCTACTATGTGCACAGTTGGCTCCCTGTGCATTTCCTCCATCTAGGCCCCGTGCTGGCCCTACATGTGTGCGTGTGACTCTGCCCTGCCCCTGTAACTGCAGCCACCTGCCTGAAAAGCTGCCCTGAGTACAGACTCCCTGCAGGAGGTGGGGTGGGCCTCCACAGCATCCCGGCCAGGATCAAAGCAGGGAGCGGGAGGGAAGGACTTGTTCCCACACTCCTGTCTGCTTTTGCTTCAAGGAGGCTGCGTCATCCCTGGCCAGTCAGGATGCACTAATTCTGCTAGCAATCCTAGTCCCAGTACAAATGCCTAGGAAATATTCCTTTGTTCCCCTTAGTTCAGCTACAATAATGTAATATTTCAAATGGAACCTTTTCTAGAATTAATAATATAAAAGGAGGAAAAAAAACCCAAAAATTGAGAAAGGTAGGTTTACAGAATCAAAGGAGACCTTGATTAAAATGTGCTAACCTGAATGAATTCTGACATGGTATTGGTTTCCCCCCAAGTATAGGCCCCCTCAGCCTCCTCGTCCTTCTTGTTTGAAAGCCAAGGCTTACTCCTATACTGCCCGTCTGCTGCATCAGGTTTAGCCTCCGAGCTGTAGCTGGATTGTTGAGTAGTCAGTGAAGCCAATCTTTACTGCAGACGCAACATCAACTAACCCCCCGACCGCAACCATCACACTTTTACTTCAGGGTGGGGACTCTGGCCTGTGAGGTCTTCGGAGCCTCCCCATCATTCACATTTGCTGTGGGCCAAAGATCCCAAGCACTCCAGCTTTCTTGGCATCCCCATTCATCACCATGATGTCACGCTGTTGCTCTGGGTTTCTCCACTATGCCATCTGGTCGCCTCCTAACAGTTCTACGTGCTGTTCTCATGGGGGGAGCTGGGATGTTCATCCCTTTCTGACAATAGGGGTCTCCCTCCTCTTGGGGGTCAGTGGAGACTACATGGGCAATTGGACATCTTCCCCTCCCTGGTGCCTATAAGGTGCCCTTCTTTTTCTTTGCTGTGGGGACGGGGGACCAAAAATGGCTACGTAGAAAGTCAGGGCTTTTGCTGCTGATTAGCTGAAACAAGGCAAAAATTACCAGAGACAGGAAAGGACATTGTATAATGATGGAAAGTTTGGTCTGCCAAGAAGGCACAACCATCTTAATGCATATGCACAAAACAACAGAACTGCAAAATATGTGAAGCAAAAACTGGTAAAACTGAAGGGAAAGATAGACAAATCCACAGTTATAGTCTGAGATTTCAATACTCCTCTTTCTACAATTGATAGACCAATTAGAAAATTGCAAGGCTATAGAAAAATTCAGTGTCACTCTCAAACCTACAGAATGCTCCAGCCAATAACAGCAGAATATACAATCTTTTCAAAGGCCCATGCAATTTATATACCAAGATGGACCATACTGGGCCATAAGACAAACTTCAATCAATTTAAAAGAACGAAAATCATACAGACAGGGCACTACACTGGAATCAAAGTAGAAACCAATGTCAGAGAGATACAGGAAAATATCCAAACCTTTGTAAACTAAACAGCACTCTTCCGAATAATCCATGAATCAAAGGGGAAGTCTCAAGGGAAATAAAAATATATATAAAATGAAAATGAAGAACAATACATTAAAACTGTGAAATACATTTACTAAGAGCAGTCCTGAGAGGGAAATTTAGAGAACTAAATGTTTGCATCAGAAAGTAAAAACAGCCTCAAAGGAATAATTTAAGCTTCCACCTCCAGAAACTTGAGAAAGAAGAGCAAAAAAAAAAAAAAAAACCTAAAACAAGCAGAAGGAAGAAAATAATCAAGAACAAAAATCAATGAAACTGAAAACAGGATGACAGTAGAGAAAAATCAATGAAACAAAAAGTTGTTTGAAAATATTAATAAAATCAGTAAACGTCCAGGAAGAATGTTAAAGAAAAAAAGAGAAGACACAAATTAATATCACAAGTGAAAAAGATATCTCTACAGATATCACATGAATAATAATGGAATACTACAAATAACTCTGTACACACAAATTTTACAACTTCAATGAAATGGACCAATTGTCCCTCAACAGGTGACTGTTTAAAGGAACTGTGATGTATCTATACCATGGAATACTATACAGCAAGAAAAAAGAATGAGCCATTGGCATACACCACTTGGATGGATCCCAAGGGCATTATGCTGATTGTAAAAGGTCAAATACTATATGATTCCATTTATGTAACATTCTTAAAACGCTATTACAGAGATGAAAAATGAGAGTGCGGAGGTTAGAGATGGTGGTAGTGGATCAGGGAGTGAATGTGTCTGTGAAGGGGTAGTGTGCACGGGATCCTTGTAGTGATGGAGTAGTTCTTCATCTTGCCTTTGGTGGGAGCTACAGAAATCTGCACACATGATAAAATGATATGGAACTACCCACACGTGCTATACCAATGTGAAGTTCTTGGTTTTGATATTGTACTAGAGCTATGTAAGATGTAACCATTAGGGAAAACTGATGACGAGTACCTGAGACCTCTCTGTACTACCTTTGTAATTTCCTGCATATTTGTTTCAAAGTAAAAAGTTTAAAAGAGATCAGTGGGCATTATTTGTCATTTAGCTGCTATAAAAGTGTCCCATCCTGGCCCAAAATATCCACAATCAGCATGGGCTGTATTCATGGATTTGTTGAGTCCCCTGAAGGGGTGTCATAGTCCTCATGCTGTGTATGCTGATTAGACCCATCCTGCGTCAATTATGCGCTTTAGGGTCTATGGGCTGGGCTGGCTGGAATCCAGGACAAGATGTAGTTAGAGGAACTTGGGCAAGATTTGCCAGGGAGGGCATTCTATGACTTTATTTGAATAGTTCACAGATATAGATGACATGAAATTATGCTGTGTGTATGTTCCAAGGCCAGAACCAGGGCCAGTGGATGGAAGTATCTGGAGGGAGATCGGGCCTCAGTATATGGAAATCAGTCTGGTCACTGTCCAGGGAGGTCAACAGCTTGAAGGGGTGAGCAGACTCAGAAACACACCTCAGAGATGCTGTCCAGATCGGGACTGGAGTAGCAGAAATGGGGACTCCATGGTACCTTTGAAAGGCATTCTGAGGCCATTGGCCAAGTTGTGATTAGAGTAATCCAGCATTAGGTGGGCGGAAATAGGAGTGGCAAAACCTTCAAATGGATCATGTCTCAATCTTCACCATTTTGAGAAAATTAAAATCAAAGCCTAAGTTTCTGAGAATATCATTGGCCCCATTCGAATACTAGTTCCAGTGTGGGAACAGCAGGATTTGAGAATGGTTTCACCGTTAAAGTACCCTATCCTCTCAGGATGGACAGCAGCAATGAATCAGAATGGCTGGATTTCAGGGAGAAGGCTAGTTCTGGCGTTGCAATTGGGGTGCAGCAGTATGTATCCCTGTGAAGCCTCAAACTCAAACAAAGAGAGGCCTTGCAGAATATTCTCTGCTGCCTTTGGCTTCGTGTAGCCTAAGTTTAAATAATAACCCCTCTCATTATGGTCTTCCAACAAGCATGCTTTCCACAGATCAAAGCAGATTCCTCGATGACACACATAGAAATGCAGGCGCAGCATGGAGTTGACCTGAAATGTTAATTAAACAGGTTTGTAGGGCCTTTCAGAAAGAAAGAAATTCTGCATCTCGGGTACATATGTCCTATTTGGCCAGGTTCCAATGAGTGTAGTAAGGTTGAGTGTCAAGTCCAATGGTAACTAATTATTTATATTATATTTGTCAGCATGCAGAGCAGCTGAGTATAGTTTCCATCAACATTTTCTTTTTGGAATAACTCTCAGAACTGTGGTGGCTAAAAGTGTAGGTAGTATAGAATAAACATGCACAAACAAAATTCATTTGTTGCCATCTTAGGTACTTTGTGACCAGAAATTGGGGTTACCTGAGCTAGGGCTTTCATAAACAGTTTGCAGGTACAGTTGGGAAGAAGGGTGCTCATGGTGCCAAATGCAACTTAGAGACATTGGGGGTCTTACCGATTATGTGAAGTTAATGTACTTGAAGTAATGTATTTGACAGAGCTGCTGTGCAGGCCTGTGGTACTTAGTGATTTAAGTAGGCATGGGGGAGATGGTGGGCTGGAGGAGTACGGAAAGAGCAGGGAGAGTTGTACAAAGTGAGGACAGGAAGGGCTGGTTAGTTAGAAAGCATCTTTCAAGGAAGGACCTGGAAGTGCCCCCTCCCAGTCCCTAGCCCTGTGGCTACTCTGCATGGCATTGCATGGCATCCCTGATTCCCAATCCCATTATGTGGTGCAGAGCACACCTAAGCCCATTCCCACTCATTTTTGTCTATACAAAAACTGTATATATATAATGTTTTACACACACACACACACACACAAAACACTGGAATTAAAAGGCTGACATACCAAGGATAGAGCTCTTTATACTGAGGATGATTTTAATGGATTTCCCCACAGCTCTTTGTCAAGTTAGTACCATCCTTGTCTTTTTACGACATTAGATGCCCTGTGAAAATTAGATGGATCAGAGCTGGTGCCCAAACAGGAAGTACAGTCTCTCATGATTTTCATGGTTAATGTGCTTTTAATCTCATGGGTGTCAAGGCGGGTAGGGGTAGAGGTGCCTTTATCTTTTTTATAGACACAAACCCCATTCTCCAGGCTGGTTGGTCCTCACCAACAGGAAGAGTTTGGTTCTGTGCTGTTTCTTTTCCTATTAATGTCGCTTTTCAAAGGGAGGTTATGAAAAGAAATGTTGCTGTAAGTTTATTTTTTTGCTTTCCATTTCAGTAGTCGGAAATCTGAAACAACATGAAGACATCTGGTTTTTTTTTTTTTCATTTTTCATTATTTTCACATTTCATTATTCTAAATAAAATGGGAAGTTAATTGGGCAGTCAGTAAAATGTAGGACTAGCTGCAGAACATTAGGATAACAGAAATTTTGTTGATGGTTGAGGTTCTGGGTTCATAGTTTCCTAAAACCTTTTAAAGTTTAACCTTTTCAAAGTTGGTGTTTAATCTAACATGCCTCTTTATGGGAAAGAATTGGAATTGAATCTCAGAATTGAAATGAGCTAAATCTCCAGGCTGTCCCTCTCAAGAATTCTGAGAAATTAATGTCCTTTCTTTTAAGTACTTAGAGATCTTCAGATAACAATACTCTATGCTTATAAAGTACCCTTTTCTAGGATACTAGCCTGGGGGAGAGGTAGAAGATGCAGGCCAGAATCCAAAGGCTCCCAGGAAGTATTCCTTCCCAGTCCGGTCCCCACCAGCCCCACATCAAAGCTGTTTCACAAATGAGAACTTGGCTCCCAGTTTATAACTCTGGAATTAGAAGGCTGACATACCAAGGATAGAGCTCTTTATACTGAGGATGATTTAATGAGTTTCCCCACCGCTCTTTGTCGAGTTAGTACCATCCTTGTCTTTTTACGATGCTAGATGCCCTGTGAAAATTAGATGGATCAGAGCTGGCGCCCAAACAGGAAGTAAAACCTCTCATGATTTTCATGGACAATGTGCTTTTAATCTCATGGGCATCAAGGCGGGTAGGGATAGAGGTGCCTTTATGTCTTTTATAGTCACAAATTTCTTCAATTTATTTTTATTTTAAAAAATTTTAAAAATTAGCATTCATTTTTGGTAAATTCTAAGGAAAATATAAGTAATCATTTGACACTAAAATTTTCTAAAAATAAAACAAAAGAAGTTAAAGGAAAGGCCGGTTTCCCTGAGGATTCTGTATTGGGTTTCTTGGCTCTGGTATTTCCCCTTTTGCCTGCTAAATATATGTGATGCTCCCTGAATTATCATCTTTTTCCCAGACTCCATTTGTTGAAAAGGAATCAAGTTGGAAAAAAAATATCTATTCTGTCTTAAAACACTTTTTTTCCTATTTTCAAAAGTTCGATTTTTTTTTTCTCCAAGGAAAAAAATGGCATATTTAGAAACAAAGTTCTCAAACTTGGAATTTGTGTGACTACCTTTGTAAAGGGGTCAAATTCTGTAAGTTGTCGATGATAGTTTATAAAGCTTCAGAGTTTCTAGGGGCATCTGCATTGCTAAGAGATACTATTATATTTAAAAAAACATTTACTATATTCAGAAGTACAAAAAAAGTGAGGGGTCGAACAGACAGAATACATTAGCTCCCTGTACTGGTAAATTTTACATGTCAACTTGTCAAGACCACAGAGTCCAGATGCGTGGTCAAAGATCATTCTGGATGTCTCTGTGAGGGTGTTTTTGGATGAGATTGACAATTAAGTCAATGGATTTTTAGAAAGCAGATTACCTCCATTGTGTGGGTGGGTCTCATTCGGTCAGTTGAAGGCCTGGATAAAACAAAAGCCTGACCTCCCTCAAGCAAGAGGGAATTCTGCAGCAGATGGCCTTTGGGTTTGAACTGCAACATTGGCTCTTCTTGGGTCTCCAGCCTGTCAGCTCACCTTGCAGGTTTTGGATTTGCCAGACTCCACAACTGTGTGAACCAATTCCTTAAAATCCATCTCCCTCCTTCCTTCCCTTCCTCCATTCTATCTATATCCTGTTGGGTCTGTTTCTCAGGAGAATCCTGACTAATACATTCCCCTTTAGAGAAATCTACCAGCAGAGAAATCTGCATTCAAGAAGTTGAATTGCATGCTACTTTCCTTGTTAGCCTGGTTGGACCATACACCATCATATATGTACTCTTCCTGCTATGTCCAGGGAGGAAAGGTCAGAGCACTCAGGGAAAATAGCAGCCCATAGATCTAAGAAGAAACTCTAATCAGTTAGGATGAGCAAAAGAGAATAGTCTTGAGGTTTCCAGATGTTGAAAAGGTTTTGAAGCCAAGCTGGGCTAAGGTTCTGAAGACCTAGGAGGCCCGCCACCTACTGGGGAAACTGGTGGAGGTAAAGCGACAGGTCTGGTGTGTTGGCATTAAGGCGAGGCCCAGCTGAGAGCTGTGGAGAAAGGCATCAAAATGCAACAATGTGCTTAATCTCGCTACTCTTCAAATAGTATTTGGTAATATTGCCAGTGCTTGGTGTTTCAAAAACAATTCTATTTCTTAAAATAAAAGTGGTTATGGAAAAAGATTATGCTTCTATTTTCTTTCAGTTATCCTTGTGATGGAAGCTGGGCACTTTATTGGCTCAAACCCCAGATTAATTGTCCGGGGTCAGGGAAAGGGGTTGAATATAGCTGTAGCAAATTAAATCTTCATGCAAAATAAAAATTATTTTAGAGTCTTTTTATGGGCTTCTGGCACATAGCAGGTATTCATTAAATATGTCATGTGAATGAGAAAATCTCTGGCTGTTCCCTAGAGAGGTCGATCCATATATTTATTTCTGAGGTATCATCCTTGAATCTTAGAGCAGGTAGGGTGTTACACTTGAGGAAAAGCTTCTGACCAGACTCTTCTCTAAGGAGAGATGCAGATGTGTAGAGTTAGTGCCGGCTTCCTGCCCCACAAACCTGTACATGCTCCTTATTGCTGTGCTACACTCGGCCCACTCATGGGGTGCTGGTGATGAAGAGCTTGTGCCGCTTGCTCGTCATGTGTTGACTTTCCTTTTTATTTCTTGTTTGCTTCCCATGTCATTGCATCTGGTCTGTGGGTAAATGCTTTATTAGTTGGGGCCAAAGCCCAAGCTTCCTCTGGGCCTGATGACTCAGGTTGCGTCTCGAGTCGGCTCTTGCTGTGAGCTGCCTGGGCACCTGAGTCATGCAGAGGCTGGGTGGCTGCAGACGCCACAGTGCCCTGTCACAGTCACAGTCACCAGCTATCCCAGTGCCTCTGGACTTACAGAAGTTTTGGCGAGCTGAAAAGTTGGCTACAGATTGAAAAAGCCAAGGAGAACCAACCAGAGTTGTGGAGCAGTAAACGTGTTTTGGAGGAAACCGAAAAACCAGGTGAGTGTCAGTGGACAGGTCCGGGCTTGGCAGCCAAGCACATTCTCTCCCTTCCCGCTGAACCTCTACAGCGTCTCCCCTCCTTCCTCAACATCTTCCCAGGCATTTCTTTGAACAGATTGACGGGTACTTTAACAGCTATGTATAAACCTTTCAACAGAGAAATGTCGTAGATGATTTTAGCTTAAAAAATTAAACAATAAAACATAGCCTGTCTTCAGAATTTGAGATTTCATAGATTAAAGTCTTAGGAAAATAACTTAAACTTTCTAAATCTAGTTTTGTCTTCTCTAAAACTAGGCTAATAATACTATCTACCTAGTGTTGTCATGAGGATTCAATGAAGCAATGCTTGTACGTTATCTCAGTGTTATATATACTAGAGCAGTATTAGAGATAATAATGCAGATTTGTACTTGAGGGTTCAGAATTTAAAAGTTAGCCATGCTCAAGTAGCCAGCCACTCCTTTCTTGCCTACTTTTGGTCAACAAAAAATTTATTTTGTACTCAGTGAACCAAGACCAGCACATATAGTGGTGGACAAGAAAGATATGGCTCTGCCTCATGGAACTTTCCATTCTGGTCATGGAAATAGATAAAGGGTATGTGTAATAATGATAGGTGGCAATAACTGCTGTGAAGGAAATAAAGCCGTGTGTAGAGATGGAGGGTGGTGGGTGTGAGGTAGACGGGCTTTATTTTATATAAGGTGGGCCTCCTTATAGGGAAGGTCTCCTTGAAGAGGTGACATTTCATGAAAAAAAGGGAGCAAGCTGGAGGTTAATCTGCACCCAAAATATAAAAAGAAATGGCTAAGGCATTTGCAGTAGTTTCCTGAATCCTCAGCTACCAGCAACATGACTGATAACATAGTAGTTCGTGAATGCTGATCATGAAATGTTTTTAGATTCTGGAAACAATTGCTGTGTGTCTGTGTGTGTGCGCACGTGTGCGTGTATGTGTGGGTACAGATGCATGTGTGTTTTTGATGTGTGTGGGGAGAGTGCCTTTTCCTTAGCATGGGTTATGCTTTATCTTTATGAAGACATTGAAAGGAGAGCTTGATATGAGTTAGCAGAACTTAGGTAGAAGGTAGAGGACTGGATGATGCTAGCCTAGTTTGGTACTCCTTCAGGAAGTGGTTGAAAGGAACTATGGAATTGTTGCTTCTTTGACATGTGGAAATAGGTAAAAACTTAGCATATCTCCTTATCTTTTAAAAAAATCTGCTACTTTGATGTAAAAAATGCTGTTGAAAAACAGTTATATACCTCTACAACTTCTAGAACAGCAGGGTACAGAGCTGGCTGTTGCGATGAGTTGCTGAGGGCTGCCTTGGGAACGTCTTTTCTTAAAAGGATCCTCCATGGGTAATGCAGGCTTGCCTTTTGGAATGCAACCAGTGTGAAATCTGTCTTGAATCTCTGTGTATATCATGGCAGGTTTTTCCTTCTGGAGAAATAAGTACTGGAGCTAAACGTATGAGAAGGCCCTACTTTGTAGGTAATCTCTTTCGGGATGTACTTTCTTAGGCTGTCATTCCACTGAACTTCATCATTAGATGTTTGCGATCTGTTTACAGTGCTACTATAAATCAGGATTGCTTACCACCCCTAGGATATAATTTCTGTTCAGGTTCTTAGTGGTATTTTGGCAGTATTTATTCCATGTTTGTGTATTTATTGCTCACAGTTTTCTGTCCCCACTATCCCCGACCCCTCCCCCCCACCAGTTGGTCATTCGTGCTTCTGAGTTTTTATATTTCATTTAAAAAATTGACCTGGGCAGCCTTAAAGGAACTTTAAATGTGTGCGTGGTGATTGGCGAGTTTCAGCTTTGGCGCATTCAACAGAGAATGGCTCTCTTAGGAGCACAGCAGTTTTTCAGGTCTTGGTCTGTTTTCTTCAGAGACATTGATATTAATTAGCAACTCTAGAAAGTTCCTGGTGTTCCTTATCCAGCAGCTGGGAGGGAGAGGGACAGGCTGGAATGGTCATTAAGGGGAGTCCAGGTTCTTCTCTTACAAGATGAAGTGAGCTGTTTTAACTTGGACTTTATGCCCTCAGGTGCATTGACGTGAATGGGTGTACCTGTATACTGGTGTCCCCACTGCACATGATGAATTTTAGTGTAATATTTGTTGGCGCTGTAGGAGACACAAACTTATGTGGCATGAGGAAGTTAGCAATGACACCAAATGCTTACTTAATGCTATCTTTGAGTCTCAACTGCTGGCTCCCTCAAGCCTTCTGTTCTTTTTTTCATTTATGGGGAAATCAGTGTAGAAGCTCAAAGCAAGAAATCTGACCTAGTGACTTCGAAGTCAGTGCTGCTCATGACATATGGACACTAAAGTGTTGTGGACTCATCACCTCACAGAGCTAATCTTCCCTGCCCTAAGCCAGTCTCTGGGGAGAGCTTTCACCTGACCCTCTTATTGGAGGGGAGTGGCATCTTTGTGGGGACAGAACACACAGAAGAGTATGGGTGAGGAAAGACCAAGCCTCTAGGAGACAGGTCTAGTCCATTGCACAGATAAGTTCCAGGTCTGGTGCACTGACTGGGGTGGGAGAGCCTCCCCTTCCCTACATTCTCTTCAAGATCATTGTTTCAAAGCACGACAGCCAAGATGTACAGGAGAACAATCAAAGGTAGAAGGGAATACCTTATGTTTTGTTTTTCTTACTGTGAGGTAGATTCGTAATGGGTTAAACCACCTCATTTTAAAACTGAGACACCGAACCTTAAACACTGATCACCACAAATACAGTAAGACAGAAGGAGGGAGAGAGAGAACATGGGAGGGTGGAAACCCAAGAAAAATTCAGATAAGGAAGTACCATTTGTGGGAGCTGGTCACCTGCTGATAGCTTTAAACATTCCGTGTTCTTTCCTCCCTGTGGTGACTTGTCAGGCCCCAGCATTAGCCCAGTATGGGAACACCCTGAGCCAGGTCCTTCACGAAGTAGGTTGTTTTGAGCTAGGCTTGGGAGCAAAAAAAGGGCATAATGCGGAGGAGTGAAATTTGAGTTTGATGAGAGTTTAAAACTAAAGTTTGTTCGTTCACTGAGCAAACCATCAATTGCAAGTTAGCAACTTGCCAGGTTATATGTTCAGCTCTGGGAATGCAAACTTATCTGAGTGGGATTGCAAGAAGCTTCAAACTGAGGAGAGCGTGTTAGTTATGCTGCTGTTTCCTTTTCGTTTGGTAGAATATTTTCCTATTTTGTTAGGTGCAACCATGATATTTTTAAACTGTTTCTGAGGTGGAGTTGACATACAATAATCTGTACATGTTTAAAATGTGCAATATGATATGTTTCGACTTATGTATATACTGGTGAAACCATTACCACATTCAAGATGGTGAATGTATCCATCACCCCGAAAAGTTTCCTTATGCTCCTTTGTAGTTCCTCTCATCCCCAACGCCACCCATCCCTTCCCCAGGAAACCACCGATGTACCCTCTGTCACCGTAGATTAGTTTGTATTTTCTCAAATTTTACATAAGTTGAATTATATAGTACGCATTCTTTTATTGTCTGGCTTCTTTCACTCAGCATAATTATTTTAAGTTTATCTGTGTTTCATGTTACTAATAGTTCATTCCTTTTTATGCCAAGCAGCATCCTATTGTGGATATACCACAATTTGTTTATCCATTAAGATGTTGATGGACACTTGGTGATTTTGGTTTTAGACTATTCAAAATAAAGCTGTTGTGAACATTCATGTACAAGTGTTTTTGTAGACATGTGCTTCATTTCTCCGTGGTTAATACCTAAGAGGAAATTGTTGAATCATAAGGTAGATGTATGTTGACTTTTTAAAACACTGACAAACTCTTCCAAAGGAATTAATACAGTTTTACATGCCCACCAGTATTGTATGAAAGTCCAGTTCATCCACATTCTTTTGAATACTTGGCACGGTTAGTCTGTTTAATTTTAGCCATTCTAATAGTGAGTGGTAGTACCTCATCGGGGTTTTATTTTGCATTCACCTAACGACTAATTATGTTGAACATTTTTTTTATGTGCTTATTTGCTATCCATCCATCTTCTTTGGGTGAAATATTTGTTCAGATCTTTTGCCTATTTTTAAATGGGATTGCCTGTTTCTTATTATTTTCTATTTATTTTTTATTTGTATTATATTGTTTATTATTTCTATTTCTTTGAGTTTTAAGAGATTTTGTGTTCCTTTTTCGAATATGTTAATTGCCGGTATTTCTCCCAGTCTGTGCCTTGTCTTCCTATTTTCTTAATGGCATCTTTCAAAGACATTGAGTAGACATTTTTAATTTTGAAGAATCTGATTTATCAGGTTTGTTTTTTTTTGTTTAATGGACTGTGAGATGTACATTGAGTGTCATAGCTAAGAAATCTTTCCCTAGGTCAAGATCATAAAGATTTATTCCCGTGAGTTTTTTTAGGTTTATGGTTTTCAGTTTTAAATTTGTATCTATGATCGATTTCAAGTTAATCTTCGCATGTGATATGGATCAAAGTTCTTTTTCCCCCTTTATGTATAAATAACGGTTTCAGCACCATTTGTTGAAAACATAACGATACATATATATCCTCTATGTAAGGATTAGAGACTCATCTATGTGTGGTCAGAACAGTAGTTAACGCTGGAGGGAGGAGAGAGAGGCAAATGCTGAGCGCTGTGCAGGGAGCTTCAAGTATGCTGTTTCTTCTGCTTTCTTAATAGTGGGTCCACAGGTATTTATCTTATTTTTCTTTATACCTCTTTGTATGCTTTTAATATTTTGTAATGAATTAAAAAAGAATTATCAAAGAATGATGGGGAGAAATGACCGTTATTGTAAGTTTCTCGTACATGAAGTGTTATAAGATCACTTGACGTCTGTAATAGGTTTAAGATGTATACTGTAAACCTAAAGCAACCACAAAAATAACAAAGTTATACATAGCTAAAAAGACAAGAGATAAAAAGAAATTCTAAAATATAAAACAAGCAGAAAAAAGAGGAAAATGTAATGAAATACAGATAGAACAAATAGAAAATAGCAAAATGATAGGTTTAAACCCAAACACATAATTAACCACATTAAATATAAATATTCTAAACACTCAATAATTTAGTCAGATTACGTTTTTCAAAAATCAAGACCTAAATGTTGCCTACAAAAACACCAAACTTTTTCTATAAAAACAAAAGTAAGCTAAAAGTAAAAGGATGGAAAAAATATAAACCATGGTAATACCAGTCCTGAGAAAGCTGGAGTGACGATATTACTGTCAGACACGATAGATTTAAGATAAGTGACTATTGCCAGAGATGAAGAATGTCATTTTAGAATAATAAAGTGGTCAATTTATCAAGTGGAAATAACCATCCTAAATGTTTCTACACATAACAGAGCTTCAAAGTACCTGAAGCAAAAATGGACAGAACTGAAGAGAGAAATAGAAAACCCATAGCATAGGCGGAAACTTTAACACTACTGTCACAGTAATCTATTGAGCAAGCAGACAAAAAGCCAGTAAGAATATAGGCTACGGGAACAAAACTATCCATCAACTTGACCTACTTGACATGTAGGGAATATTCCACCAACAACGGCAGAATGTACATTCAGCTCCAATGCCCATTGACAGATCAGATTCTGACCTGTTTTGATGTCTTCGTCTGAAATAATATCTCTGTCAGTTCTGTTTAGTTTTTGATAATTTTTTTCTCTAAACTAGGGACATATTTTCCTGCTTATTTGCATGCTTGGTAATATTTTTTAATTGAATTCCAGACACTTAATTTTACCTTGTTGCATGCTGACATTTTTGGATTTCTTCAAATATTTGTCAAGTTTGTTCTGGGACACAGTTAAGTTACTTGATCCTTTTGGGTTTTGCTTTTAAGATTAGTTAGGTGGCATCAGAGAAGCGTTTAGTGGAGGGCTCATTATTCCCCATGACTAAGACAAGATCCTTCTGAGAACTGTACCCAATGTCCCATGAATTATGAGATTTTCTAATCTAGCTGATGAGAATAACCCTATATGAGCACTAAAAACTGTTCAAATTCCTTTATGTGCTTCTTTCCTTGGCCTCAGGTACTTTAATGCACGGATTAGTACTCTGCTGAATACTCAAAGGGGACTTGCTATAGATCTCTAAGTTCTTTCTCTGGGCAGCTCCGTCATATTTGGTCCTGTGAACTCTATCTACCTTGCTCTCTCAGGTCTTCCAACTCAGGGCATCTGATGATTCCCTAGCTCTGCCTAGGGTCCTCTTCCCTTTGTTATGGCCTGGAAATCTTGGAACAGTAAGCTGGGGTGTTGTGTGTTTTAAGCAGAAGGGGAAATTTGATGCCTGTTCCTCATTCTTGGCCAGAAACAGAAGTCTTGCAATCATTCATATTTAAAATGTATTGGCAATGTATAAGGATTCACTAAAAATGACCAAACTTACCTTTGAGAATATACCTTAAATAATTCTAATAGAGAAAAAGATATTATGCACATAAAAATATTCTGTACAGCATTGTTTGTAATGGAGAATAGAAGAAATATATGTTTAAGGGGAGTGGTTAAAGTTAAGGCATATCTATGCAGTAAAGTATTAAGAGGTTACTTTAAATGTCAATTGCAAAGATTTTTTGACATTTAAAATGTTTAATATTTAAAATTAAATTTATTAATGATATATTAAAATATTTCATGGTATATCACCTTTCCAACGTCATAAAACATTCATATGGATAAAGACTCAAAGAGAATACACAAAATGACACAACATTTTAGGGAGATTGAATTGAGTATTTTCCCTCTACTTTAAAGAATGTATTCATCATTGTATTAGAATCTATATGGAATTAACTTGATAATTATTCTTTTAAGATTTATTATAAAATATTAAAAGCATACAAAGAGGTATAAAAAAATAAGAAAAATACCTGTGGACAAACAACCTTAAGAAATGAAAATGAGCAGCCCCCCTGCAGAGCACTCAGAATTTGCATCTTTCTCCTCCCTCCAAAGGTAACGAGTATCTTGACTACCTGTATATTAATTATCTCCAGTCCTTATACAGTACTGTGTATATGTTTGCAAACCTTTTATAACTGTATTTTTCTGTGACTTGATAAGGATAAAGAGTTAATCTTGTGTATTTATTTTTGTGGCAGTATATAGATACACAGTTTCATGAGCTATCTCTTGTTGATGGACATTTAAGTTGCCTCAGTTTTTCACTGTTACGTAGATGTTATAAAAATTCTTGTACATGTCTCCATGTGCATGTGTGAGAGGCTAGAGCATATTGGTATGAGGGAAGTTACAGGCCTGTGAGGTCGATAATTATGTTTTATGGAGCTAAGCTTTATAACCTTTCTTGTTTTACCTGTTCTCTGGAAGAAGGGTTATAGCTCCAGATATATATTAGAAGCATTTTAATGTGATTCTTAGTAAAAACAAAAGCATGACAAATTGCGTTGTTAACCACATTAACTGAAATTTAAATGACAATCTGGAACCTTCATGGTTAATCCATATAGCTATGCCTTAGTTATCTAGAATTGGGGGAGTATTTTAGAATATCAGTATGTATTTTGGCACCATCTGTAAGTGATTTCTTATGCATAAAGCCACTGTATAATGAGACTCTTGGGATTTTGCCGTCGGGCCCACATTACCCTAAATTACCTCAGCTGCATCCCTGTTGAACTGCAGTGCTGCTTTGGTCTGTTCAGATTCACATTCAAACCCTTGTGCTCTGCTCAGCTTTCAGTCCTGCCTCCTCTGGCAACCTCTCCTGGTGCCACCAGTGTTTTCACAGGACAGGAAGAATCACCTGGCCCCAGCCACTTTGCTCATCTTCACCCATTGTAAAGTACTGTCTTCGAGTCTTCTCTGACCTTCTCCTTGGACCGCAGTCAGTCATCACTTTCTAATTTTCCTTGATGATTTCTTAGAGTTGGAAACTTCTGGGACTTGTTCAGCTTTTCAGGGCAGGATGATGTAAAAAAGCCAGAAGAGTTCAAAGCCCTCCCCCTTTGATCGCTTCGCTATTGCAAGACCACCTACCTACCAGCTGATGACCCAGTGGCATTGTTTGTCTTCCCAGGATCCGTCCCTATGCTGCTGCTGCTGCTTTTGGCTCAGCAGAGAGAAAGGAAGAAGGAAGCTCAGAAGGAAGCTTTTAAAATAGGACTCACTGACTTTACCCTTTCCTCCTTTCTAATAAGCTGCAACTTACATGTGATTATTGTTTACTAATTACATGGCATTCAGCGGCAGCTCCTTCCAGTACCTCCATCTACTCTGTACCCCTGCCTACACTTCATTTTAGCACCTTGCTCAAATTTTAAACAGAGCTGTGATCTTCCCTCCTCGTGTAAGTTCGGTGGTCCCTGAGGATGTGTCTATTTCTGTTATCATCACTGTCTTAATCTGAGCTCCTTTGTCTCCAGTTAGTTGCTTCTACTATAGGCCTCTTCTATCCTTTCAGAGTGCACCCTCACCCTGCAAAAAGAAAAAAAAAAAAAGTCAAGGATAGCTCTTCATGGGGGTGATGAGGGCCACAGCAATGGCCAGGTATCACTTCTGTATATATTAGTAGATATATATCCAGCTTTGTGTGTCTTGAAGGTCCTATGACTTGGGGTACAGAAGTGAATATTTTAGAATAAGAAAATGAATCACAACAAATTAGAGATTAAAAAAGACTGGCAGATACCATGAATAGCTCAAAACTCAGAAAAAAATTTATATTTTTATTGGTCAACATACTAATATGCCTCTATAATACAGTTTTTTTGTGCCTTTTTTTGTCTGTATGCTTTCTATACTCAGTATTACAATGACTTTGTAGCATTTTGTTCAGAGATAGGAGGAAGGTAACTCAGTCTTCTGGTGTGACCAATTAGAATTTGCTTTATATTATAGATAGTTTAGAGCAGGGATTAGGAGACTTTACCTGTAAAGGATCAGATAAATATTTTAGGCCTTGGGAACCATAAGGCCTCTGTAGAAACTAATCAACTCTGCCTTTATAGGCAAAAGCAGCCCTAGGCAATACGCAAATGAATAGGTGTGGCTGTGTCCCAAAAAACTTTATTTATAAAAACAGGCAGTGGACCAGATTTGGCCAATGGGCTATAATTTGTTAGACCATAATTTGCCAACAACCCATGCTTTAGACTGTTTTTTTTTTTTTTTTTTTAATCTTCATAGCTCATTCATGGTCATCTCTTGGAAATGTCCAGAACATTTTTCATATGAGAGAAAACCTCTCTTAGTTTTCTTTTATACGGGAGCTATAGGAATTGGAAGAGTGTGCTGTTCTTTCCACACACAAGCTTCTTGCCCTTTGCATCTGAAGCATGGTTTTCCTCCTGCTCACATACTTGCTTCACACTTAGGACATGTTCATATTGCAGTGTGACTTCTGGGCCTCCCCTGAGGTGACACAATTGATGAGTTAGTTGCTGCATTGGGTAGCAAGAGTGTTCTAGGGAATCATTCTTTCATCAAGACAACCAGCAAAAACCTAGTGTATGCCAATGAGATGGTGAACCATGCAAATACATCCCACTAAACTTCACTTCCTTTACCTGCATCCCCTAAATGTCAGTGATCATCCGACCACCTGCCATGCGAGAAAGTGTGATCGAGGGAAACAGCATGCAAAGGGACCATGGTCTTTAGTGAATGCTGTTCAAGTATATTCCTTTTGTGAATTGCATGAAAATATAGGCCCATGACAACATGTTCCTAGGGCCCCTCCCAAGGTCTGGGAAAGGGACCTTTGGTAGTGAGGGGCTCTAAAGTGTAAGCTTCGTTAGCACCTCTGTCCCAGGGGATCTACCCTTGAACCTTACCTTTCTTTGTGGAATGGAAGCATGTATTCACTGAAGAAGAAAGTTTCAGCGAGCTGGGGAGTGGTGCACTTTTCAAAGGCCTCTTCCTGCTAGGGCCCCTGAAATCATACCCAAAAGTGGGCAACTTCTTCACCTGCTTATTATTTCAAGTTGGTGGGATGTCACCTCAGTGTGTCACGTCAGTGTGTCCTTGGGCACCCAGAGTGAGCGTGCCTCATCTTGGCTAGATGAATTAGCCTGCTGCAGCTACCCTCTATCCCTTGGTATTTCAGGCCAGGCTTTGCATCTAACCCCCTGGAGTCTATTCTCTGTAAGCTTACCTTGAAGCTAGAGTTCACCCTCAGAGATGGATGCAGGGCCCTAGCGGGAGTGTGAGGGTGTTGATATAGAGTATCCATTGATGGAAATCATGAGGGTAACTGTGTACTTTTTAATTGTTCTATTATTTCGTTTGGTAAGGCATTACCAGTAGTTACTTGAGCTTGCAAGAGACAAATGTCTTGTCATCTCTCAACTTGATTCTCATTGCAGTCCTGTAGAAACATTGCCATCTCTTTTTTTCAAAGGTCAAATCAGTTGTCAAAATTGCTTGTTTGATAAGAGGCAATGCCACCTGGTCTCAAACCCAGGTTCTTTGGCTTCAGAGCCTATGCTTGAGGCCTCCTGCTCTTTCCTCCTTCAGGCTGCTGTGGAGCAAGGAGTCCAGGCATTCTTTGTCGTTGACAGCTGTGGGACTCTATCCATTTGGACAAGGCGGGTCCTGCCAAATGGACCTAGCAGAGTGCCTGGCGCTTAACAAATGCTCGTGACTGCTTAGGAAAAGCTAAGCGAATTTGGGCCAAATGGAGGGTAACACCCCTCACAGCCTGCATGATATACTGAAAAGACTAGAGGGAGGCCAGCAGCAAAGTCATACATTAGTCTCTAATTAAAACTTCTTTTCATAGGCTTCTTTTTTATTATTATTGTGAAGAACAGCTGGTTTTTATTTATTTTCGCTTTAAGGAAAAATTTTCATTAAAAGGTATAAAGTAATGCCTGTCAACCTTTTATTCATTATCATCCCCTTAGGGAGCCTTTTAATACATTTTTTTTTTTATTAACCACCCCCGTGAAATTTTAATGCCACAAGCATACTGTTTATCTGTAAGTCATTGTGTCCCTATAGAGGACCATAAACCATTGTAATATCTAAGGTAGTTTTGCCCCCAAGAACCAATTTCCCCAGTGAGAATGCATGGTCTAAAGTATTTATTCAGTTTCAGTAGCTGATGACATGTGAAATGCTCACATGTTTATAGAACTGAAAACAAAGTGCTCATCACTGACAGCTTGTCATGACTATTAGCGTGGCAACAATTCAGATCTAATTGAACATATGATTACAGCTGCCAGGGAATAGCTATTAAATAAATGGGAGTCTATTGTGCTGGCCAAGGAGACAGGATGGGTGATGGTGAAGTCCATGGCCACATAGCCTTATGGCCTTGGTGAGCTCACAAGGGCTGGGCTAGTCTTATCTATTTGTACACAGGAAACTGTTAGGGACCCCTAGAACTGTTAGAGACCACACCCAGGTCAGGAGGCCAGGCCATCTGACATTGAAGACATTGTCTTGGCTGCTTTTAGGATTTTCTGCTATGGAGATTAGGCCATTGGTTTTTAGCCAGATAGTGTTTTGATATTTTATTTTTTCTTATTTTATTGTGGTAAAATATAACATAAAATTTGCCGTTCTAACCATTTTTAGTTATACAGTTTAGTGGCCTGAATTACCTTCACAATGTTGTACTACTATCACCACTATGTACTTCCAAAACTTTATCTTCTCAAACAGAAACTCTTTACCTGTTAAGCAGTAACTCCCCATTTCCTCCCTCCTCCCTTTTTTTGTCTCTATGAACTTGCCTATTCTAGATATTTCAAATCACTGCAATCATCCAATAGTTGTCTTTTTGTGACTGGCTTATTCACTTAGCATAATGCTTTTTTCAAGGTTCATCCATGTTGTAGCATATATCTGATATGATTTTAAAATGTATCTATGTGTTAAATGTATCCATATATGTTCATGTATCATACATATTAATGTATCTATATATATTTCACTTTGTTGGAATACAAATAATAGAGTGAACGTGCACAATCAAGAGAGATTTGATTATTTTTCTCTTTTTTAATGGAAGTTTTATTATTTTTCTTCAACTTCTTGAACATCACTGATTTAGAGCCGATAGGTATGAATGAGTATGAATGAGTCACGCTAGGAAGGTTTCCAATTCTTTGCCTGTTATGCATATGTTGGTTTTGTTCTAGGTTGAAAACAATATCATAAATGCGTTTATAAAGCTTGTAATAGTTCTAAAGAATTTAGGTTTAACTAAACCACAGGCAAATGACTACTATACTGGCTCCATATTTTAAAAAAGTCCTTGAAATCCCATTGTGGAGATCCACAATAAAGTAATAAAATCCTCTGTAAAGAAACAGATTGTTTTATTTAAAAACACTCTTTACTTGTATGATGTTACAATTTTAAAACCTGAAAATTTGAAACTGTCCATCAAACATGATAAGGCCCAGGAGCCAATTTGGAATAGGGTTGGGGGAAGCGGGCTGGGCTGGTAGGAAGCAGCATCACCTACCTTGTCCCAATCCACAGTCTTCTGTCCCACTGGAAAGCATGGAACTTGGTTTTCCTGTGTTTGCTTGTGTTTGGTTTTGGTGAGAAGCAGGCGCTGTAGTGAGCTGGGAGAAGGCTCTAACCCAGCAGAACTCTTAGGTGATAGTTTGGTTTAGCATGAACCAGTGGTTCATATCCCTGGCTGTACAGGAGAATCACCTGCGGAACTTTGACAAACATGATGCCAGCTCTAAACTCAGGACCAATTAAATCAGGTGCTGAAGGTAGGGCCAAAGGTGGGGAACTGTGGCATAAATAAGGCTTCTCAGGCACCAGTTTTCCTCTGCAGCCTGGCTTGAAAACCCTGAGCAGGGTCATTGCCTGGGATGCTGGCCACCAACGTAATCGCAGGACACAAGTTCTTTTCAGGAGGCTGCAGAGGGACATCCTAGAGAGGGCCCGTACCCTGCAGGGGCTAGCAGTGAGTCGCATCTAGATGCAGATTTACTCACTAATAGTTGGTAAAATTTTTGTAACTAGGAAATTTGCTAAGTTGGATTTTTTTTTAGGAAGTTAAATTGTAAAGGCGTTGGAATCCTTGAGCACAACACAGGATTAATATATTGGGATATAACTATAAAGTGAGTACCTTAAATGTTGCTCAAAAGTGTATTTCTGTTTTTTATGGAGTCACATCTAGGATGCCAGGTATAAACAGCTATTAGAAGTGCTCCCCCTAGTGCCAGACATTTCATATTACATCCCCACAAATGGCTTTGGAGTAGTAAGTAATGTTAATGGAAATGTAGAATTTTGGAGCTGGGGGCTGAACTGTCCTGAAAGAAAAAATCAGGAGAACCTTTGATACACCTTTTCTCTTCTACTGTCCTGGAAGCTCATCTGTCTTCTTGCAGCTAAGTGTTCCCAGCCCTTTAAGTTATGGCTCTATTGTCCTCTTTCATGAAACCTTCTAATTACCCAGGCTCATATCATGCCTTCTATGAATTGGGGTGCTTATGAGCTCCAGCCCACTCTGCTTGGGTTTAATTGCTCTGTCAAGCTTCATGCCTCTTGCCTCTGTCACCCCAGAGTACAGGTGAGCCATTCAGGGGGTGGAGGATGCCCCATGTGTATGCCTCTTGAGTGTCCCTTCCCTAATAGTTGTAAATGGTTGATAAGCCATGGAAGGAGCTTCTCTCAGGGTTACTGTCAAGTGAACCCTTGTCATTGACTCATGATGCCACCCAAGATCCCTGTGGGAAGAACAGGGTTAGACTGAGCACATGAGATGAGCAGGATGGTCTGGTCACTGCTGAGCCTGTGGGTCAGTTTCTCATTCATTTCATCTCTGGCTCTGAGACGCCTTGGGAAGTCTGTGGGCTTCCACTGGTATTTCATTGGATATAAATCCTAAAAGGTCATTATAGAACAGATAATTAAAACGACTTTTCCTTTTTGTGGAGAAATTAGGAGTCCGCCAAATATTTTTTAGAAGCTATTAAACCTTTCTTCATTCCTTTGGTTTCTCCTTATCTAAAAAGAAAAATGGGGAAATGTGGAGTGGAAGAGACCGAGAGAGGCTGGGGAGTGTAGGCCACAACAGCCTCAGCTGTAATGAGACTGTTCCTGCATGGGTGGTGGGTGAGGGCCTACTTTTCACCTTTAGTATGGGAATCTGGGATTTAAACTTTGCTGCTGGTGGGGAGGTGAAGGAACACTCCAGATATAAATGTATGGCATTAGATGGCAGAAGAGGATGCAGAGAGTTTGGCGCATCATGTCCTGGTGGGAAGGTTGAACCATACCACTGGTTTAGGGGTCCTGGTAGAGGGCTCTCTGTCCTCTGAGAGTTACTGATTAAACTTGCAAGTGTTAAGAGAAGACCTTAGGCCTGATTTCTTTAAAAATTTATCTTGGGGACTTTTTTTTTTTTAGAAAGCAAGAAACCTGGGGTGGAGCGGCATTAGTAATTTTTCTAAGAATGCTTCTGAAAACTTGCATTGCAAATACTGCTAAATATCAGCAGAGGACTCAAACTTTGACACCTTGTTGGAGCTTTTTGTGCTGATTAAATTCTTGTCTCCAGTCTAGAATTGGCAGCTTCTTCTTCTTAATTTTCATGCAGTAATCAGTGCTGAAAGAATATTTCTTTGACAGCTGCCCTTGGGGAAAACTGGGCCTGGGCTTGTTATTTAGGGCAGACAGTTAAGTGGAAGAGAGAATAATAATAATGCAGACTCCAAGGTCTCCACTTAGTTCCAAGAATGTCAACATTATCAACCTCTTTTCAATATTTACTGCGGCTCTGGTGAAAATGGAAATTGGGAGCCAGCAAATAAATCCATTTTAGAGTTAAGAAGAGTAAGTTTTAATGGTCTGATTAAAATAATATGAAACCCCATCTTTAAGATGGGTTAGCCCTTCCCAGAAGATAAGATTTTAGTGGTAGTAATGGTGTTCCTTCTCTGGAGGTGATGTTGACTTAAGAACTCTCAGTGACAGTCAGAGCCTTCACAATGTTCTGGTTTAAAAAAGCCGTGTCAGTCAGTTGCAGGCTTTTCATAAGCCTCCAGAAAGAATGATTCCAATCCGACAACACAGCAACATCCATCTCCACTCCCAATGCACCAGTCACAGGTCTCCCTTTCCCTTCCCCCAAACTCTCTGGTGAGCACTAATAACTTTGTAGCAGAATATTGCCTTCGTAATGAGGCAATTCGTCTTTAATTTTTTAGCCAACCATTCTATTTTTTCTGTACTCTGGGTCGAAATAGGAATTATTTGCAGTCAGATTTTCAAGAGGTAAAATATCTGATCTTATGGAATGGCTGTAGAATAGATTTTCTTTCCTACTCCTTTTGTGAAAAGAAAATCAGGTCAAGAGTGGGAAAGCATAATGAATAATTCTAGAGACCTAATGCACCAGCATGATGACTGTGGTTCATAACAGTGTATTGAATTCCTGAAACATGCAAAGAGAGTTCAGGTTCTCTCATCACACACACAAAAATGGTAACCATGTGAGGAGATGATATGTTAGTTAGCTCGATTATAGTGATTGTTTCACTGTGTATATATATATCAAATCATCATGTTGTATGCCTTAAAATATATAGTTTTTATTTTGAAAACTATATTTTCGAAAGTTTAGGGAAAAAAAAAGAATGAAAAAGAGTACACAATGTAAACAACGAATCTGGGTAAAATGTATATGGGCAAAAAAAAAAAAAAAGAGTTCCTTATACTATTCTGGCAGTTTTTGTGTAATTTTGAAATTGCATCAAAATTAAAGTTACCCCAAAACACAAAAAAATAAAAAATAAAAAAGGTTGGAAGGTGCTATAGAAAGGCAAATTGAAATACTCAGACTTCAGTGGGAGGGACCTTTTGTTTTGTAGTAGAACTGTAGGATCAAATATGCAAGTGGATACTTAGTTTACAAACCAAAGCCTTGTCTAATACATAGAAAGGGCTGGTTTATAGTTAACCATTTATTTTACTATATGGTTTATAGTAAAATGTGATATACCTATAGTTATAACAGTGCTGTTTAAAAATAAAACAACTGACATGAAAAATCCTTAGGCCTAAAACTGTATAACTCCCTTAAGAATGTAGTACGGCTTTTGATTCTCTGAGCGTTGGTAGAATACACGTGACCTGTGATCTCGCTGTAATACCGAGTGAGAAGAGGTGGGTAAGGGGTTCATTAAAAGACCACACAGGGCAGCAGTGTTTAAGAGCTCTTTGTTTAGAAAGTCAGACGACTCTGCCAGGAAGGAATTAATTACCTTTCAGCTTCTTGCATGGCATTTTTGGCATCCTAGGACAAAGGAAAGGACATGAACAAGCAGGCAAAAAAGTGATTTGGAGTTGATTTCTTGTACATCTACAATGTGTAAGAAACTCTTTTCTAAAAAATTAAGTCTAGCTCTGGTTTGTAGAATAAATATATATTTTATATATAAGGACTTCTTTTAAATGCAAGGTGTATGTAACTAATTAACAATCGATAGGTTTAGAATCGAAGCCCTTAGTTTGTATGGTAGCACAAGGTTTCAGAGACACGGGAACCCAGATGGTGCGGGCAAGAAGGTGACAGGAGGGTTGGCAGGGCATGTGAGGAGCCCTGGGTCTTATCCTGAGGCAGGAAGGAAGCCAGAAGGTTTTCCAGCTTCAGCTGACATTTCTAATGCTTTGGAAAATCCAGTGGTAACAACATCTATCATGGATTAGAAAAAGAGTGGCAGTCAAGTCAAGGTTGGGAGATCACCTGGGATCAGCAGTTGCTATAATCCAGGAGAGATAATGGAAGCTGGACCTGAGGCAGTGATGGTGGCAGAGCAGGATAAATAATGGACCAGCTCTCTGGTTGAAGGATTAAGAAGGGGAGCCACGGGAAACCTAAAAGTATCGGGGAGATAGTGGAGGAGCCATTCAGGAAAGTGACCTGCAGAGTTTTTGTGAAGCCGGGGCTCTTCACAAACTGTACATGCTTGAGTCTGACCCTAAACAGCATAGCAAAGATTTTGAGAACTGGCTAACAAGGTAGATCGCTGCCCGAGTCCCATAACAGCCACTGGGTACACATGCAGGACCGATCCAAATGGCACAGCAAGGGCTTTGCAAACTGAACTGGCATTCGGACCATAGCCCATAAAAGCCAGGTCATAGCATGATATAGCTTTAACTAAACCAGGTTAATTGCCTGCTTAAACAAAAATGTCAACATTTTCTGTAATATTTAAATAAAACCCAAAGTCTTATAATTTTTAAACTGTCCAGGATATAAGTTAAAATTACTTGATATACAATAAAGTAGGAAAATCTGAACTTTAATGGGAAAAGACAAATCACAATGCCAATGTGACACAGATTTAAAATTTTCAAATACTTTAAAGCAGCTAGTATAAAAATGCTTCAGGAAATAAGGGTGACACTATTTGAAATAAATGGAAAAACAGTTTCAGCAAAGAAAGATATAGAAAATATAAATAAGAACCAAATGGAAAATTTAGAACTGAAAAATATATTAACCAAAATAAAAAGTTCATTAGATGGGCTAAGTAACAGATTGGAAATGATAATCCTAAATTCAGATGCATCAGTAATTATATTAAATATAACTGGCCTAATCACAACAATTAAAGGACAGAGATAATCAGAATGAATAAACAAAGCAAGACCCAACTAAATGCTGCCTATAAGAAACCCACTTAATGTAATAGGTAGTTTAAAAGCAAAAGGATACAGAAATAATGATACAAACACTAATCAAAAGAAGGCTATCTTAACATTAGAGAAAGTAGACTTCAGAATAGAGAAAATTGCAAACGATAAAGAAGAACATTATAATGTAATTATGTTTTCTGACCATAATGGAATCAAACTATATAAATCAATAATAGAAGGATAACAGGAATATCTCCAAACACTTGAAAATTAAATAACATACTTCTAAATTACATGTTGAAGAGAAATTCTTAATGGAAATGAGAAAATATTTCGAACTAAATGAAAATGAAAATACAAAATATCAATATTTGCAGATGCAGTTGAAGTAATGCCTAGAGGGAAATTTATAACATTACATGCTCATATTAAAATATATATATATATAAACACCCATTTAAACTAGAATAAAAAGAAAAAAAGAAACCCCAAAATTAGAAAGGAGATAATAAAGATAAGAGTAGAAATTAATGAAATTAAAAACAGGAAAACAAGAAAGAAAAATCAGTGAAACAAAAATAAAAATAAATTAAAAATAAGCAATAACAAAGAAAAAAAGACACTAATTGCCAACATCTGGAATGAAGAAAGAATATCATGACAGACTCCAAAGAAATTAAATGAGTAATAAGAGAATACTATGAACAATTTTAAGTACATAAAATTGATACATTAGATGAAATGGACCAATTCCTTAAAAACCACAAACTACCAAAACTCAACCAAAATGAAATAGATAACCTAACTAGCCCTATTACTATAAATATTATTAACTATGACTGTTAAAGAAATTTAATTTGCAGTTAATCTTCAGAAAAAGGAGTCTCTAGGATCAGATGGTTTTCTGGCAAATTCTACCAAACATTTGAAAAACAAATGAAGCTAATTTTATACAATCTCTTCCAGAAAATGGAAGAGAAAATACTTCCCAACTCATTTTATAAGGCCAGCATTACTATGATATTAAACAAGACAAAGATAGGATGCTACAGCCCAATTTCTATCATGAACCAAGATGCAAAAATCCTCTGCAAAATATTAGCAACTCCAGCAGTATATGAAAAGAATGATGCATGATGGCTAAGAGGGAATGCAACGCTGGTTCAATATTTGAAATTAATTCTGTGTACTCCACTACATGAACAGTGTGAAGAAGAAAAACACATACTATCAGTTGAAGTAGAAAAAGCATTTGACAAAAGTCAGCATCCATTTACAATAAAAAACCTCTTAGCAAACTAGAAATTGGGGGTGGGGAGGGGGGAATTCCATCACCTTGATAAAAGGCAATGTACAAAAACCCACAGCAAACATCATAATTGATGGTGAAAACCTAAATGCTTTCCCCTCTAATATTGAGAACAAGGCAAAGGTGTCCATTCTCACCACTCCTGTTGAAAATCTTAACCAGTGCAATAAAGGAGGAAAAGGAGGTGGGGTAGCTATAGAAGGGGAAGGAAGAAACAGAATTGTTCTTTGTCACAGACAGCATTATTGTCTATGTAGAAAATACTGGGAAGTCTACAAAAACAAAACCTAAACTCCTAGGATCAAGACAATTAACAAAGTTATAGAATACAAAGTCAACACACGAAAATCAATTTTATTTCTATATGCTAGTAGTAAACAGTTGGGATGGAAAATTTAAAAAAATATTTCCAACAGCTTGAAAAAATGTGAGATACTTTTAAATTTAGCAAAAAATCATATGCAAGATCTATAGCAAAAAATGATAAAACACTGATGAAAACAATCAGAGAAGATCTAAATTAATAGACATAATGGGTTCATGTATTAGAAGATTCAACATAGTAAAAATGTCAGTTCTCCCAAAATTTATCTATAGATTTAATGTATTTCTCGTAATATTTCCAGAGAGAGTTTTTGTAGATTTTGGCAAGCTGCTTCTAAAATTTATATGAAAAGCCAAAAAAGACAAGAATAGCCAAAACAATTTTGAAAAGGAAGTATGACATTTTAGGAATCATACTACCTGATTTTAAGACTTACTGTGAACCTATGGTAATCGAGATAGTGTGGGATTGGCAAAGGGATAGACAGATCAATGGAACAGAACAGAGAACCTAGAAATAGATCCACACAAGCATAGCCAGTTGATTTTTGGCAAATTTGCAAACCCAACTAAATAAAGGATAGTCCTGTCAACAGATAGTGTTAGATCAGTTGGACATATACATAAAAAAAAGAACTTCTGTCTAAACCTCACACTTAATACAAAAATTTATCTCAAAATGGATCATATATCTAAATATAAAAAGTAAACCTGTAAAAATTTTAGAGAAAACATAGGAAAAAATCTTTGTACTTTGGGTTAGGCAGAGGGCTCACTTTCCCACTGTGTGTTTTTGAGATTCTTGCAGTGTGTGCTTCTGTTCAGTAGATAATTGAAGTTTGACTGCAGTGAGGTAGTTTACAATGCTAACATTTATAGAGCACTTACTCTGAGTCAGGCATTGTTCTACCTCAATCCCCACAGCACCCCAGGAAAAATAGGTACTACTGTATTACTTTCTTAGTTTTGAGAGGAGGAAAATGAAGCACGGAAAAAATTAACCAAGATGCCTAGAGTAAACTCCATGAGCTGCAGAACAACAAACGCCCTGGGCAGTCTCTTTTTAGACCTGTGCTGTTACCAATCACTCTATTCTGACTTACTCATCTTCATTATGCAAATCACTAATATTCGTGGCTCCTATGCAAATCACTAATATTCGTAGCTCCTATGTCCTAGGCCACCTACTTTTCTTTCTGTGTGAATTTTATTCACAGACCCGCATTTCCTAAATAGGTTGATGTTTTTTTGCTGCTGAATCATAGCGCACTATTAACTCACTTGAATCTATTTAGCGCCATCTTGTGTCTGTAGTAGGTTTTACAGGAAGCGGTACTTTAGCATTAGGGTTTAGGAGACAAAAGATCTAGTGGGAAAGCTTTTGATTGCCGAAGTATCGTGACAAATCAGTGTGTTCAGAATATTGAATTCCACTAGATATGAACCTCTTCCAAGGTTATCAGTTAATTGAATCTTGTTGGACAACAGATCCTAGAAAATCAACAGAAATTCACTTTGACTTTTAAAAGTCACTTTGCCTTCCCGTTTGTAGTGGTGTCCTGGCATCCTGGGCCTTCTGCAGTCCCAGAGGCCTTGAGCATTTAGGGTGTAGACCTTCCTTCCCGGCTTTTTAGCCTTGGGGTCAGGGTGCTCCAAAGGGTTGCATTTCCCAAAGGCTGAAGAGTCTAGATTGTTTCTCCCCTGTGCCTTTAGGCTGATTTAGAAGATGCTAAAATCTGCCTCTGGTTCTCCTCTTCATCAGTGGAACTCAATAGGAAAATTTGCCAGTTTGTTTTGGGAGAGAGAGGAGAAAAGAGAGAGGAGAAGGGGAAATGGGACAGAACGTGCTGAATTCTCAGAGCTCTTCCCTGAAGAGGGGACTGCATCTTTCTGAAGGAGGAAGGGATACACTGAGAGAGATGGGCCATTAAAAATTCTAAAAACCAAGAAAAGCACCTAATACTTTACTTTATACAGGCTTACTTCGTTCCTTTTTGTATATTTGCTTACTTTTCTATTACAGAATTAATAAATGCTCATAATAAAAAAACTGAAAAAAATAGAAAAAAATAGAGAAAAATACATCCAAAGAACATATACCTAATCATAATGCTTACTATATCATGGGATTTCCTTTCCCGCTCTGCATGAAGATTTTAGTGATTTATTAAATTATGTGATGTTTATAGTTTTCTACTGTTTAATTATTATATCAGAAACATTTTACAGTTTAGGACATAGCTTTGGTAAATTTTTGTGTGTGCTGTTCTAAAACTATGATAGGTATTTAGGTTTTAGTTGATATTTTGATATTAAAGATGGCACTTCAGTGAGTATCTTTGCTTCATCTTTTTTTTTTTTTTCTTTAACTTAGAGTTATTTCTTTAGGATAGAGTCCTGGGATTACCATGACTAGGGGAGAGCCTGGAGAGGACTTTGAGTCTCTGAGCACAGACACGGAGGAGCCCACCCACTCTGGCTGGAGGTGGACCCCACTTGGTGGGGATGGGGTTCTGGGCACATTCCCTCACTTTTCAGAGTGTCAGTTTTTTCCTCTGTCAGGCGGGGATGATAGTACCCACTACACAGTAGGGCTGTTGTATTAGTAACACGTATGAGTAACACGTATGAAGTCCTCCCTCAGAGCTTGGCACACGTAGGCACTAACTACATAGTAACTATTTTAAATACAATTATAGCACTAAATAGCCTTATTACAGGATTTGTACCAATTTGCCCTGCCATGTAGGAAGTTACTTGTTTAACCTTTGCAGCAACTGATAATCTAATCATTTCTTTTTAAAATACCTCGATGATTTAAGTGGAAATTTCACCTCTTTATTGTTTTAATTTGCATTTTTGTTATAGTGAGAATGAACAACTTTTTGTGTTATCGTAAACCAGCACGTTGTCTCTCTTACGAAATGCTTTTGGCTTTTTCTATTGGTATTTAGTATTTTCTTATCCATTTGTATGAATCATTTATGCAGTACATCATTTAAACCTGTAACATATATACTGTCGTATGTCCTTTTGTCTAGTATTATCTTTTTATATCAAACTTTGTCTATTATATACATATTTTTCGTTCAGATGAAAAAGCGGTTGTAATCGTGATCTTCATTTAAATTCTGTAACTGAATATTTTATTGAGTCTATAGTATGTCTTGCAAATAAAGACAGTATTTTTTATTCATTTCCAACCATCCTACCTCTTTTTATTTTTCATGTCTTATTAAATTTGCTGAAACTCTAGAGCAGGGTTAAATAATCATGGGATTAGTGTGCAGCATTTAAAAATGATTCCTGATTTTATAGAAATAGCTCCAGTGTTTCCCCATTAAATCTAGTATGAATCTGTTATTTCCAAAAATATTCTATTTATTGTATCCAGAATAATTAATTATTATGTCACAATAGTCATTCTAATTATTGTGTCAATTAATTTAAACTTTTTTTTTGAGTTTCCACATATTTAGGAACATAATTTTTCTCAGAATTATTATGTGGTTTGGTTACTTGCTCTTTTGTATAATAGGATAAGAAAAGTTTTCTAACATCACACATATATTTGTATTCCTGGAGAATTAGTGTATACTCACTGTTTTGTGTTTCTTTTCAACCGACATCATTTTATATATACTGTTTCCTACAACCTGTGTATGAACGTGTGTGTGTGTGATACATAAAAGAAAGAATGTAAGAAAAATACATCAATATATTAAGAATGACTGTCTTAAATTTTGAAATTATAAATTATTTTCACTTTATTCCTCTGTATTTTTCAGTATTCTAAAATGAGATATCCTACTGTTACCAGAAAAAAAGTGTTGCCTAAAAATGTCAATGACACGCCAAGTTATTATGAGTGAAATAAGATTTAGGAGATCTATTTAGAGGATGTAGCTTTTGTCCATTATCTAGAATCCAAACTGTTTTGATACTAGCAGCTGAAAAAAATAGTTAATATATTTTTTAAGGTAATAACGTGGCTTGTGTTTTCTTTTTGAATAATGAAAATATGTGGTGACTATATTTTTCTTAACTAAGAATTTAAGACTTCATGTTTGACGAATGATATTTTTAATGATTTCTGACATTTTAAAATCTAAAAATCTTTAAAAGGAATAGCAAATAATATTTAAATATATGTGTATCCCTCATCTAAAAGATTTAACTGGTATTAGCCCAGGACTGTTCCGTAGCATCTGGGATCTGCAGGGCTACAGGCAGGGGCACTAGACAGGTTGCTTTTGGAAATTTCATCTGTCCTCTTGGCCCCAGCAATAGTCAAGACACCACGACCCAGACACCATCTCGTGGATATCTTTGCTCTGTCTGGGACTACACACAGATATAGAAACATGAAAACATGCACTTATACATCAAGGCACAGAGAAACAGCAATCATTGGATTTGGTGCCTTAATTGCATCTTCCAGACACCAGGAATAGCCCTTTTTCCTTCTGCTGTGGTCAATACTTTCTCTCTGAAATGAGATTTCGCTAATTTCAGAGCCCAGGAATTCTCTTCAGATTTGGTTCTTAACATACTGTGTACTTAAAGTATGAAAATCTTAACTGACATTAAGACCATTGAAAATTATATTTACATTCAAAACCATAATGTCTCCTTGTTTCTTTTTCTCTTCATTTCTATAGCTTTGGGCCAGATTATGTTGTATGTGGATGGGATGAATGGAGTAATAAACCACAATGAAACCATTCAGTGGCTGTACACTCTCATTGGGTCAAAGGTAAGAGGAGGTTCTGGTTGAACATTTTATTCGGTCTGCATATCATACACCTGTCTTTCTGTTAGCCTGTCTGAGATGGTTTTGCAGAAAGAAATGCTGTTCAGCTTGGTTCCAGCCCCATCACAGTGCAAATGAGGACTCTTATAGATTTTAAAATACACTCAAATTGGAAAGAGTTTATGGCTCTTGAATGCATTTTATGTTTTCTTCTTTTAAGCTTTAATCAAATGCTTTTGGCACCTCTGGCTTTTCATGTTTAATTTAAAAATTATACCATAGATATGTATCAGTCTTACTTGCCATATTTCATAGTTACATATGATTAGTTCCTGAAGTATTTGTACGTTGTAGATATGTAAATGCATATTCCCTATATATAGGTGAAAGACTTTGAGACTGCCTTTCAGCTCTACCATCCATTATAAAAGTAACCAACTTTTATTAAAGATTTATCAGGCAACAGGTATCATTCTAGATTGCCTTACAAGCATTACCTCCTTTAATCTACTTGAGACCACTGAGAGGTAAACAATGTTATTCCCATTTTGTAGTTGAGGAAATAATGCTTAGTTATGAGACTCTATCTAATTTCTCCCACGGATACTGCCATATCAGCATGCCTTGACTGTGAGGCCCCCTCACACGGTGCAAGTGCCATGCCAAGGAGGCAGATCCGTCCCAGAATTGAGGTGTCACGGAAGTCAGGCAAGGCTCTGGCACGGTGCTCTCTGAGTTCTTGGGTGGGGCCATGCGGGACCTAGTTAGAGAGGGATTTTGGAAGAAGTAGGAAGAAGTGATCCTGTCCTGAGCAGGTGCAAATTAAACCCAAGCTGGAATGTGGTCAGCTTTTGGGGTGAGGGTGGGGTGGGGCACCGCAGAGGAGATCAAAGTGACTGAGGTGGACAACAGGGTCAGGCAGAGGAGGGTTTAGAGGGCCTGGGTGAGGCGTTTGAACCTGACTTAAGCACATCACAGAATCAACATAGCTTTCTGGAGGGCCCTGCAGAGCATGTGGTTCCCCATCCCGACATTCACTGCCACCTCACTTTGGCAGGCAGCGTCGTGCTCTCAGTGGTCAGTCATCTTTTGGCCTTGCCTTGCATTTTCTACTTCCCAAGAACTCTGCTGTACTACAGGAACTCTTGGCCCTGATTTGTCTTTGTGTCAAGAACAGATCTAGTTTGAGGCTGTACCTTCCTTTCAGACTTCTAGAGTCCTAGCGATTATGCCTTTGGGTGGGTGGGAGGTCCTTTTCTTTTGAAGGCACTGGTGTGCAGTACCCATTGGGTTACAGGTCCTTCGTTGACCCTTATATTTTTTTCTCAATGCTCCTTTTCCTAGTATTATTGATGACAGATTTCCTGCCTACCCCCCACCCCCATTTCCATAATAGAAACAGCCATGGTTTCTCTCAGGAAATGGAAAACCTTTTCTCCTTCTTATTTTTATTTAGCTTTGTTTTCTATGGAAAATGGAAATTACTCTATTTACAAACTGCTGTAGGTGACCTTAGAAGCTGAGGAATGCTGGACCCACTAGGCCGATTCAGCCAGGCTGACAGATTTATATCTCATATCCTGTTTCAATGTTTTATATCTTTTCCTTCCTTCTGCTGGGAGCCCTCTCCAACCTTCACGTTCATGTGGAGCTGCTCCTCCCCAAGGCATTCTGGATGGTATTGAGGACCCTCAAAGCTAAGGAGATGGGGGAAGATTTTGCAATAAAAATGGTACATGTCACGGCTGAATAAAGAAATCTTTTCTCTGGCTCCTATTTTCAACACTGGGTCAGTCATTATGAGAACATAAAAGCAGAGCCAAGTATCAGCCTAAGCCTCGGAGTTTAGGATGTTATTAAAAAGGAGACCAGGGTGATGCCCACATTTGACATTGTGATGTCAGATGAAGGAAGGCCTCCCATGGCCCTGCAAGATGTGCTGAGTTCCAGGTTAGTGGCCAAAAGTCAACAGCCAGCAGCATCCACCAAGTTTGTTTTCAGTGTAGTTCTAATGAAATCACCTCTTATTTACGAAACCAATACAGTCTCTGTCCTCTGACCATCCCCGCTCACCCCATGTCTGGATAGTGAGGACTCTGCAAGAAGAATGGATGATGCACCAACCTAAAACTCTTGGGTTTTGAGAAAGAAGCCTCAGTTCCTTCCTTAAATATACAAAAACTGCATGATATGGCCACAAGTGGTTTTCCCACTTAACTTCAAATGAAATTAAGAAGTCAGAAAAGCCAGGGGTCCTAGGGCTTTCTTTTGACCAAGAGTCAGATTTCCAGAACCTAAAAGGTTTACCTTGAGATCCTGTGGTTTTTGCCTTAAAAAGGCACAGAGTTGATAATGAAATCCTGGGTTAGAAAAACCTTGTCATTCTGTGTTAATTCTTCATTTTTCCTTCCATGAAAGGCAACAAGATTTGATTTTGTAGCCTGCCAGAGGGTCATTATGCAATGCATATTTGCAGATATTTGAGACTCAGAGCCAGAGGAGAAAATGATACATTTGCAGCCAAATAATTACTTTTTAAAAGAAAGAAAAAAGTGTTTTCAATTAAGTGTTTTATTCTATTTACAAAAGTCCATCTTTAAACTCCCTAGTCGAGGTAAGAAGCAGATACCCATCCCATGACTTCTCACATGGTATGGATTTATTTTTCTCTTCATACATCTGGAAGTCTAATTAATTGGGGTAAGATGATTCAGCTTATACAGCATAGTCTTTTGTCACCCTAACAGAATGTTCCTGTCTCTCTGTATCTGTATGAATCCCCTTCTGGCCCATGGGAGTGGTCCCCAGGGCCCCCCAACTCCTTGTGGGTTTCCCAGAGATGCTTCCTGATGTGGTCATAGAATTCACCCTCTCTGTGTTGCTATCTGCTTAGCTCTCCCTGCTCCCTCTGGTTTTCTGTCAGCCCCATGGAATCTAATTTTTTCAGCTGTACCCCAGGTTACCGATTGCAGATCTCTAGATATCCTTTGTCCTTGATTGGGGTCAAGCGTGCTTCCCTACTCCCCCTAGCCCAGCTACTAAACCTGAGCTGAGGGGAGCCCTGGCCACAGCCACCTTTTTCACACACATTCTCTTACTCATGATAGAGAACCATGCTCATATGCACGCATATGGCAGACGTGCTGCCAAGGCCTTTCTCTTTCTCTTCTTTCTCTTCTTTCACACACACACACACACACACACACACACACACTAGAGACACTGCCAAAAGTTTCTTGTTGGGACAGTAAGATGATGACAATGATGAGAAGTAACCTGTGGTATGTAGAATGGAGTGATGGAAAGAGAAATTTACAGGGATGGGAAACTAGGGGCTAGTGCATCCCCTAGTGATGAGACCTAGTCGAGTTGCAGTGGAAATAGAGAATAATGAAAATATGAAGACATTTTAAGGAATTGCTCCTCAGGATTGGGTTTCTGGATGTGGGTAAATAAAAACAAGAATCAAACTTAAAGTCACAGTTTTGAATCTGGGCAGCTAGGAATATAGCATTGCTTCTGGCAGGAGGAAAGAAGTTGGAAATTGGGGTTTGTTGGCAGGAAAGCTTTGATATGCTGGTTTTGAGATGAGGGCAATGTCCCCAAGGAGAGCTAAGCAGGTGTCTCCAACGTGCCAGGTGCTCCAGGAAATACTGGCTGGTGGAGAAGGAGAGGAGATTCAGGGAGCCCTTTGGTTTCAGAGTCATTGGCATGTCACTGCTGTGCGAGCTATTCAGATGTGGATGAGATCTGAAATGCTTTTTGAGTCGCATAATGTAAAATCACAGAATCATGGTCTTGAAGAAGTGGCAAAGGCTTGTCGAAGATATTCCTGACACTCACCAGCCGCATTCCTGATATGTCTAGCAGCTGTTGGTGGACACTGGAGTCAGTGTGAAGCCTTTCTTACTGAGACCCGCATCTACCTCTCTGCCTAACCAGATGCTATGTGCTGCTTTCTGGAGCAACACACAGTCACTTCCCTGTGGGAGCCTGTCAAGTATCTAAAGGCTGTTATGTCATCCTGTCCATGCTATACATGATGGTTTCCACAGATAGTCCTTGAGGACGTAATATGCAGTTCCTCATCACACAGCTTACTAACTTTCTGTCCATCCTGTACAAAGACTAGTAATATGGTGGCCTCCTGGGATACATCCTTCTTCAACAGCTCCCACCTCCGATTCATTAGGCTTTTCAGCAGCAGCTCTGGGTGCTGGCTCAAATAAAACTGATAATCCACTAAACCTCTCAGGTTTTTTTCACACGTTCATGTTTGCCAGTTCCTTCCAGTCTATACCTAAAGGCAGGGCTTTGAATTTTTTCCCATTGATTTCAGGCCAGAGTTCCAACCTCAACATAATTATGAATTTTGCTTTGGCTCTTCATCATGTTAGTTGTTAATCTTGGTTTGATTTAACATAAATTTAATAAGCAGAGCTTCTGTGTCATTGACCAAAGTGTTGATATAGGTAAGGGATACATAAAGCAATGCAGCAGGCAGGGTGACACTGATCAGTCTAGGCATGTTAGGATCATTTTGGCATATCCAGCCTCATTTCTTCATTGAGTTGACAAAGGCTTCCTGAGGTCAGGGTATGCTACTCGGGTGGTAAGTGCAGAGCTTTAGGGTCAAACACATCTATGCGATATTTTAGGTGGATTATCTTTTCATCTTTAAAATGGAGATAATACTCTATAAAATGGGGATAATAATAGTGAAGAGTCTATAAAACACTGAGCATTGTACCAGCATTTAAGTGCCCAGTGTTGTGTGCTAACAACTCTTTTCCCACAAGTCCGCCAGTTGAGTTCTCATAAAAAGAAGCTGCGTTCAGCTTGCCAAGACCTATTCATCTGGAAACTGCTGATGCCGGGTGTTTTCCTCTCTTTTCTAAGTGCTCATGAGATGTTCATCTCCAAATCCTCTGGAGCATATTGCCAGGGATAAAGAGTGGGTTTAGTAAAGTATGGGATATAATTGTGGGACTTCACCTTCAATCCTTTTCTGAAGATTGGGATCATTAACTTTTTGTAGACTTTTGGCAACTCCCTGTTGTCTTAAGGTTTACTCATTTTAACTTTGCATTGTTAGAGGTGCCTACATTGTAAATTCTCTGAGCATCAAATACTATGCTCAGTTCTTCTTAGTAGTATTATAAAGGATTCTTTTAATTGACAAATACAAATGTAAAAAACGAAATACAGTTTGTCTTGATATGCATGATTTTCTGAACTCCTGTTCTCACTTTAATGGAACAACAGTTGTATGATCACTTAAGTTATATAATTTCCCAAAGCTTTTAATCTCTGTATCTTTGGATCTTTCCATTGGGAAGTAGAGATCGTGTACCTTCATTAGAATCATTTTACCTTTAATAGGATGCTCGTTAAGATCTTGCATCTGGCTTCTGTCCAGTAAAGGAAAGCTTTAGGCTTTAAAATGTTTCCAGTGACTGGCATAAAAAATATGTTTTCTATGGGTAAAACTTTTATTCACTCTTTTTCCTTCGTTGTGTTTCATTTGGGGCAATTTATATTGACTCATTAAGTTAACTGATTCTTTGCTTAGCTGTGTTGAGTCTTTCTGATGAACTTAAGAACATGTTCTTCATCTCTTTTACCATGCTTTTTATTTCTAGCATTTCCATTTGACTGTTTCTTATCATTTCTCTCTGCTGAAATTTCTCATCTCTTCATGCATGCTGTCCACCTTTATGTTAGAGTCTTTAACATATTATTATGGTGAATTTTATGGTTACAACATTGAGTCAAATCTGAGTCTGGTTCTGTTGATTGCTTTGCTTCTTGACAGTAGGGGTGGGAATTCGGGGCTTTCTTGCTTTTTTATACATCTTGTAATTGTTGGTTGAAAGCCTGGTGTCATGTATTGGATTGTATAGACTGAGGTCAGCAGTATTAATGCCTACAAATGGGCAAGCCTCTAATGCTGCTCCTGAGTGGATCTGGGTTTGGGTTTGTTGCTGTTTTTATCTTCAGTCACTACCACTTTCCAAGTTTCTTAAAGCATTATCATGCTTAAGGGCAAATGCTGGTTTGCCAGAGGATTTTTCTCAATGTTCCTTTTTCACTCTCATCTTTAGACTTCCCTAAGTGTCTGAGCCTCAGAGAGGGTCTCTCTCCATGTTCTTGCCCCTCCCTTCATGATAAACTACTGTTATTTTGTGCTTACTAGTCTGGGGATGGAAAATTAGACTTCCTCTGTCCTTTTCCTCCCACATTAGTCTTTAGCAGGGTCTTGAGGTGGGGCCATCTCAGTGACCCTGTACCTCCCTCAAGAGGAGGAGACCTTGAAAGATCCAGACTCAGAATGGTTTCCTGCCCCTTTCCCAGGAGTTGGAGTCTTTTCCCTTCTCCTATACCACCTGTGCTGTAGGGCAGCAAGATCTGCCCTTCCCTGTGGCTTATGGCTTTTGTCTCATAGAGGAGAAGGCTCTGTGTGTGGTTCCCCACCTTTCCAGGTGGTGTGGTGACTGCTTCCCTCATCCTGTGGGGTTGTTCCTGTTGCTCTGGTAATTTGGCTGTGCACTCCCAGGCCTGCACCCTGGGGAGACATTCTTAGGTCTCTAGCTCTACCCTCAGTCTTCTTCATGAGTGCCATGTTGGTCACTGGAGAGGGCCTGTGAGTGGATGCTGAATCCCTTTGTGTCTCTACTTCCCAGGAGTTCCATACTCTTATGGTAGCACATGCTTGGCCTTTAGCAATTTGTTAAAACTATTATCTGAGTTTCTCTTACTATTTGGTATGGTAGCTCTATTTTCCTTGCCTACTCTGCCTCAGGTGGGCCATTGCTGGTGTCCCATCTTTCCTTTGTGGGAGCAAAGCTGTCCCCCTTAGAATTCAGTCTACTTGGTTGCCCTGAAACCTCAGCTGTCTAATGGGCTCAAGAAAAGTTATTATTTTAATGATTATTTGGCCTTTCTTATTGTTAGGTTTGGAGTGACACTCTTTCCAGCTTTCTAAATAGAAGCCAGAGATCTAATTTTGTAGATTTAAAAACACTTTCAATATATTTAATACCATGAAATCTACTCAACTAGTGAAATCTATTACATTTTATTGTGTGTTTAATCTTTCCAAATTACTTTTAATTTAATTTAATAGAATTTAATTCTATAAAATTATATGTTTTAATAATAGAAATTTATGATAGCATTCAAGAAAAAACAGCTAAAATTTATTGGTATAATATGAAATCTTGATATTAAAAATAACCTTTTAAAACTTTTACTGAACTTTTTTATGATTGTAAATGTAATGTACACTCTTGTATAAAACTTTAGAACTACGAAAAATGTAAAGTAAAAATCACCTGAAATGATATATAGATATAAAGATTTTTAACTATACATTTCCTTCTGATTTTTCTTTAAATTTTTCTTACATAGTTAACTCTAAGTATAGGCATTTTTCTGTTTCATTTTAATATTTTAAAGACATATTATTTAATGCCTACGTAATATTCGGTCATACAAATGAACTGTAATTTATTTGACTTTTCTTATATTGTTGAATAATCATTGTTTCCGATTCTATGTGATATTTAAAGAGCTTCATTATTCCTAATTTCATGAAACATTTAGTGAATGAGGTTGTGTTTGAATTTTTTCCATGTTTATCAACATTTCATTAGGTAAGATTTTAAAAATTCCATGAGTTTTAATGGCACATTCATTAATATTTGTGTTAGAGACGTTGTGAGTACAAAGAGTCAGCTTCCTCTTAAAGGCTATTGCTTTTCTACTGGCTATTGGCTGTTATACCCAGAAAACTAATTCTCACTTATTTGAGCTCTCAGATGTCCCCAGTGAGGATAATGTCAATAGAAGGAAAAAAAGGGAAATTTTACTGGTTATTGTTTCAGGAAGATGTCAGAGAAAGAGACCAGAGGTTTGGGTCAAATTTTACGGGGACTAGCATGCTGAGGGGGCCCCATGGTCCAGCCCCAGGGCTGGAAAAGAGTTTCTTCAGTCTATTCAGAGAGCTGATTTGTGGTTCCTCAACTCTCAAGAGCCTTATTGATAAACCAGAATGACGGTTTGCATAGACCAGATCCTCGGGGACAGGAGAAACAGGAGCAGGGGGTGGGGCTTTGACCCTTCTGCCCTTTTAGACCAAGTGATCAAGGACTAGCAGCTGTATTCTGGCAGCTGGAGAAGGGATGGGAATGGGTGATGCTAATATGGAAGAATGTTTGAGGCGATGCAAAAACCCCAGAGTACCCGTGTGCTTTTCCTCGGGAGGAGATGTTCTAGGAGAAATAGATGGACTACAGGGCCAGAAGAAGCGAAGGCTTCTGGGAGCCACTCCAGAGTGGCCCTGCAGGCTCAGGTTTGTCTTTGCCAGGCTGCTGACCACTATCCCCATAGCCTTTCTCCACCTGCCAGCATTCAGCTGCCAACCACTCTCTATCCACTCTGAGGAGATGTGAGCTGGCTGCCAAACCCATACTAACAGCACAGGCTTCATTGTTGTCTACTGTCATGTGCCCAGGGCTGGTTATTCACTTATGAAAGTTCTTTAACCTTGATTATTGCTTGGAAAAGAATATTTGTCACATTTCCCCCAAGACTTAAGTTTTTGCACCAGAGGGAAAGATGAGGTTCCCCATAGTACAATAGAAAGAATCAGATTGTCCTGTGTTTTTCTTCAACTTCCTTCAGAAATTAGCTGTGTGACAAGTTACATAACCTCCTAGGACATGAGATTTTTGCATCTGAAAATGGGGATGACACTAACTGGAGAAGTATCCAATGTTGCTGATTTTCCTCCTTCATTTTGCAAATACTATCAAGGTGTTCCTTAAGGCAGTATTTCAGTGCAGAGTTTCTGATATTCCTTAGTTAACAGAAACAGAGTGAATTTATGTTCCCTATTGTACTTATGGTACTTATGTTACCTACCTCTTCATAATTATATTGAGTATCCCAAGGGAACGTTAGCAAAGTGCATAGTTTCTGATCTTGTCCACTTTAAGTCATTATTCTTTAAGGAAACATCCAACTAAGCCCCAGAATTTTATCTCAGTTGAAGAAAATGTTCACTTGTAGTATTATTTATTTTGATATTTATTTTAATTATTTTTTGAATCGTCTGCTGTATTTTACATTCTGCAAGATTTCCTATCCACTAACTAGTAAAAATGTAAGGGGTTCCCGGCCTTGCATTTGGCTACTACATTAATCACAAAGCTGGTTCTGTTTCTGCAAATTGCATCAGGTCATGAGCAGGTCGGCCATAAGGCCTGAGGACATAGCACATAGCACAGGTGACTTTCTGTCCTGGCAGATGGGCTAACCCTGCTGTCTACACTTCTTCAGCGGCACCTGAAAACCAAGGCCTAGAGTTCTGTACTCAGGTAATATATTTGGGCCCATACTTCATTTCTGAAAAGATGCACCTCATTTTATAGACAACATTTTAGAAGATGAGAGATTCAGAATATGAGGCATTCATGACCATTCTGAGCTTAAGTATATGTCATTTGAATGAAGTGCTTAATTGAAAAGTTCTTAAAGATAAGTTCTTAAGTCTCTTAAAATTTTTTTTTTGTTATTAAAATATTCAGGATATTCTTAATTCTGATAAGCTTGAAAACAGTGGCAAAGCTTTATAGATTGTTATCTTACCAATTTCTAATTTAGTTTTAATAACCAGCATCTACTTCTATAATAAATATATATATACATATACATATATGTGTATGTATTAGTAGATATTAATGTGTGTGTGTGTGTGTGTGTGTGTGTGTATTATTGTATATTTATTTATTTTTTTTTTTAGTGGAATAAAACAAATAGAATGAAGCATGTTTTCTAACCCTTTTTGTAATTTAAATCCTGAGGTTTGGAAATTGTTTTCTTTTTTTATGGTTGTTGAATTTTTAGAAGAGGAGTAGGAATTTGGAGATTTTTTGGAATTTTTGTATTTCTACTTAATAAGCAGCATATTTGACCTGCTAAGTATAGTTCTTGGGTTTCTCTAAGTACAATAAAACACGAAGGGAGTTCCAGTTTGCTTTTAAGCACAAAATTTTTGAGGAAAATTGCCTTTTATTTCTTTTTCCATACATCTGGTATTTACATTTTATGTAAAACCTAGACACCCAGGTTCTATAAAGGCTGGCTCCACACCCTCCCTATGGGTTGACTCAGAAAATTAAAAACAAAAACAAAAACTAACAAAGCACTATGTTGACACCTTCCCCCTACCCTCCATTCTTGCTTGCCTGGCAGAGAGGTGACGTTGGAACCCCGAGTTGTTTACGCAGTCCTGAGGCTTAGTCCCCTGCCTGAGGTCTGCCCTGACAAATGGTACATTCCTGCATCAGAGGCATCTCTGTTCCTCTGAGGACCTGGGCCTCTGTTTTATGCTGAGTAGGAACAGAGAGTGCAAATGGAGAGCTGCAGCAGAAAGAGCAGTTCAGCCTAGTTGCCCCTAAATACGCTAAATACATAAGGAAAGCACAATTCACAGCTGGCTGCGTGTTCCTAGCCTCCCCTCATACAAAGGGCTTGTCTTTGATTCCTGTTTAGCTGCGTGTTTTATAGCAATATGAAGCATAATTTATTAGAATGGATGGCATTAAAATAGAATACTAGCTTTTCCTAGAATGTAATTACATGAAAAGGAGGTAACATGTAGCCAAATACCGAATCTAGACCCCCAGTGTGTTTCCTCCAGCCTTAAGGAAGTGGAATCATCTGTGAACCCAAAGGCCGTCAAACAACTCTCTTGCTCCATGGAAGCCCAGAGGGGTGGCCTCCCCACTGGAAGTGCTGTCCCCTGGGAAGGGCTTTCTGTCCTCAATGACCTGGCTCTGAGGGGCTCTGGTATGGAGAACATGCTCAAGTGATGTGAAGGTGTTCCGGGTCCTCTCTCGGCAGCGAGAAGACCACCTCCTTGAAGGCAGGGCCACAGCTTCCTTCCTCACTCACAGACCTCCCTGGGTGCTGGGCATCTGGGAGATGCTGAAGGCATTGTTGAAAGAAGAAGCAGAGCATCTCGGAATGGGGAGGGACCTTAAATGGATCGGTCCACCCTAATCCAGGCTCTGAATTCCTTCAGCGATGGCCTTAGCAATCTACCACTCAGGACCTCCAGATGTAGGAATCTGCATTCTCTACATCAGCTCATTTGTCTTTGGACCACTGCTTCTGAGGCTGACTCCTTGTTGCCCTGCTTCTATGTTTAACTCTTTCATGACTGGTTGCTTTATCTTCTCAAGTGATTGATCTTCCACATGAATGATATTCCATGCTTATCGATTTCCCTTGTTGCTAACAGATGAGCAGGTGTCTGAGCCTGTAAGTCATTGCAATGAAACTCTCCATTAGAACATGAAAAAGCACCAGGCAGAGCTGAAAATCAGATAATTCAGATTGGAGTGACAGTGCCATGTCCCTGTGAGGAGCCTTCAGCATCTGAGCCACGCAGAGGTGTGTGTGTTGGCAGCTTGCTTCCACGCCTCTTCTCATAATTCTTACCCTTGCTGCTGTGGTGGGCCTGCCTCTCCTGGCCTCTGGGTTGCCCCTTCTCAGTGGGTGTGGGCTAGGAGTTTCAATAGCTACTCTTATTAGAATGTATCTAAGATAAGTGCAAGTGGCACCAAGTACAGATTTTAAAGAGCTTTGAGATAAGCAGTGTGTTCAGACCGGAAGGAATGGGTGTATGGCTTTCATTATGGCTGATCAATGCTTTGAAGAGTTTTGACTTCATTCCAGATAGTCGAAGGCATCAAATTAAGTGATTTCTGGATAAATGAGGGACTGATGTAGAAATCTTTTGAAGTAATGTACTTTTATTACTCAAGTCTATGCAGTAAGGCTAGTGAAGCATTTCAGTGGAGAAGTCCTGCTGAATTCATTTTGATGATTAATTAGGACACGTTTGCAGTTGATATGTATTTCCTTAAAGTTAATGTTCTAATTATTTTTTATAAAGTAGTTTACCTAATATGTTTGTTATTAATTTTATACCATAAGTCTTCTGAACACACAGAAACTTAAACTTAGACTCGAGTGAAGCTAAATTCACAGAAACCTTAAATTATGAATCAGAAGAGTTTGGGGTTCTTTTTTTTTTTTTTAAATCACGGTGCCAAAAAAGCTCCAAACAGAGTCTTTACAGCAGCAGAGAAGACATGAATAGGCATGTTGAGAGCAATAGGAAAAGATTTGCTAGAAAACAATGGTTTCTTAATTAGAGAGCCCAGTAAGGGATAGTGGCTAAGGGGTTTGGGTGCCTGGGACCAAGGCCCCATGACCACAGAGATGCTCAGAAGGAAACTTGATGGGCATAAGGGAGCCCCTGCTGAGACCAGCTAATGGGGGAGCGAGGTTGGGCACCACATAATGACAGTCCACCCACTAACGAAGTTGCCAAGCCTAGACTTGTTGGGTGTTTTATTTACTTGAAGAAATTTCTTCAGCTCTGAATGTATGAAGATACCGCAGGTTGTCATGCCATGCCTTCCCCTCCTACCCCCAACCTTGCAGTTGCAGAGAAAAATACTCTGGAATTCAGGGAGCAGAGGACCAAATGCAGGACTTGAGTTATGAAAGCGAAAATGCTTTCAAGAGTTCAAAGCCCTTCAAAGAATTCAATTCCCAGTGTGGAAAGGACGTAACCATGAGAGTGGAAGTCCAAGGCACTGCTTGTCCTCAGGGCGATTGTGCAGGGGCCTCTGCTTTGCTGAGGACTCTGATGGGGTGAAGAAATGGAAGCTGGGGCTGAGGTGGCTTGCTCTGTGCATTATAAGAGGGATGGATTTGAAGAAGCAGCCTCGGCGAAAAGGGCATGCTGGCCCGCCCTTCGTGCACAATACTGACTGAGCAGCTCCTCCGGGACAAAGCTGTTTCCAGGATAAAACATCTCTGCCACCAGGTGGCCTATGTTCTAGTTGGGGACAACAAAGGGATATCAGGTGACCAAATGTGTTTGTAGCAATTTCCGGTCATGGTAAAGGATGTGGAGAAAATAAAACAGGATGATATGAGCATGACCAAGGGGCTCCTTTAGATGAAGTAGTCAGGAAGGCATTTCCCATGAGGGGAAATTTCTTAGATCTGAAAGACAGGAAAAGATCATTCCTATGATGACTGGTTAAGACTAGCCAATGAGCAGTTCTGAATCACGAACAAGCTTCAGAAAGTTAAAAACGTATAGTCACGTGACTAAAGAAAGATAATGAAGGTGAGGGTCATGCATTGATCGACTGATGATTGGAGCACACTGGGCAGGAGGGAAGGCATCAGAGACCTCTACAGAGACCAGGACATAAAACCTGCAGGAGTAGATTGCATCTTGAATGGGATGCAGAATGATTAGAGGGTTGAGAATGCAGTGGCCACTCTGGCTGCTATTTGGAGAATGGACTTAAGGGGGACAAAGCTGGATGTACTTAGCAGGCTCTCACAGTGGTCCAGAGTGGACAGGGAGATGGAGAGGTGGATGGAGACAGGACAGCTCTTAAAGTTCTGTCTGCACTGGCGGATGGATCTGTTGCGAGAATGGGTGAAAGAAGTGCCGGGTGACCCTCGCTTCCCACTCAGTGGATGGCGTGGCCTTGGACTGAGATGGGGACTGTGCAAGGAATAGGATGGGAATGGTAGGTGTGATGCAGCGGCCATGGGTAAAAATCAAGAGCTCTCTTTCAGCCTCGTTGAATTTGAGGCGCCTGTTAGCCTCTGAGCGGAGACGTCATGGGTTGGGTGAGAACCGCCACCTGGTGCAGGAGGTTGGTCAGGCCGAGGAATCAACAGCACTGAGTCTCAGATGGAATTTAAAACTAAAGCTGGATGAAGGTCTCCTGGAGAGAGTGTGTGGAAAGAGAAGTGAACTCTGAAGCCTCGCCTCACCTGGAAATCGAGCACCATAGAAGGAGCCAGCAAAGGGGTGGCTGTGGGTCGGCCACAATGGGATGAAATTATGGCAGTTAATTGTGTCACATGCCTTTGAGAGCTGAGTTATAATGAGCGCAGAGAAGCAAGCATTGGATGTGACCACATGAAGGCCATTGCAACCTTCGTGAGACTTAATTTGCGTGGTCGTGTTAGAAGCCCTGTTGGATTGGGCCAAAGAGTCAGTTGGACGTGAGGACGTGGAGCTGGGACTGCAGACACTCTTTTGAGACGTTTTCCTTTAAAGGGGAGCTGAGAACCGTGACAATGGCTAAAGAGAGATGTGGAATCAAGGAAGAGACAGGCGGCTTACTAGGGAAGTGTGACAGAGGAGAGAAGGGCAAGAGAACCGAGGTGTTTGCACGATTTTGAAGAAATGACTTGGGGTTGAGTGGTGCTCTTACACTGTTCCCTGTGGGGAGTGCACACTGCTCCAAGTTCCCTGTAAAGTCGACATGTGTCCCTACTATTTTGATGTGGGAAGATGCCTCCAGGAGGCCCTGGGTCTTCCTCAGGCTGCACACAAAGACTCTGGAGCTGATTCTCCACAACCACAGTGATGGAAGTGAGGGTCATGCACTGAATGCCTGGTCATTGATCTCTTTGTTCATTGAGGAAACATCGCTGAACCTACTCTGTGCCAAGTGCAGTTCCAGGCCCTGCAGTTAAAGTGCAAATAAACCCCTCTCCCCTTGACCATGTTACTCCCTGTGGAGGGCAGGACACTGACAGGCAAACTGCTGGGGTGGGACAAGCAGGCCAGGTGGGTTTGCCGTCTCTCAGATCACGATCTTAACCCATTTCTAGGAGGTAGTTGGTGTGTGAGTTTCTTAAGGAGGAGATTCTTAGAAGGAAATGGGTACAGGAGACTGTGGCTGAAGGTTACAGCAGCATCTGGGGACAGGGAGGGAGCGGACATGGAAAGCTTCACTGCTGCCCCAGCCCAGGGCTGGCTGAGCTAGAGTAGGGAGTTTCTCTGGGCGAGGAACCTGTGACATGTGAGGGAAGCCCCTGTGCCCTGTGTGGCTTCTCACAAACACTGTACCCTGGGCCCAGCAAGTGTGTTTTAATGCCCCAAGTGGCCTTCTCTGCTCAGTTTTAAGAGGGGGACTTGGTTCAGATTTCTGCTTACCAAGCCAGCTTAGACAAGTCGTTTAACCTGCTGTGCCTGTGTCCTCACTAGAAAAATGGGAAATGTAATCATTCCTACCTTGCAGTGTTCTAGTCTGAGAAAAATGAAGTTCAGCAGCCCTGCCTTATCCATGGTTTCACTCTCCATGGTTTCAGTTACCCACGGTCAACCACGGTTTGAAAATAGTAAATGGAAAATTCCAGAAATAAACAATTCATAAGCTTTCAATTGCTTTCCATTCCAAGTAGTGTGATGAAATCTCTCCATGTCCTGTTCAGTTCTGCCCAGGATTTGAATCATCCCTTTGTCCTACCTATCCATGCCATATATGCTCCTTGCCACCCCACATAGGTACTCAGTAGTTGTCTCTATTAACAGGTCGACTACCTTAGCATCGCAGTGCTTGTGTTCAAGTCATCCTTACGCAGTGTGCAATACCTACATCATTCACCTCACTTCATCTCATTATGTAACATATCATCTCGCATCATCACAAAAAATACAGTGTAACATACTTTGAGAAAAAGACCACATTCACTTAACTTTTGTTACAGTATATAATTATAGTTGCCTGTTTTATCATAAGTAATCTCTTACTGTGCCTAATTTATAAGTTAAATTTTATAATAGGTGTGTATATATAGGAAAAAACAAAGTATATTTAGGGTTTCAGACATCCACTGAGGACCTTGGAACTTACTCCCCACAGATAAGGGGGACTACTGTACCTGATTCAGCAACCGCTACCAGGGATGTTAAGAGACCACTGGGTACGAGCTCTGGGACCAAAGGCCCCGTGTTTGAATTCTGATTCTATTTTAGGAGTATGTTCTTGGGCAGGGTACTCTGTGCCCTGATCTGTGCAATGGAATAATTCTAATACCCATTAGAGCAGCGGTTCCCAACCTTTTTGGCACCAGGGACCAGAGCTCCTATGAGAATCTAATGCCTGATGATCTGCGGTGGAGCTGAGGCCGTGATGCTAGTGCTGGCGAGTGGCTGCAAAAACAGATGAAGCTTCACTCGGGCTGCTGCTCACCTCCTGCTGTACAGCCCAGTTCCTAACAGGCCATGGGCCGGTACCCATCTGCCGCCTGGGGGTTTGAGACCCCTGCATTAAAGGATTGCAGTGGAGAAATCTGTGTAATCATTAAAAAGAGCACCTGGGCTGAAGCAAGACCTGGGTGCCAACTGCTGTTAAGAGATGATGCCTTTGTGCCTACATGATTGTGTCTGCAGCTGTGTGATGGTTTATCTTTTGTGTGCAGTTCCGCCTGGTGGTGAAGACGGCCCTGAAGCTGCTGCTCGTCTTTGTGGAGTACTCGGAGTCAAATGCACCTCTTCTGATTCAGGCTGTCTCTGCTGTCGATACAAAAAGAGGTGAGTGGTCCCTGCTCCCTTATTTCATCACTGTAAAAAAGTCTGATGAAAAAAGGCATCCACTTTTTACATGTTCAAACTGGAATTGAGAATTCCCTTTACGTGGACCTCCCACTACAGGAAACATGTTTTTTGGGATAGTAAGTATACAAAGATTAAGGACAGAACATGGTTTGCCAGAAAAAGAAAAGCACTCCTGGGCATCCCCAGGGCAGGCCTGTCGCTGAGCTTGTCTTTATGCCCCTTCTCCAGCCCCTGTCACTGAACACACGCAGAGCCAGTTCCTCCTCTTTTCCCATCTTGTCTGGGTTGCCTTGGCTCCTTCCTCCCCTGAACCATGCTTTATCAGCTCAGACCCCTAGATGTTTCCCCCTTCCTCCCTTCATCCCGTGCCCCTTCTCTCCTGGGGGCCCTCACCATCTCTTGCCTGTGTCCTTCACCTCCCCGAAGTGCTACCCTGGCTTCTGCTATTGGAGGATTCTTTTAAAACACAAATGTGATCACATCAGTCTCTATCTAATACAGTGCCAATGGCTTCCAGTGCCCACAGGTTAGATCCAGACCCTTCACCTGACTCTGAACCATCTAGTCCCCGTCCATCTGCTACCCCCATCTCCCACTTGGCCTGCACCACACCCTCCCTCCCTTGGGCCAGATGGCCAAGTGCTCTCAAAGGCCCTGTGTGTCCCTCTTTTCTGCTGTGTTGTTGTCTTTGCCTGTCTCTCTGAGTGAGTGCCGTGCTCCAGGGCAGGGTGCCTGTTCCTCTTGGTGTCTCAGCACCTAGCTGGCCCACAGCAGGCAGCCCTGCCCTACACACTCGATGAAGAATCAGCTTCGGATCTGGTTTTGTGTGTAACACACTGTGTTCCCTGTAATATTGTGAACCTTAAAGCTAAGATGTTGATGGGTTTTGTTTTGTTTTGTCCTTTCGAAAAAATTTTTGGTTTTGTTCTCCAGTAGGACATTACTGTTACCATGATCATCTCCACAAAGACTCAAAGAAGAAGCCATTTTACCAACATTTTCCTAACAGAAATTTTTCTCTTTAGGTAAAAGGTTAAAGTCTAATTGTGCTGGGGAGAAAGGAAAAATTCTGTTTTCTATGGACACATATTTTGGATTTTCCAGGAAAAGAGAGACATTCCAAAATTTGGTGAATCAAGATAGTTATAAGAAATTGATAAAGATAAGACTGCATATTTTTGTATTTTGCCACATAACGTGTTTAAATTAATTTGCCTATACTGGTATACCTCAGAGACATTGCAGATTTGGGTCCACTGCAATAAAGTGAGTATCACAATAAAGCAAGTCACATGAATTTTTTGGTTTCCCAGAGCATGTAAAAAGTTATGTTGACATTATACTATAGTCTCTTGAGTGTGAAATACCATATGTCTAAGAAAAGTACTATATATACCTTAATTAAAAAATACTTTATTGGACGTGATTCCCTATTACAGCAGTTAGCACATCTACTTTACATGCAGAAGGTCCTGGGTTCACGCCCCAGTCCATGGTCCACGGTCCATGGTCTACGGCCATGCCACCCTGAACAAGCCCGATGTCTGATCTTGGAAGCTAAACTAAGCAGGGTTGGGCCTGGTTAGTACTTGGATGGGAGACCACCTAGGAAGACCAGGTGCTGTAGGCATAAATAATAATAAATAATTTAAAAAAAAAAGAAACCAGCACTGGTGCTTCCAAGGCCAGTGAATGAGATTTAGGGCCAAAGGTGGGTGTTTGGAAAAACAGCGAGGCGGATCTATTCATTCTCAAAGGAGTCACACTCCATCCCCCAACTTGGGGATTACTTACTTTTGGATGATGAACGGACTCTTCATTTCCTGTCCTGAATTTCAGACAACCCATAGGCCCTTGTCATGAGGGCCATGTTAGAGGCGACAGCCTTCTCATGACCTTGAGTTGTGCTTTCACTTTGTTGAGCTGGGATCTCAGAGTTTCCTTCTTCGGACTTCACATTTCACGAAGGGCATGTTGTGGGGGTAGAGGAATGATCCTGAGGTAAACCCAAGGCGTGACACCCACATCCAAGACTCCATCTACTGGCCCAGCCAAAGGCTCTCTGCTGTACTCAGTCTCTCGCCCATGACAAAATGATGCCCATCATTTCACAATTTGTAAAAAAAAAAAAAAAAAATTAAAGAAGCTCATGGATTGCATACTTCATGGCATTTTGCCTATAAAATTTCTTTTTGCAACTACTGAACACTAGCAGCTGGGAAAAAAAAAGGAATAACACTAATGGAAAATCTCAGATGTAGCTTATCCCATGTGGTTCAATATCATGTTTCTCTATGGACATGTGTGGTCTTGGCCATAATTTTATAATGCATGCAAATAACATCATCCTATTTTACTGCTGGTAAAACTGTTCCTGAACCCTATGATGGAATTAACCATATAAACATATCATGGTGTTTGCAGAGAGCAAAAGGACTTCCAGGTGTGTTTCCACCAGCAGGTTTAGAAGCAGCTCCCTACTCCCCCCTCTCAGCTGGGTGAGAGATTAGGCAGAGGTGCCAGAGGGCCAACTGAGCATGTCTATTGTGCACGAGTTTATAAATAAGCCATAAATTTTATTCTTCTAGTGGCTTTACACATAGTCCTTTGGGGAGATAAGAGAATGGGTATGTTAAAGTATAGACTCTTTTTTTTTAATAGCAAGGAATTCTTTTGGATGATGAAAACTGTCAGATTTAAAGAATCAACAAAGAAAACTAATGAGTAAGCTATGAGTCCTCAAAAATGACTACCACCAACAGCAAATAAAGTTGCCCCAGAATAAATTCCCCTGGTTGCTTTATAAACATTATGTATGGGGTTAACCAGAAGGGTTCATTCTATGAGCACAGATGGCTTGCTCTTTGGCCAAGAGTGGGCCAGTCAGGCAACAGGGATAAAAGTTGAGGGATCTGAATCCATTATAGGGACTAATAAACATTTATGAATTAATGAAAATTAAAAATGCCCCTCATTATCTAGGCAATAGACACTTTTGCTCAGGGGCTGGAATCAAAAGGTTCATTTGAGCTAGTGTCTGGGGCATGACACAGAGGCTCTGTGCGGTACTCAGTCCCTACCTCAAGATAAAAAGATGGCCATCTTGTCCCAATTTGTAAAAAAAACCAAAAAAATTAAAGCAGACACATCTGTCTGCTCAGTCTGCTGGGTCATTGCCTCTTTTGCTTGGATCAAGTCACTTTTTCTTTCTGGTGGACAGAGCCCGGCAGGAAGAGAGAAGGGTAGTGAGTGCTTAAGGAAGCCCTTGAAAGAGCTCTGCGTTGTCGCTCAACCATCATCCGAGACTTCCTTTCCTTGAGATGTTCCCTGTGGTGATTGACAGGAAATGGGTTCAGAACCCTCTGCATCCCTAGGAAGGATGCCCTTCCCTCTGATTATCTGGGTTTGCCTCTCAGACAGAGGGTGGGGCAAGTGACCAGAATGGGTAATCTGTTTTGGAATTTCAGTCATAAATCGTTAGTCAGCGCTAACTTGGTTCAGGACTTCTTTTGAAGAAATTCAATTTTTCATTTGAATGTGAGGTGATGAGATATGACATAATTCTTAAACATGTGTACCACACATGATTAACAGGGAGAAAAAATCCAGCCATTCTTTTAAGCTATCCCATCTCTGCCGCTCAAAAATGTATTGATCTGTGAAGAATGTACAAAGCATGATAGCAGTCAGGGGTTGACAGAACTCAAGCTTGATTTCCATTATTTATAGCCAAAATATATATGTGAAGTGTGTTTATCAATTGTGTTGAAAGACATGGAACATACTATGAGAACCTTCTGTTTGAGTATCAGACCAACTTGTGTAGAAGGCATTGTGCTAAATATCTTATTTTCTTTGGAGTTTAATACAGAAACCTAGGAGGAAGGCAAGGGGTGGGGAGGAAGAATTGAGCAGTTTGTTCTGGGTTAAGAGAAAAACACTGTGGTTTGGTGGGAAGAGAAGACTGGCCTGGGAGCCTTGTAGAAGGTATGTGGGTAAGCATGGGTATCATCACCAGCCCCAACCGCCATGACACTTACAGCTACTGATAGTCTGGTGCCTAACTTGTAACAGATACTATGCTAAGCATTTCTCACATACAACTAATTTACCCAAGAAATATTTAAGTACCAACTATGTGCTTGAAACATCAGAGAGAAAACAGGCTCTTACAGACTATACTGCAGTGTTTGGGGGTGGAGTTGGAGAGAGACAGAGGATCATAATTAAGGAAATTACTGTTTTGTATTATACACCATCACGGCTAAGGCAAAAAGTCAAAGTGCTTTATCTCGATGATACCTCAGAGCAATCCTACAAAGCTGATATAATCACTGCAACGTAAATGTATTTCCTGAGCCACCGTTTGTTCATTCCTCCACTCTGGTGCTCAGTTTCTTTCTCTGTTATGTTAAGGGGTAAGATCATATGGTTTACGATTCTAAAACAGGACTTCTCCCTCATCCCTCCCCACGACACCCATAACAACTGTATAGAGCAAGCAAAGGTAGTGCTAGGGTGAACTGGGCCACTTAGTCCTGGCAGGTGGCAGCTCCTAGAAAAGTTGCAACTGGTGGTGCTTAATGTAGACCAGCTTGAGCCCTGCCAAGGCTGTTTGTATTGGACCAAAATGTTTCCTCCCCTTTACCTTCATTCTTCGAAATAGTTCTCATTTTGGGGTCCCCAGTCAATCAAAGGGGAATGAACATTCATCCCAACAGTACACAAATATATCCAAGTTTCCAGATTTGAAATCTTTAAATGGTAATGAGGGAATCAGATATCACAGCTGAAGGACACATTTTTCAGTTAAATTAAGCCAGTGTTTGAGTGTTTTTATTATAAAGGATAAAATGGTACACAAGTATGCCTGTCTGTTAGAGAGAGGCTATAATCTGGCCCCCTCCCTCTCTCCAAGATGCCTGCCTTTTCTTCGTGGCCTTTCTTTCCCTAGGCTATATTTAGCATCTTTGTCTCCAAAATATGCAAGCAGGAAGCAGTTCTGGGCCCACTAACACCACTGGAAATTCTTAGCTTCAGTGCTTTCTCTCCTACACAGTCTTCTTTAAACCATTCATCAGTAACTCACCGGAACAAGTGTTTTCTGCTGAGGTTCGGTGCCAGGTGGTAATAATAGAAGTTGCCCTCATTATAAATACAAACTGAGGCACTTACAGTGCTTGGACTGCGCTTGGACAGTGAAACCCAAGTCCCACTGACCACATCGATTGACTGTACTGAGGGCAGAAATGGTGATTTCGTTGGGGTTTGAAAAACAAGTGAGGACTTCAAAAGAGTTTGATGATAAATATCAGCAAGAAGATAATTCAGCAGTTAACAGGTGAAGGATCATGCTTCCAGAGTTAGAAGGGGTTATAGAAGCTGGCCTCATTCTGACCAACTGGACAACTCGGCCAAAGGAAAAGGCTTTCTGTTTACTTGCTAGGTGAGCCAACAGATTGCTGCATCAAGCTACATCCATGTCTTTCACATTTTATAGTAGGTGCCTGTTTCTTTTTTAATTCTCTGGCCTTCTCTCCTTATTTCATTTACCCTTTGGTTCTTTTTAAACTGCTCCAACTTAACCCACTTCCTGCCCTCTCCAAGACCTCCATTCACTATTTGGCTGACAATTTATTGGGTGCCTGCTGTATGCCAGGCACTGTGCTAAGAGCACAGAGATAATACATATACTACTGCTGCCCTTGGGGAGCTTTTGTTCTCCAGGCTAGGAAGTCAGCCCTGGCATAACTCATCCAAGAACCAGCATTTGGAAACCACTGGTTTTCAGTTATTTCAGAGTTTATTTTTATCAGTAAAAATAAGCAATATCCCTTTAAGATCTTTATAGAGAAAGCAGGTAAGAGCTTCATGTTCCATACCATCACGTAAGGACAAAGCAACATTTCACTTCAAATATTTATCTCAGGCATAGGAAATTGCGTCAGGGTGCTGTGCTCCCTTTGCGGCCTTGGTGGTCCTGAATGCGAAGGGTTTTCTGCTCTCTCCTGGAGCCAGGGAATAACCATCTATGAGCCTTTGCCTGCAGAGCCCTATTTAGGAGACACCTCTGCACTAAGCCCCCCACTACCATCCACACTGCAAGAGACCTCCCTCGCTGAGTGACAGGCTTAGCTAAGTGCCTTTGCCTTTTGGGTGCTTTTACTCTGGGCTAATGTGTGTCCTTATATTTATGTCTAACTGCTCTATTAGATTATAAACCTCTTGAGGGCAGCCTCCCACTAGACCCAACTGCTTGTATCTGGGTGATGCTTAAACAGTATTTGTGCCTTGATTACATGGAGGTAATATACTTTTTCAAATGTTTGCTGGACGGATGTTTCACTTGGAGCCTACTGTAGCATGAATGTAAAGACCTCCTGCATCCTTTTTCCTTGCAGGAAATCAGAGCATAGCATGCCAGTGTACGGGAAATACTTATCAAGAGCTTCTGCACTTGGAGAGGGAAATTCATGGCCTAAATAACCGCACATGAATGCTTTTTTTTTTTTTTCAAAGTGACATATTTAATACAAAGGGAACTTTCAAGCTAATTTATAGGCATCCTGACCCTGAAGAATATACATTTTTCCAGCGGTGATATATTGTCATCTAATTAGAAGCATGTGCCACGTTTTGAAATTTGGTTACGGAAATACATCGCCATTGTTGGATGAAGAGTCTTTAGAAAAACTGTGATGTGAGTTGGATAAGGTATGTTGAATTGTGTCCTAATGATATTTGCTTTATTTGTAGGAGTCACACCCTGGTCAAATATCATGGAAATCCTAGAGGAAAAGGACGGGGTCGACACAGAGCTGCTGGTTTACGCGATGACTTTAGTGAACAAGGTTGGTTGATGTTTGTTTGGGTTGAATTGTGTCCTCCTAAAAGTCATGTTGAAGTCCTCCTCACCCCTGGTACCTGTGAATGTGACCTAATTTGGAAATAGAGTCTTCGAAAGTATAATCAAGTTGCGATGGGGTCAGTAGGTGAGCCTTAATCCAGTATGACTGGTGTCTTTATAAGAAGAGGAAAAGAGACACACACAGTGAGGGACGATGATGTATATGTGTGTGCATGAGGAAGACAGCCATGTGAAGACAGAGCAGAGGTTGGAGTGATGCATCTATAAGACAAGGCATGCCATGGATTGCCAGTAGCTAATCAAGGATGAGGCAAGGCAAGACCCTCCCCTAGAGCCTTCAGAGAGAGCATGGCTCTGCAGACACGTTGATATCAGACTTCTACTCTCTCAAACTGTGAGAGAATAAATTCCTAGGTGTTTTAAGCCACCTAGTTTGTGGTACATTGATACAACAACCCTAGGAAACTAATATAATGAAAAAATCTGAAATTTACCCTCTGGATAAGAGCCACATCATGTAGACCCTCCATCGTGGTGGCTGCAATGTGCTTCTTCGCAGGAGAAAACGGTTTACACCCATGCACGGTGTGTGTGCATGCATGCCGCTGGACATAAGTGTGAAGCTCTGTGAGTGTTTGCATGCTTCCTGTGCTTTGGTTGTTTCTAATAAATCAAAGATGACAGCGAGAATTTTATGACTACTTTTCCTATCAAGGTGTCCTCTTAAAAACATCTCTCCTTAAGAAAATAAATTAGCAAGTTTTACTCTAAAGAAATAGTTCACAGTCAGGAAGAAATAAAGGTGCTCTTGTTCCACTGCTTCTTGAATTCTGACTGCCGGAGGTGAGATAAGGATTCCTGGGCATGGGTCCTATTCACCTTTTAAAATGGTGACTACACCCTTGTGCTCCTGTTCCTCCCATCATGTCACTCCACAGTCACCAACTTGCAGAGCAGTTGTAGGCTTTAGTATCCATCCCCAGAGATGCTGCTCTGACAGGGGGTCCCATGCTGGCCTGGGACAGCCCACACTTGGCACTGGAGTTCCTGCATTCTGGTGCCTCGGTCTCTTCCTCTTTAATAACTGAGTTTGGGGTGGGAGTGGTTATTCTGCAGACTGCTACACGCTAGTCCCCAGGCCCCACATCAACTAACCTCCCCCACCCGCTGCCGTGAGTCGTCTTTCATACCCGCCAGAGAAGACCCGAATCTCTTTCTGAAATATAACTGGAGAAACATTTCCCATGATGAACTGGGGACAAATTAGTAGAAAGCAGCAAAATTATAAGTTGTAACTTCTGGATATTAAAACATTGAGCAAACTCCAAGGATTAAAACACTGTGGTCCTGGCTTTTTGCATGGCAGACATGTGAGTGTAGCAGAAGAATGCCAAAATAGATCCCAGCGCACAGAACAACTTACCCTGTGGCTGAAATCAGTAGGAATGGGGTAGCTTCATTCCTGATTGGGGAGGTCTTGCTAAATAGAAATAAATAAAAACATACTTTGACCATATACCAAAATAAATTCTGGATCAATTAAAGAGTTCAATGTAAGACATCAAATCATAGATAAATGAGAAGGAACTAGAGATGAAGATTAATTGGTCTCTGGTAGATAAAGGTTATTTTTAATAAAACCAGTCAAGAAAAATTCCAAAGGAAAGGACTTAAATATTCCAGTGCACAAAATTCTAAAAGGTCTTATTTGTAAGATGAAAACCACAAATAAAAGCTAAAGGCAAGTGACAAATTGGGAAATTAATTGCAAAAAATAGGGCAGAAAATGACACTATCCTAAATATATTAAGAACCCAGTCAAAAAATAACATTAAACCTACCAAGATTAAAAGAAATATATAGCAAAACAACAAGACAAAGTTTTCCTCAGATCATGTTGGCAGTGATTGCTTTTTATGAAAAGCATTCGTTGATGAGGACACAGGAAACTCTACTACAGTCCTAGTGGGGAGTGACCACCACTTTTCTGTAGATAATAATTTTGCTTTTATATTACAATCTGTAAGTTTATTTTAGGATGCAGTTTTAAAGCAATTTTCTGTTTGTATTTTTTTAAGATTAAAGTCATCAATTTTCTGCCACTTTCAGTCACTGACATTGTTTTGGAAAACGTTGAATTCAGCAAGAATGGAATTTTTGCCCTTGCTCAGTGTTTTCCATTGTAATGCTATCCATCTTATTGGTAAAGGCCGCGCGCGGCTGCTCTAATGATCCTGGCAGCATCTGCCTGATGTGGCCATTCTGCTGCCAATTGCTGGCAAGGACCTAGTGTGTGTCACACTCTCCTTGGCATCCTCTGACATTTAATGTCCAGGAATTCCTTGCTTACTCTTTCTCTTCTGTCTGTTCTGTCTCATCTTTTGTTAGTTCTGGCATAGGGGAAGTCCAGAAAGGTCCTGAGAACATTACTTCAAATGTCATCTTTTCCTCAAAAAGGTCAACAGACTGCTGGCACCCACACTGCATTTGTTTTCTATTGTTGAATTTTAGCTGTGTTCATCGCCTCAGTGAGTACAGTCCCCTAGATCCCAAACAAAGTAATGAAGTCAAATGTTTTGTGGGTCCAGAAAAGATTCAGACTCTGAAATCTAGGAAATAATTACAGTATATTGCTCTTCTAACTTTTCTTTCAACAAAATAAAAGATGGCCTAATAACATGGAATTCAAGAAATTAACATTTTTATGACAAAACAGTTCTATCCTGCTCATGACTCTGAGACTGAAATCTGCTCCCTTTGTTAAAGAGGGACTTTAATGGTGGTGGTGGTTGGGGGTTCCAAGATCCAGACTAATTCCTACCTCCGACCTTCCCCCTGCCTCCTACCCCATGTCCTCGGGAGATCTGAGGGAGAATCAGAAACTATCCATTTCTTACCCTACAAGCTGTCTTGATCCAGCTGAAATTTCCTCAGTGGAAACCTTGCCCTTGGTGGGGCGGGGAAGTGGGGGGCTCACATAGTGACCACCTTGTAGAACAGGATGAGACAGATGTGGGGGATGAGTAACAGGGGTGTTACTGTGGTGCTGGCTTTGAGCGGTCAGGGAAGGAGGACCTCAGGGAGCCCAGGGGAGGGATACTGGATGGGATTCATGCTTAGTATTTGCCTTTGTTTCTATATTTTGTTATTGTTTTTTAATTACCTTACACCAAAATCAACTTTTCTTCCTTTGATATTTAGCTGTATAAGTTTTAACATATGTAGTTATTGATAGCCTTCATAAATAGGATATAGAACATGTCCCCTCAAATCTCTCTATTGTTATCCCTTTATGGTGACATCTTGATCCCCTGTTCATACCCCTGACAAACACTGATTTAATCTCTATCACTATAGTGTTGTCATTTCAAAAATGTCACATGGAATTGTATAGGATGCATCCCTTTGAGGTTGGCTTTTCTTAGCATAATGACTTTAAGATTCACCTACGGTGCTGGTGCTGCATGTGTTAATAGTTCACTCCTTTCTGCTACTGTGCGGTATCCATTGTAGAAACACCACAGTTTATCTCTTCACCCACCATAGGAGTTTTTGGTGTTTACTGCTTTTGGCATTTACAAATCATGCTGCTATGAACATTCATGTTCAGGCTTTTGCCACTCTGGTTTTATCCTACAAGAAAAACTTGATGAAATCAGTAAAAACCCAGGGAGAAGAAACTAAAATGTCCTTTAGGAAAGAGATTTCTCCCTCTGAGATGCCTGTAAAGATTTACCTGTCATAAGCCCTGGCAAGATAAGGTCTGAGAGAAAGCAGGAAGCAGGTCATGAGGTGTCATCAGAGGATAAAGGCATCAAGAGACATTTGCCGCAAAGACTTTTCTGGAGTAGTTGCCACCTTTGCCAGAAGTAGGCACCTTAGCAGTGAGGTGTCAGGGTGGAAATGGGAGGACAGGGCCCAGGGAGAGGTGGGACCATGGCAAAATGGCTCAGTATGGTAGAGAACAGCTTAAAAAGGTGAACATGTGTTTCTAGGCTGTATAGTCCCCTCCCATGCAGGTGAAGAAGGAAGCTGCATTTGTTTGTAGCGTAAGGTCACTTACCCTGTAGCCACACATATGAAAGGTAGGGGTATGCAGTCTTGGCTCAAGCCCATGTTTTCACAGTGGAAATGACAAATTACCTCTAAATTCCCTCAATTTTGGGCCTATTATTGAGCAAGGGCTCTGTGAGTCTATTTGGTTCTATAGACCTATTTGTTTAATTATTTAACAGTAACCCCTCCAACTCGTCATGGTTGGGCTTGTTAAAGTGATGGGATTAGGTCTAGGAATTCAACTTCCCTGTAAACTTTTGAGAGAAAGAACCTCAGTGGACTTTCACCAGGGGAAAAAAGAAAGGGGAACCTAGAGGCAAGAAGGCTGCCAGAGGCCTCATGCTGTGCCTCATCCTGGCCCCTGCACTGTTGTGTAGAAAGTTTTAAATCTAACACCAAATGTCAACTCACTGCATTTCTCAAATTGTGTATTTGACAGAGTCAGCAGTCAGTTAGGGCACCTCCCAACGTGAGCCTTCCCTGGCCTTGGTATCGCGATTTCCGTATCCTCATCTGTTAACAAGTTCTAGAGTTTTCCCTAAAACCAAAGGATGAGCTCGTTCTGATGACAGGCTTCTTTCACTGGGTGCATGTTTTTTTCAGTTAGCTTTGGGAGCTGGGGGCAGTGCAATGGACTGCTGTGTCTGGTAATGCCGTGGTGACTGCCTTGCCCAGGAAATGTGCTTTCACACTTGGCCACTTAAGTGTGAGGACCTATTATTAAACCTTCTGACTGGTTCATAATTTCTTGTTCTGTGTCTTTATTGGGGCCCCTGACTAATTAAGCTATTGGATCCCAGTTATTTTTCCTCTGTTTCTGATCTCAGCAGCAGTGTGTTGTATCCATTTTGCTCAGCATAGAAAGGAAAAAGCCAGTATTTTGTTATGAATACATTCTTTTCAATATTAGTAGCTTAAAAATAGAAGTATTATAGGAGTTGGTGATTTGAAATGATCCTTACAAAAGCATTGGTCTTTTCTCTTCCAAAACAGGTTGCCATGTTAACAATAATTTTGAAATATTAGGCAGGGTGCTTAGAAATGCAAAAGTAGTGAAATAAATAGCAAGTAAAGACCTGTGTCTGAAATTGGAGGCCAGAATAATTTGGGTAGAATGATTCCAGGGGGACTAATAGCAGTCTGAGCACAGGGTTTATCCCAGGTCTTCAGTAACTTCCTGTTACCTCAGGCAAATCCCTTCTATCCTGGCCTTCACTGCTCTCATTTATAAGATAAGGGGCTGTAGTAAATCCCTTTGAGGGCCCTTCCAGTTCTGAGCAGAGGCCCTGTGTGAGATCATCCTCTTGTAAGAGAGGCAGAATACAAAGGGAAGTCAGCTTTTCCTTTCTTAGATTGTTGTTGTTATTATTTGTCTCTGGGTTGCTGCTTTGGAATTTCTCATGTTTTCCTAAGTTTCATAGACCAAGGGAAGGCCTACCAAACTAGAAGAAAAGGGAATCATCAAATTGTTATCACTCCAGCTGCTGGTAGATTGATTTTAACATGAGTTTCTGATCACTGGGCATGTCGATTTTCCATTGCCATGTAACAAATTACCACAAATTTAGCAGCTTAAAACAGCACAGATTTATCATCTCACAGCTTTCACAGCTTCCATGGGATGGTGTCCAGCACTGCCTAATTGGGTCCTCTGCTCAGAGTCTCACAAGGCTGCAGTCAAGGTGTCAACTGGGGCTGGAGTCTCATCTGAGGCTTGGGGTCCTCTTCCAAGCTTTTGTGGTTGTTGGCAGAGCTCATTTCCTTGCAGCTGTAGAACTCATGGTGGCTTGCTGCTGCTTCACGGCCAGCAAGACAATCACTGTTCTAGTCTCTGAGCTGGGGGAAGTGCCTTAGCATGCATTCAGATGGCTTGCCTGATTAGGTCAGGTCCACCCAGAATGCTCTCCCTTTTGATTAACTCAAAATCAACTGATTTGGGACCTTAAAGAGATCTGTAAAACCCCTTCACCTTTGCTATGTAATATAACCTGTAACCTAATCTTGGGAGTATCCTGCTTACACTCAAGGGGAGGGAAGTACACAGCACCTGTGTAACATGGGATAGGATCTTGGGGTTCATTCTGCTTACACTGAAGAACTTTTATCTCAGATGAACTTGCCATCTGCCTTGCCTTTTCCCATGTTGTTATAATTACGGCCATGGGCTACCATGCAAAAAATGCCTTGAGAGCCTTGAGACAGTTCTCTAAGACATGTCCATGTCCTGTTCTTTCTTCATCCAGACATTGTCAGGATTGCCAGACCAAGACACCTTCTATGATGTGGTGGACTGCCTGGAGGAGCTGGGCATTGCAGCCGTGTCCCAGAGGCACTTGAACAAGAAAGGGACTGACCTGGACTTAGTGGAGCAATTGAACATTTATGAGGTAACAGAATATGCCTTTTGTAAGGCATCACAAAGCTTGTACAAATGTCAAAGGCCGGGGTAATCATACTCTAAACCTCTGGTTCTGAGTGTAGTGTATAGCAGCACTCACAACACCTGGGAGTTATTCACAGTGCGAGTTCTCAGTCCCCAGCCCACACCTGCTGAATCAGATACTCAGTGCCCAGCAGTGTGTTATACAAGCCTCCTGGTGATCCTAATGCATACTCAAGTGGGAGAAGCACTGATCTAGGAGAAACTTGGTAGCTTGCTTGGTTATTTATTGCTCTTTTATTTTAAAGTATATGCATTCTGTCAACAGCACTTTAAGATTGAGAGAGACAGAGAGAGATACGCAGGTGTGGAACATCAGGCAGGGCCAGCTACATAATTTGTAAAGCCCAGTGCAAAATGAAAATGCCAAGGAAAAAAGTGCTGTTAAAGATGCTAAACATTTTCTTGCTTTCTTCTGCAGTCTTTCTTACTCATTATGGTGTTTTTATTTGCTATTTAATATCATTATAAGGAAAGAAAAATTAAAGTTGAAAAATATTAGCAGAAATGTTACTGTTCTTCATCTTTACATTGTGCAATGCCAGTTTAAAATGCAAATATAAGAGCATTTAATTTATATGCAGAACCAGCAAAATTACCCAATTTGTTGGTTGTCACTCCTGCATGCATATGCGTTTTGTTCCTACTGGAAGAGTGGAATCACTGTACAAAACTAACTCACCTATTTTTATTTCACTTCTTGATATGTGTTCGTTCTGTCAACACTCTCCCTTCAACTTACTGATGAGTAAGAGCTGAAAGGAAAAAGAAAAAACTGTGGGCTGCCCTATCTTTTTACTTTTTCTGTTATCATTTCAGCATAAGTGGTTTGCTAATACGGGAAAGTAACACCAGTGAGAAAGGTTAGGATAGCACCCTTGGGTTGCCATCTCTCTGAATTCAAAGCAAGTTTTGGTTTGCATAAAAAGCTTGGCCTCCAGAGCTTCCAGTGCCTCTGCTTACTCAGGCATAGGTGCAACACACTCACCTGGTAATCACTTCCAGTCTCACTAATCTGCCATGTATCGTGCGTCTACCAACGCTCTATGCTCATGGGCACAAGGAATGGCAGATACATAATGTACCTCTTTCCTTATGTACCTCTTTACACATGCACATGCTCGCTTTATTGTCCCATCGGACTTCACTTAAAAACACAAGTTCAAAGTTAAAATTAGTAAGAATTTCAAGATGATGAAAGCAGAGCAGTACACCAAGCCCGGAGCCTGCTGAGCATGAACGTGGAGCCCTCATACAAGTTGCACAGGTCATACACCCACAAAGTGGGCCTTGCTTTGGGTTACACCTCATGCCTTTATGGCCTGTTGACTTGAGTTCAAACTGTTCCCTGTGGGTTAATTTTAAGTCGAATGCTCCCTCCCGCCCGCCCTCCCTGCCCCATTATTAAAGTTATTTTATCTGATGTGACTACTGTTTGGACTCTAAACGAAGGTTAGAGCACATTTGTAAGTAGTAGCAAATTCCATTCCTTGTTGCTAAGCCTCGTTGTCCTTGTTTCTTCCATGGCTAGTGGAGGACAGAATCTGCAGACATGTTTCGTTTTGGGTGGTGTGACTTTGAACAGGAAAGCTTATTCCTTTAGGCCCAAGCTTACCCATAATAACAGAATGAACCAGGCTGTCCTTGGACATTCACTTTTTCTCCTAGATATTATTCACATACCACAAAATTAACTATTTTAATAAAAGTGTAAAATTCAAAGGGTTTTAATACATTCATAAGGTTGCATAACCATCACACTATCATATTCCATCACCCAGAGAAGAAACCCCATACCTAATAGCAGACACCCCCTATTCCTCCATGCCTCCTATACCTCATACCCCCAAACCATTAATCTACTCTCTCTCTGTATGGATTTGCATTTTCTTCCATATAAATGGACATTTCATATAAATGCAACCAATGTGTGGTCTTTGTGACTAGCTTTCACTTAACGGGTTTTTAAGATTCATCCATGTTGTAGCATGTATCAGTACTTTTTTCCTTTTCGTGATGAATATATCACATTTTGTTTATCCATTCATCATTTGATGGACATTTGGGTTATTTCTATCTTTTGGCTGTTATGAATAATGTTGCTACAACCATTTGTGTGCAAGTTTCTGTGTGGACATATCTTTTCAGTTTTCTTGGGTGAAATTGTTGGTCATCTAATAATTGTCTTTAGCTGTGTGAGAAAGAGCCAGACTGTTTTCCAAAATGGCTGCACCATTTTACCTATCTACCATCAGTGTAATGAGGGTTTCAGTTTCTCTGCATCCTCCTCAATGCTTGTCACTGTTCATCTTTTTAAGTTATAGCTGTCTCAGTGGGTATGAAGCAATATTCATTTTGATTTGCATTTCCCTGATGACTAATGATGTTGAGCATCTTTCCACACACCTATTGGCCATTTGTATATTTTCTGTGGAGAAACGTCTATCTGCTCATTTTTAAATTGGGTTGTTTTGGTGCTGTTGAGTTGTAACAATTCTTTAGATATTCTGGATACTAGGTCCTTATTAGATTTAAAATTTAATATATTTTTCCCATTCTATGAGTTATACCATTCTACTTTTCACCTATCAGTCTTATTCATATATTTTTAAACTCTTTTTTTTAAATTCCTTTTTCTACTTATAAAAATAACATGTATTCACTGAAGAATATTTGGAAAATTCCAAAAAGTATAAAAAGAATCAACCATGATTTTGTTACTAATCATGGTTAACATTTTAGTCTGTTTTTCTAGCCTTTTTAGTATGTGTAGGTTTATATTCTTAACCATGGGGATAACAGTGTTGTGTACTGAATCTTTATTAGTAAACATGTTAGAACCATTTTCTGTTGTCATAAATCTTCTTCAAGAGCTTAATTTTTTTAGAAATATAATATTCTGTCTGTATGCATGTACCATAATACATTCAACTACTCTCTTTTTTTCAGATTTAGATAATTTACAAGTTTTGGCAATTATAAATGCTGTTATGATGAACAGCTTTATTCATAAATTTTTGTGCATGGCTAGAGTCTTAGGAGGGGTATTTCCTAGCTACATGGCTCTATGGTGATCTTCCCTGGGTAGAAGTGGAGAGACTGACATGTAACTCATTATTTCCTAAAAGTGACTGTCATTATAAGTGACCAGTTGAGGAATAAAACAGAATAATCTTTATATGATCTTAGAAGAAATCAGGGGAAACTGAATGGAGATATTTGCTGTCAGAGCTTAATTTTTCCCATGGCAGATACCCAGAGCAAGGGCACAGAGAGAAGGTTAGTGTAAGGGTTAGGGTTAGAGTTAGGGTTAGCATTAGGGTTAGCGTTTCAGTTCTCTGTGCCCCTGCTCTGGGTATCTTCTCTAACCAAGCCTTAACCAGTCATCTGCTCAGACTTTTGTGTTTCATTGTCACTGGCATGTGGCATTGGGAAGTGAGTGGATGGTGGATGGGGTGTGTTTGTATGGCTCCTAAAAGATAGGGTAAGGCAAGAATAAAGTAAGGATCCTAAAGATGGAAAAGGAAGAGACCAAAGGCAATTGGCTTACATGAAGGTAGAAGACAGACTTTTCCCAGTACACATACCTCCCTTTTTCTTCCCTCCTTTCCCCATCAGAACTCCCATCTCTGAGACTCTGCTCAACCAGGGGCTTAGATAATCACAGCATTGGATTCTATGTGGTCACTGTATTTCAAAAGACAGCAAAATGCAGGTGAATTTCCTATTAGTGAACCAACTGGGAGAAAATTTTGAAAAGTAGCCTGGATACCTCCCCCAGGACACTGCTCCCTGTTGTAGGGCACAGCTCTTCAGCCTATCTGACTCCCAAACTACCTCCCCATCTCCCTCTTTCTCTTCATTCCAAACTTTTCAAAAGTTGTTTCGTATTCATCATCTTCCTTTTGTCAAATTGTATTTGCTTAATATTTTAGCTTCAGGCACATGTCATTCATAAATGTAGCACATATGTGGCATTTAAAGAACAATAAAATAAACACCCATTGTGATGGTTAATTTCATGCGTCAACTTGATTGGGACACAGGGTGCCCAGATTTTTGGTTAAACATTGTTCTGGGTGTGTCTGTGAGGGTGTTTCTGGATAAAATTAACATTCGAATTGTTAGGCTTAGTAAAAGGAATCGCTCACCCCAGTGTGGGTGGGCCTCATTCAATCCACTGAAGGCCTGACTAGAACCAAAGGCTGAGTAAGAGAGAATTCACGCTCTCTGCCTGGTGGTCTTGAGCTAGGACAATGGTTTCCTTCTGTCTCTGAACTCTAGCTGGAATTTACACCACTGGCTTTCATGATTCTCAGGCCTTTGGACTTCTCAGCCTCCATAGTCTTGGGAGCCACTTCCTTATAATAAATTTCCCCGTATATCCTGTTCGTTCCATTTTTCTAGACAACCCTAATACCGCGTGTGCTAGCTTTTAGAAATAAGACCAGTACCAGTAACTTGGAAGTGTCCTTCGTAGCCCTCTCTGGTGTCATCCCACTCTCTCCCAGCACTATTCTCTTGCTTTCTTTATAATTTAACCTGAAAATAGCTTATTCTGTGAGCTAACACAAAGGATCAGATTTCCAGATCAGAATTGACAAATCAGAGATCTTGCCCAGTATCTAGCTATGCTAATAATTTTTAGAATACAGGCAATAGAGGTGCAGAGAAACAGAGAGTGATCTGGGACATCTCTTGTGACTGCCAGGTCCTTTCTTTATGCATCACACATGTGCCCTCTGACCCAGAACAATAGACAAAGTCTCCAAATGAGGTTCACAGGTCACCTCGCCCAGTGGGTAGTATTTGGTTATGAAACATCTCTACTACAGAGCCCAGAGAGCCAGGGCTCATAACTCTGTAAATCCTAGGTCTATTTAATAGAAGTAATCCTTATCCAGGGACATCCTGCTAGGGGCATTCCAGAAACAAGAACTCTCATTTTAGCAAATATCATTAGTCTGTTTATTAGGTGGTCTAGCTATTAGCATATTTACAAGAGATTAGGTGGGGTCACTTGCCTTTTTTCTTTCCTCAGAAGCATCTCTCCTATAAAAGGAGTGAAAAAGATCACAGGCCAGCTGTTTTAACTCTTTCATTCCAGTCTGTATGGCTAAACAACATGTTGAATTTTGTCTGTTTTGAAACTTTTTATAAAAGGAATGATATCATTTTCTCTTTTGCTTCGTGTTTTTGACACCTACTCATGTTGTTATGTGGCTTTCTAGTTTGTTCATTTTCACTGCTGATAGAAAGTATCATAAAATTGCCATACTTAATTTATTTATTCTTCTTTTAATGGAGTCTGGCCAGTTTTCAGTTCTGTTGCCATGACAAACAGATGCTACCATGAGTGGTCTTATACTTTTCTTTGTGTGTGTGTACGCAATACTTCTTATGTATAGGTATTTGTTTTATTCTTGCTTTGTAAAAATATTTAGAAATTTTTCTTCTTTTTCTCAGCCTTTTTCTCTGATCTTTGATAGTTTGATAGAATTTCCTTGGGAAATTGTGGTGTGTGTGTGTGTGTGTGTGTGTGTGTGTGTTTAGGGTCAGGAAGAAATTTTCAATAACTATATTTTTTTCTATAGAAATTGGTCTGTTTAAATTTCTTACCTTTACTTAGATTATATTTGCTAAATTATATTTCCTAGGAAATTAATTTTATCTGAATTTTAAAATTCATTGGCAAAGAAATATATAGTCTCTTTTGAATGTTTTTAATTTCTTCTGTTTTAGTACTTACTTTCCCTTGGTTATTTCTCACTTTTTGTAATTTCTCCCCTTTTTCTCTGGATCAGCTAGTGTTTTGTATATTTCTTTGTATGTTTTCAAATAATAATTTTGATTTGTGTATGATTTACATTGCCATTTTGTTTATAACTAAATGATTTTTATCTTTATAATTTCCTTCTTTTACTTTCTTTTAGTGTACTTTGTTGTTCTTTTTCTAGATTTTCGAATTGGGTATTTATTTCATTTCTTTTCATCCTTTAACTATCCTTGCATTCCTGGAATATAACCCACTTGGCTATGATTTGTTCTTTTTAAAAATGTGCTGTTGGAATTCTGTTTGATACTCATTTATTTAGGATTTTTATACAAGTAAAATTGGTCTTCCCTTCATCTTTTCCCTGCTTTTCTCTTTCCTTTTTGTTTGCTATTTTTATCAGTTGATGCATCACTGCTATGCTAGCATGATTAAAATGATGCTGGTGATCATGACACCACTCTTGTACATTGCTTCTGTGCAGTGCACTCCTGGTGGCTATGTCTATGAGTGTCTCCAGGGTACCTTTCTGATTGTTCATCCTTAGATCCTTTCCTGTGTTGAGATTTCCTTATCAGACCTCCTCTCTCAGTCTATATGGTCTGCCCTATGATTTGAGTTCCGCAGCCTTGGTGGCCGATATCTTGATACTGAGCTTTCTGCAAAGGCCTATGGCTACCTGCCCCTCTGCCTGCTTATCTTCTTGTATTACATTCATTCATTTGAGGCCCATTATATGGGGCCCACACACTCTTCTGGATCTGAAAATACAGAGATACAAAATCTGTCTCTGGCCCAACATTCATTCTGTAGTCTAAGATGAACAGATAGCCGATTCTCCCAGCAGCTAAATATGATGGTACAGAAGGACATAGAAGGTGCTGGGGGACCTCTGACTATTTGGGACATGGCCGTCTGGAAGCTGCACATGACATGCTACCAGCACTAAATGAATCCTTTATTTTTCTCACATGACAAAAACAAAAATCCGGTATAACCCGTTCCTTTCACTACCTCTGCAAATAACAGAATCTCCCAAGCTACAGACCTGGAGCTTTCCTGGACTTCTTTCTCATTCTTCTGTCCCCACACTTAAAAGTCTGATTGCTGAAAACTGCACTTATTTCTCTATTCTTCTAGCTCTGGCCCTCATCATTTCTTGCCTGCATTATTGCAATATCTTTTCATTCATTAGTTCCTCTATGACTTGGTTCAGCAGAACTTTATTGAGTATCTACACTATTCCAAGTTTTGAGACATAGCAGTGACTCAGACAAGGACACTGCCCTGAGGGAGTGCACATTCTAATGGTGTGCAGACAGTGACCAAGTACAAGAACAAGCTGCAAATCTGAGGCTGTGAGCATGTCTATGAAGAAAAGAGACAGGATGAGGGGGGATGAGAAACTGAGGTGCGGGCAAGGAAGGCCCCTCTGAGATGATGGCCTAAAGAGAGACAGTAACGCAGAGAAGAGCTGTACAGGAGCTCCAGCTTGGCAGGTATGAAGGGTTGAAAGGAGGTTGGTGTGACTGGAGGGGAAAGACCTAGGAGAGCAGCTGAGAGCAGAGTTTAGAGAGGTTGGCATCCAGCAGGGGCTACATCCCATGGGGCCTTCTCTGCTCTCTCCTCCTTCCTAACTTTCTGCAACTAAAAACAAGGTGGTCCTCCTGAAAATCCGCTATGACTATGCCATTCCTCTGTTGAATAAAACAAGCAATAGTGAGTGAGTGATTTAGTGAATAAATGAATGAGTGAATGAATGAAAAACCTTCTTCATGGCCAGCAGGATGAAGCCCAAACTTCTTGGTACAAGGGCCCACATAGTCTGTGGCCTTTTCTCTGGCCATTCCTAAGATGTCTCTGAGGGTTCGGCCACATTCTAGGATTCTTCTTGTAAAAACAAAACCATGAGTGAATGCCAGCCCCAAATTTCATGTTATGCTGTTCCTGACTGCCAAGCCCAAGGCTGCCATTGGCTCTACTGGGATTCTGTGCCTTATTCACCCCTTCATGCACTCTGTTCTTTTTTTTAAGGAGATAGATGTTTTGTTGAGGATCTGAACTTTAGAAAGCCCTCATTGAATTCCATTTTATGGTGGTGTTTTGATAATTTTTCCAGATTTTTCTCCTCACTTAAACTCTCTGATCGTCTCTGTCTTCCTTGACAAAAGGCAGTTAAAGTGGATTTCACTTTATACACACTGTGTGCCTCTCTGAAAGGAACTGAGCAGAATGCTATTTGATCCTTGGATCTCTGAGGTTAGGCAAGGAATTAGAAATATCTGAATTCTACATTAGCCCCTAATCTTATCATTCCAAATGTGTGCTTAATAAGAAGCAGAATCAATACCTCAGGTCAGAATAAGTTCAAATGGTCTAGAATTTTTACATCTCAAAATGAAGAAAAAAGTAATTGGCTGGAAATATTTTTAAAATACTGTCATTGGTTAGGTACATAATCACTCTCAAACTTTCCCCAGAGAATGCCTTTTAAAGTGTTAAAGTTGAGATAATAAACGTGATTAAACAAATGCATAATTTCTTTCTTTGTTCTGTAGTTATACTGAAGAGGGAACCTTTAGGAAATAGAATTTCCAAGAGATTTTATAACAATAGAGCTTTTTCTGAACTTATAAGTGATACCATTGGCTCAGGCTTCTACATGCAAGCCTATCTGACAAAGTGCAAACCAATTATTCCTCTGTACAAATACGCATCACTTTTAAGAGGAAATTAGGTGGGAAAAACCCTTTATCCTAGATGTCAAGTTTATTTCTGATATATATTTTTGTGGCTCACATATGCAGACTGTCTAGCTATTCATTTGATTGGGTAAATACACAGTGGCAAGCACCTTTCAGTCTACAGACGGCACTGAGACGTGTGGTTGCGAAGACTGCAGAGAAGCTGAGGCTGCAGGATGGGAAAAGACACTGTTAAATCCTCATTAGAGCGAGCCTGAAAGGCACAGTCACACCTAGGCACTGTGAAGGGATGTCAAGGCTGACCTTGCAGTGGGTGCCCTCTGCTTTTTCAGGTGGCACTCCGGCAGGAGGATGGTGATGAGACAGCAGAGCCACCCGCCAGCGGGCGCCGGGACCGGAGGAGGGCCAGCGTGTGTTCCGGTGTTGGCGCGGGAGAGCACCGGGCCCTGGACCGCAGGAGGAGCCGCAGGCACTCGGTACAGAGCGTCAAGAGTCCACTGTCGGCTCCCACGAGCCCCTGCTCCCAGTCAGCTCCTGGCTTCAAGCCCAGTCAAGTGCGAGATCTCCGTGAGAAGTAAGCATGAACCAGCCATGGAGAGGGGCGCAGGGTTACCGGAAAGAGGAGGTGGGTTTCTAATCCCATGCGCCCACTGGCTGTCCCGCCCCACCCACCCCATCTCTACCATTAAAACACCAACCTAACCCAAATTCCCACGGAACTACCCAAGCCAAGGTGACCCTGGTAATGTGCACAGATCTTACGAACCCTACAAACATTTCTTCATCCACTTGTGTTTTTATATTATTTAATGTCTCGGTTAACATCTGTTCAGAAAAGCTGTGCATTATCAAACGGAAAAGAATCCAAAACACAAAGGTTTGACTTAGTAATAAATGGTATGCGATCACACATGTGAGGTTGTGAAAGGCCTGAGGTACTCATGACAGTACAGAAGTTGAGGTTGAGTTAAATAGAATAAATCTATCTGAATTTAAAATACACATATATAAAAACAAAATATATAATTTTATATACAAGTAAAATTTCAGTAAATTGTTCATTATAGACCAGAACTGTCTGAAGCTTTGAAGACCCCTGTCTGTTTCTCTCTCATATATATATATATATATATATATATATATAGTACATATGTACATGTATATATACATATATACATAAAGTTTTTGTCAAACTTTATATATGTATATATAAACATGCCTGCATACTTATATGTGTGTGTGTGTGTGTGTGTGTGTATGTATTGGAATGATCTCTGTTCTTATGAACCTCACATCTGGGCTGGAAGAAAGTAAGACTGAGGGAGGTAGATAGGAAAAAATAGATTGACAGTCCCCTGAGGAATTATATATATTCAAAATATAAAGTTTGACAAAATCTGTGGGAACTCAGAAGTAGTTCCATAAAACACAGATGCAGTAAAAGAATGGCCAGGCTGCTCAGGGGTCTGAATCCAGTTCTGTCTTCCCAAGTGGATGCTGTCCATTCTCTAGGATGAAGGGGCTCTGTGGACTAGTCCATGCCAACCAGGTCCACAGGGGCTGAGGGATAAACCAGTTGCCGGTGCACCACTTCCTGCTGCCAGCAGGGTGGAAGCCTTGCTCACATTGTTTGGCTGGAGAGTTTTCCTCCATCATGCAGATCTACCTGGGAGGCAAATGTAGATTGGGAGGCTGCATGGCGAAGAAGAACATAACTCGGAGTTAGTTGGATGACCTTAAGAGAGTGATCAAGATATGTCCCTTCCTCTCTATCCCTAATGGACTGCTCACCCCCACCGGTACTGAGAAGTGCCCCAAGAAGTCTGATACTCATAGAATCCCTGGACTACAAGCCAGCCCATGCCTTTGGGTACCTCCTTTTGCAGAAAGAGGGAGGATGGCATTGTTCTGAGAGTGATGTGCTAGGCACAGTCCATGTTGACATTCTTCTTTACCGCATAGGCCTCCCTCTTCAGGTTTTTTCTGTTTATTAGAGTCTGTGTACAACAAGCTCTATTTTTGTGAAAAGAAAACCAAAACTTCTAAACAGGTTGAGGAATGAGAACATCTACCACGAGCATTGTCCTTTGTGATCTAAGATCTTCAAAAGACTCAGGCAGTGCTCAAAGGGTCCTTGAAGCTCTCTCTAGCACTACTTCTAGCTACTGCTTGAGAAATTAACATGGAGAGAGTTGAGGAAAGTGTATACAAGGGGCTGAAAAATCTATATTTAAAACCATGAGGGTGGGAGTTAGGAGACCTTGCCAGCAGCACTTGGTGATCTTTTGCTCTGTCTGACTTGTGTCACGTTCGTTCTTGTTATATTTCTTGCTGTTACACTTTTCAAGGGTCCCTATGCTGTAAGTTCAGGTAACATGTTGGCAAAGATAACAGTGGAGTGGACCATCCTGGGCACAGTTCACAGTGTCGAGGCACTAGGCTTGGTGGGATCTGGGACAGGGAGGCCATAGATCCTGCTCTGAATGCTGCTGTCTCAGTCTTTTCAAACAGGGCCGTTTTTGTTTTTTTTTTTCATTTTACTGGCATTATTACTTTGATGTAAATTTTAAAGCATTTATTTGAGAAAAATGCACTTTCCAGCTTGTAAAGGCAGATAAGGTTTTACAGGTTGATGGTTATAAAGTGGCTTCATCCATGAGGCCTGTGGGAGGGATTTTGCCTGATGGCTCCAAACAACAGTGAATTTTGGCAGAGGCGGGAGTGGGATAGAGGGAAAGGGTGACGAGAAGCAAAATTGGAAATGCTCTCTGCATGCATAGCTTAGTCACCTGCTCAGCATCTGTGCCTCCAAACATTACCTTAGAGTCAAGTAGTTCATTGTGTTTGATTCCCTGTAGACCTTGAAGGACACAGAAGCATGCCTGACCTAGATTACTCTTCATCTACCTGGACGTTCTGGCCCGACTTACTGCTAACTTGTAGGAACGTGCCTGCCTACGCCACACAGGAGGAATTTTAGGCTGGATTTTTATAACTCTGTGATGACCCAACTAATACCAATACTTTTGAAAAGAGGGTAGAAATACGTTAGAAGCTAGAGATTCACGATGTCCTAAAATGTATATGGCACTCTGCACTCAGATAGTCCTTTTATGTCATTTGATCATTACATCATTTAATTCTTACAATGGGCCCCTATAGGATCCAAGCAGGACACGTGTCATTATCTTCACTTTACAAGTGAGAAAACAATCAGGGGGTCGGTACCTTGGGATGAATCGCAGGACTAGGGGGCTAAGCCATGGGTCGAATTCAAGCCTTTGGCCTTTGCTTTTCAATGTCCAAATCAAACAAAATCACTTCCCAACCAACCATTCCTACACATAGTCACTGTGTGAGATATGTACTTCTGACTTTTTATAGAGGGAATTTGATTTATATACCATGTAGATGTATTTCTATTGAGGTAAACATAAAAATTCAGAGAGCTGAAAGGAGAAAAATCTCCAAGTCTTACAGACATAGGCCTGCTAGGCTATGTGCTTTAATTCTCAGGACTGATAAGACTCTAAACTCATATTGCTTTGCTTTGGTTTCTGAAGAAATAGAACACACCAAGCATTTACCAAATAAGGTATTACTGGTCATCTGTCACCTAAAAGTATCTTTTGTGATTGTATGCTTCATCTTTGCACTCAAATTTACAGATTTGATTGGATGGAAGGAAAATGTTGGCATTTCCATTTTTTACCAAGAAAATTATATTTTTAGCATTTAATTAGCAAAAGAACCTGGTTTAAATCGTAATAGTATATAATCTCAGGACTGAAGGGTCTTCAGGGTTGTCTAGCCAGCAGGAGCCCTTTCTGTGCACTTCCAGGCTCGGGCACTGTCCTTCCTGAGGCAACACCTTCTATCCTTGAATTTTTCTGCTTGTTAGGAAAGTCATCTGACTTAAATTTGCTCCATAATGTTATAGCTCTATTATTGCTTAGCATTCCATGATATGGA